>NW_027325112.1:0-300000 GCF_028372415.1 Notamacropus eugenii
TTGCATTTTGGGTCAGAATCGAGTGCATTCAGGCTTAGGGTTAGTGTTGAAATTGACGAGTTAGTGTTAGGGTTAGAATCGAGCTCATTTAAGGTTAGAGTTATGGTTAGAATTCGTTAGGGGTAGGGTTAGGGTTAGGGGTTCTGTTCCTAGAATCGAGGTTTAGAGTTAGGCTGAAGGTCAGAATTGCATTTTGGGTCAGAATCGCGTGCATTTTGTCTTAGGGTTTGTGTTGAAATCGACGAGTTTGTGTTCGGGTGAGAATCGAGCACAATTAGGGTTAGAGTTATGGTTAGAATTCAGTGCATTTAGGGTTAGGATTATGATTAGGGTTAGGGTTAGAGTGCATTTAGTTATAGGGGGTAGGAGTAGGGTTACGATTATGGTTTGGGATTTTGTTCGTAGAATCAAGGGTATTGGTTACGCTTAGGGTCAGGATTGCATTTTGGGTCAGAATGGAGTGCACTTAGGCTAAGGATTAGTGGTGAAATAGATGACTGAGTGTTAGGGTTAGAATCGATCACATTTCGAGTTAGAGTTATGGTTAGAATTCAGTGCATTTAGGGTTAGGGTTAGAGTGCATTTAGTTATAGGGGTAGGAGTAGGGTTAGGATTAGGGTTAGGGTTAGGGTTTTGGTTAAAGTTCATTTAGGGATAGTAGTAAGAGTAGGCTTTGGATTAGTGTCAGGGTTTTTGTTCGTAGAATCGAGGTTTTAGGTTAAGCTTAGGGTCAGGATTGCTTTGTGGGTCAGAATCGAGTGCATTTACGCTGAGGGTTATTGTTCAAATCGAGGAAATATTGTTCGGGTTAGAATCGAGCACATTTAGGGTTAGAGTTATGGTTAGAATTCGTTACGGGTAGGGTTACGGTTAAGGTGTCTGTTCGTAGAATCGAGGTTTAGAGTTAGGCTATAGGTCAGAATTGCATTGTGGGTCACAATCGAGTGCATTTTGTCTTAGGGTTTGTGTTGAAATCGACGAGTTAGTGTTCGGGTGAGAAGCGAGCACATTTAGGGTTAGAGTTATGGTTAAAATTCAGTGCATTTAGGGTTAGGGTTAGGGTTAGGTTTATGTTTAGGGTTGGAATCGAGTGCATTTGAGGACAGCGTTATGGTTAGGGTTATGTATATTCTTAGCTTTGGTAGAATCGAAGGTAAGGGTTAGGGTTAGGGTTAGGGTTAGGGTTAGAGTGCATTTAGGGATAGGGGTAGGAGTAGGGTTAGGATTAGTGTTAGGGTTTGTGTTCGTAGAATTGGTGTTTAAGTCTTAGCTTAGGGTCAGGATTGCATTTTGGGTCAGAATCGAGTACATTTAGGCTTCGGTTTACTGTTGAAATTGACGAGTTAGTGTTCGGGTTAGAAGCGAGCACATTTAGGGTTAGAGTTATGGTTAGAATTCAGTGCATTTACGGTTAGGGTTAGGGTTACGGTTATGGTTAGGATTAAGGTTAGGGTTAGAGTGCATTTGGGGCTAGGGTTAGGAGTAGGGTTACGATTATGGTTTGGGTTTTTGTTCGTAAAATCAAGGTTTATTTTTAAGGTTAGGGTCAGGATTACATTTTGGGGCAGAATGGAGTGCACTTAAGCTAAAGGTAAGTGTTGAAACAGATGACTTAGTGTTAAGGTTAGAATCTATCACATTTCGGGTTAGAGTTTTGGTTAGAATTCAGTGCATTTATGGTTAGGGTTAGGGTTAGAGTTAAGGTTAGGTTTAGGTTCAGGGTTGGAATCGAGTGCATTTGAGTATAGGGTTAGAGTTAGAGTTAGGTTTAGTGTTAGCTTTCGTAGAATCGAGTGTTAGTGTTCCGGTTAGGATTAGGGTTATAATGCATTTACTTATAAGGTTAGGAGTAGGTTTAGGATTAGGGTTAGGGTTTGTGTTCATAGAATCGAGGTTTAGGGTAAAGCTTAGGGTCAGGGTTGCATTTTGGGTCAGAATCGAGTGCATTCAGGCTTAGGGTTAGTGTTGAAATTGACGAGTTAGTGTTAGGGTTAGAATCGAGCTCATTTAAGGTTAGAGTTATGGTTAGAATTCGTTAGGGGTAGGGTTAGGGTTAAGGTGTCTGTTCGTAGAATCGAGGTTTAGAGTTAGGCTTAAGGTCAGAATTGCATTGTGGGTCAGAATCGAGTGCATTTTGTCTTAGGGTTTGTGTTGAAATCGACGAGTTAGTGTTCGGGTGAGAAGCGAGCGCATTTAGGGTTTGAATTATGGTTAAAATTCAGTGCATTTAGGATTAGGGTTAGGGTTAGGTTTATATTCAGGGTTTGAATTGCGTGCATTTGAGGACAGCCTTAGGGTTAGGGTTCTGTTTATTCTTAGCTTTGGTAGAATCGAAGGTAAGGGTTAGGGTTAGGGTTAGAGTGCATTTAGGGATAGGGGTAGGAGTAGGGTTAGGATTAGTGTTAGGGTTTGTGTTCGTAGAATTGGTGTTTAAGTCTTAGCTTAGGGTCAGGATTGCATTTTGGGTCAGAATCGAGTACATTTAGGCTTCGGATTACTGTTGAAATCGACGAGTTAGTGGTCGGGTGAGAAGCGAGCGCATTTAGGGTTTGAGTTATGGTTAGAATTCAGTGCATTTAGGGTTAGGGTTATGATTAGGGTTAGGTTTAGAGTGCATTTAGTTATAGGGGTAGGAGTAGGGTTACTATTATGGTTTGGGATTTTGTTCGTAGAATCAAGGTTATTGGTTACGCTTAGGGTCAGGATTGCATTTTGGGTCAGAATGGAGTGCACTTAGGCTAAGGATTAGTGGTGAAATAGATGACTGAGTATTAGGGTTAGAATAGATCACATTTCAAGTTAGAGTTATGGTTAGAATTCAGTGCATTTAGGGTTAGGGTTAGAGTGCATTTAGTTATAGGGGTAGGAGTAGGGTTAGGATTAGGGTTAGGGTTTGTGTTCGTAGAATTGGTGTTTAAGTCTTAGCTTAGGGTCAGGATTGCATTTTGGGTCAGAATCGAGTACATTTAGGCTTAGGTTTACTGTTAAAATTGACGAGTTAGTGTTCGGGTTAGAAGCGAGCACATTTAGGTGTAGAGTTATTGTTAAAATTTAGTGCATTTACGGTTAGGGTTAGGGTTACGGTTATGGTTAGGATTAAGGTTAGGGTTAGAGTGCATTTGGGGCTAGGGTTAGGAGCAGGGTTACGATTATGGTTTCGGTTTTTGTTCGTAGAATGAAGGTTTATTTTTAAAGTTAGGGTCAGGATTGCATTTTGGGTCAGAATGGAGTGCACTTAACCTAAAGGTAAGTGTTGAAACAGATGACTTAGTGTTAAAGTTAGAATTGATCACATTTCGGGTTAAGGTTATGGTTAGAATTCAGTGCATTTAGGGTTAGGGTTCGGGTTAGAGTTAGGGTTAGGTTTAGGTTCAGGGTTGGTATCGAGTGCATTTGAGTATAGGGTTAGGGTTAGAGTTAGGTTTAGTGTTAGCTTTCGTAGAATCGAGTGTTAGGGTTACAGTTAGGGTTAGGGTTATAGTGCATTTAGTTATAGGGGTAGGAGTAGGTTTAGGATTAGGGTTAGGGTTTGTGTTCATTGAATCGAGGTTTAGGGTAAAGCTTAGGATCAGGGTTGCATGTTGGGTCAGATTCGAGTGCATTCAGGCTTAGGGTTAGAGTTGAAATTGACGAGTCAGTATTAGGGTTGGAATCGAGCTCATTTAAGGTTAGAGTTATGCTTAGAATTCGTTAGGGGTAGGGTTAGGGTTAGCGTTTCTGTTCCTAGACTCGAGGTTTAGAGTTAGGCTGAAGCTCAGAATTGCATTGTAGGTGAGAATCGAGTGCATTTTCTCTTAGTGTTTGTGCTGAAATCGACGAGTTAGTGTTCTGGTGAGAATCGAGCACATTTAGGGTTAGAGTTATGATTAGAATTCAGTGCATTTAGGGTTTGCGTTAGGGATAGAGTTAGGGTTAGTTTTAGGTTCAGGGTTGAAATCGAGTGCATTTGAGTATAGGGTTAGGGTTAGAGTTAGGTTTAGTGTTATCTTTTGTAAAATCGAGTGTTAGGGTTACGGTTAGGGTTAGGGGTATATTGCATTTAGTTACAGTGGTAGGAGTAGGTTTAGGATTAGGGTTAGGGTTTGTGTTCATAGAATCGAGGTTTAGGGTAAAGCTTAGGGTCAGGTTTGCATTTTGGGTCAGAATCGAGGGCATTCAGGCTGAGGGTTAGTGTTGAAATTGACAAGTTAGAGTTAGGGTTATAATCGAGCTCATTTAAGGTTAGAGTTATGGTTAGAATTCGTTAGGGGTAGGGTTAGCGTTAGGGGTTCTGTTCCTAGAATCGAGGTTTAGAGTTAGGCTGAAGGTCAGAATTGCATTTTGGGTCAGAATCGCGTGCATTTTGTCTTAGGGTTTGTGTTGAAATCGACGAGTTAGTGTTCGGTTGAGAATCGAGCACATTTCGGGTTAGAGTTATGGTTAGAATTCAGTGCATTTAGGGTTAGGTTCAGGGTTAGTGTTAGGATTAAGGTTAGGGTTAAAGTGCATTTGGGGTTAGGGGTAGGAGTAGGGTTACGATTATGGTTTGGGTTTTTGTTCGTAGAATCAAGGGTATTGGTTATACTTACGGTCAGGATGGCATTTTGGGTCTGAATGCAGTGCACTTAGGCTAAGGATTAGTGGTGAAATAGATGACTTAGTGTTAGGGTTAGAATCGATCACATTTCGAGTTAGAGTTATGGTTAGAATTCAGTGCATTTAGGGTTAGGGTTGGAGTGCATTTAGTTATAGCGGTAGGAGTAGGGTTAGGATTAGGGTTAGGGTTAGGGTTTTGGTTAAAGTTCATTTAGGGATAGGAGTAGGAGTAGGCTTTGGATTAGTGTCAGGGTTTTTCTTCGTAGAATCGAGGATTAAGGTTAAGCTTAGGGTCAGGATTATATTGTGGGTCAGAATCAAGTACATTTAGGCTTAGGTTTACTGTTGAAATTGACGAGTTAGTGTTCGGGTTAGAAGCGATCACATTTAGGGTTAGAGTTATGGTTAGAATTCAGTGCATTTACGGTTAGGGTTAGGGTTACGGTTATGGTTAGGATTAAGGTTAGGGTTAGAGTGCATTTGGGGGTAGGGTTAGGAGTAGGATTACGATTATGGTTTGGGTTTTTGTTCTTAGAATCAAGGTTTATTTTTAAGGTTAGGGTCAGGATTGCATTTTGGGTCAGAATCGAGTGCACTTAAGCTAAAGGTAAGTGTTGAAACAGATGACTTAGTGTTAAGGTTAGAATTGATCACATTTGGGGTTAGAGTTATAGTTAGAATTGAGTGCATTTAGGGTTAGGGTTAGGGTTAGAGTTAGGGTTAGGTTTAGGTTCAGGGTTGGAATCGAGTGCATTTGAGTATAAGGTTAGGGTTAGAGTTAGGTTTAGTGTTAGCTTTCGTAGAATCGAGTGTTAGGGTTACAGTTAGGGTTAGGGTTATAGTGCATTTAGTTATAGGGGTAGGAGTAGGTTTAGGATTAGGGTTAGGGTTTGTGTTCATAGAATCGAGGTTTAGGGTAAAGCTTAGGGTCAGGGTTGCATTTTGGGTCAGAATCAAGTCCATTCAGGCTTAGGGTTAATGTTGAAATTGACGAGTTTGTGTTAGGGTTAGAATCGAGCTAATTTAAGGTTAGAGTTATGGTTAGAATTCGTTAGGGGTAGGGTTAGGGTTAGGGGTTCTATTCCTAGAATCGAGGTTTAGAGTTAGGCTGAAGGTCAGAATTGCGTTTTGGGTCAGAATCGCGTGCATTTTGTCTTAGGGTTTGTGTTGAAATCGACGAGTTAGTGTTCGGGTGAGAATCGAGCACATTTAGGGTTAGAGTTATGGTTAGAATTCAGTGCATTTAGGGTTAGGGTTAGGGATAGAGTTAGGGTTAGTTTTAGGTTCAGGGTTGAAATCGAGTGCATTTGAGTATAGGGTTAAGGTTAGAGTTAGGTTTAGTGTTAGCTTTTGTAGAATCGAGTGTTAGGGTTACGGTTAGGGTTAGGGGTATATTGCATTTAGTTACAGTGGTAGGAGTAGGGTTAGGGTTAGGCTTAGGGTTTGTGTTCATAGAATCGAGGTTTAGGGTAAAGCTTAGGGTCAGGTTTCCATTTTGGGTCAGAATCGAGTGCATTCAGGCTTAGGGTTAGTGTTGAAATTGACGACTTAGTTTTAGGGTTAGAATCGAGATCATTCAAGGTTAGAGTTATGGTTAGAATTCGTTAGGCGTAGCGTTAGGGTTAGGGGTTCTGTTCCTAGAATCGAGGTTTAGAGTTACGCTGAAGGTCAGATTTGCATTTTGGGTCAGAATCGCGTGCATTTTCTCTTAGGGTTTGTGTTGAAATCGACGAGTTAGTGTTCGGTTGAGAATCGAGCACATTTAGAGTTAGAGTTATGGTTAGAATTCAGTGCATTTAGGGTTAGGGTTAGGGTTAGGGTTAGCATTAAGGTTAGGGCTAGAGTGCATTTGGGGTTAGGAGTAGGAGTAGGGTTACGATTATGGTTTGGGTTTTTGTTCGTAGAATCAAGGGTATTGGTTACGCTTACGGTCAGGATTGCATTTTGGGTCTGAATGGAGTGCACTTAGGTTAAGGATTAGTGGTAAAATAGATGACTTAGTGTTAGGGTTAGAATCGATCACATTTCGAGTTAGAGTTATGGTTAGAATTCAGTGCATTTAGGGGTAGGGTTAGAGTGCATTTAGTTATAGGGGTAGGAGTAGGGTTAGGATTAGGGTTAGGGTTAGGGTTTTGATTAAAGTTCATTTAGGGATAGGAGTAGGAGTAGGCTTTGGATTAGTGTCAGGGTTTTTGTTCGTAGAATCGAGGTTTAAGGTTACGCTTAGGGTCAGGATTGCATTTTGGGTCAGAAACGAGTACATTTAGGCTTAGGTTTACTGTTGAAATTGACGAGTTAGTGTTCGGGTTAGAAGCGATCACATTTAGGGTTAGAGTTATGGTTAGAATTCAGTGCATTTACGGTTAGGGTTAGGGTTACGGTTATGGTTAGGATTAAGGTTGGGGTTAGAGTGCATTTGGGGCTAGGGTTAGGAGTAGGATTACGATTACGGTTTGGGTTTTTGTTCTTAGAATCAAGGTTTATTTTTAAGGTTAGGGTCAGGATTGCATTTTGGGTCAGAATCGAGTGCACTTAAGCTAAAGGTAAGTGTTGAAACAGATGACTTAGTGTTAAGGTTAGAATTGATCACATTTCGGGTTAGAGTTCTAGTTAGAATTGAGTGCACTTAGGGTTAGGGTTAGGGTTAGAGTTAGGGTTAGGTTTAGGTTCAGGGTTGGAATCGAGTGCATTTGAGTATAGGGTTAGGGTTAGAGTTTGGTTTAATGTTAGCTTTCGTAGAATCGAGTGTTAGGGTTCCGGATAGGGTTAGGGTTATAGTGCATTTAGTTATAGGGGTAGGAGTAGGTTTAGGATTAGGGTTAGGATTTGTGTTCATAGAATCGAGGTTTAGGGTAAAGCTTAAGGTCAGGTTTGCATTTTGGGTAAGAATCGAGTACATTCAGGCTTAGGGTTAGTGTTGAAATTGACGAGTTAGTGTTAGGGTTGGAATCGAGCACATTTATGGTTAGACTTATGGTTAGAATTCGTTAGGGGTAGGGTTAGGGTTAGGTGTTCTGTTCCTTGAATCGAGGTTTAGGGTTAGGCTAAAGGTCAGAATTGCATTGTGGGTCAGAATCGCGTGCATTTTGTCTTAGGGTTTCTGTTGAAATCGACGAGTTAGTGTTCGGGTGAGAATCGAACACATTTCGGGTTAGAGTTATGATTCGAATTCGTTAGGGGTAGGGTTAGGGTTAGGGTTTCTGTTCCTAGAATCGAGGTTTAGAGTTAGGCTGAAGCTCAGAATTGCATTGTAGGTGAGAATCGAGTGCATTTTCTCTTAGGGTTTCTGTTGAAATCGACGAGTTAGTGTTCGGGTGAGAATCGAGCACATTTAGGGTTAGAATTATGGTTAGAATTCAGTGCATTTAGGGTTAGGGTTAGGGATAGAGTTAGGGTTAGTTTTAGTTTCAGGGTTGAAATCGAGTGCATTTGAGTATAGGGTTAGGGTTAGAGTTAGGTTTAGTGTTAGCTTTCGTAGAATCGAGTGTTAGGGTTACAGTTAGGGTTAGGGTTATAGTGCATTTAGTTACAGGGGTAGGAGTAGGTTTAGGATTAGGGTTAGGGTTTGTGTTCATAGAATCGTGGTTTAGGGTAAAGCTTAGGGTCAGGGTTGCATTTTGGGTCAGAATCGAGTGCATTCAGGCTTAGGGTTAGTGTTGAAATTGACGAGTTAGTGTGAGGGTTAGAATCGAGCTCATTTAAGGTTAGAGTTATGGTTAGAATTCGTTAGGAGTAGGGTTAGGGTTAGGGGTTCTGTTCCTAGAATCGAGGTTTAGAGTTAGGCTGAAGGTCAGAATTGCATTTTGGGTCAGAATCGCGTGCATTTTGTCTTAGGGTTTGTGTTGAAATCGACGAGTTTGTGTTCGGGTGAGAATCGAGCACGTTTAGGGTTAGAGTTATGGTTAGAATTCAGTGCATTTAGGGTTAGGGTTATGATTAGGGTTAGGGTTAGAGTGCATTTAGTTATAGGGGTAGGAGTAGGGTTACGATTATGGTTTGGGATTTTGTTCGTAGAATCAAGGTTATTGGTTACGCTTAGGGTCAGGATTGCATTTTGGGACAGAATTGAGTGCACTTAGGCTAAGGATTAGTGGTGAAATAGATGACTGAGTGTTAGGGTTAGAATCGATCACATTTCGAGTTAGAGTTATGGTTAGAATTCAGTGCATTTAGGGGTAGGGTTAGAGTGCATTTAGTTATAGGGGTAGGAGTAGGGTTAGGATTAGGGTTAGGGTTAGGGTTTTGGTTAAAGTTCATTTAGGGATAGTAGTAGGAGTAGGCTTTGGATTAGTGTCAGGGTTTTTGTTCGTAGAATCGAGGTTTTAGGTTAAGCTTAGGGTCAGGATTGCTTTGTGGGTCAGAATCGAGTGCATTTACGCTGAGGGTTATTGTTCAAATCGAGGAAATATTGTTCGGGTTAGAATCGAGCACATTTAGGGTTAGAGTTATGGTTAGAATTCGTTACGGGTAGGGTTACGGTTAAGGTGTCTGTTCGTAGAATCGAGGTTTAGAGTTAGGCTATAGGTCAGAATTGCATTGTGGGTCACAATCGAGTGCATTTTGTCTTAGGGTTTGTGTTGAAATCGACGAGTTAGTGTTCGGGTGAGAAGCGAGCACATTTAGGGTTAGAGTTATGGTTAAAATTCAGTGCATTTAGGGTTAGGGTTAGGGTTAGGTTTATGTTTAGGGTTGGAATCGAGTGCATTTGAGGACAGCGTTATGGTTAGGGTTATGTATATTCTTAGCTTTGGTAGAATCGAAGGTAAGGGTTAGGGTTAGGGTTAGGGTTAGGGTTAGAGTGCATTTAGGGATAGGGGTAGGAGTAGGGTTAGGATTAGTGTTAGGGTTTGTGTTCGTAGAATTGGTGTTTAAGTCTTAGCTTAGGGTCAGGATTGCATTTTGGGTCAGAATCGAGTACATTTAGGCTTCGGTTTACTGTTGAAATTGACGAGTTAGTGTTCGGGTTAGAAGCGAGCACATTTAGGGTTAGAGTTATGGTTAGAATTCAGTGCATTTACGGTTAGGGTTAGGGTTACGGTTATGGTTAGGATTAAGGTTAGGGTTAGAGTGCATTTGGGGCTAGGGTTAGGAGTAGGGTTACGATTATGGTTTGGGTTTTTGTTCGTAAAATCAAGGTTTATTTTTAAGGTTAGGGTCAGGATTACATTTTGGGGCAGAATGGAGTGCACTTAAGCTAAAGGTAAGTGTTGAAACAGATGACTTAGTGTTAAGGTTAGAATCTATCACATTTCGGGTTAGAGTTTTGGTTAGAATTCAGTGCATTTATGGTTAGGGTTAGGGTTAGAGTTAAGGTTAGGTTTAGGTTCAGGGTTGGAATCGAGTGCATTTGAGTATAGGGTTAGAGTTAGAGTTAGGTTTAGTGTTAGCTTTCGTAGAATCGAGTGTTAGTGTTCCGGTTAGGATTAGGGTTATAATGCATTTACTTATAAGGTTAGGAGTAGGTTTAGGATTAGGGTTAGGGTTTGTGTTCATAGAATCGAGGTTTAGGGTAAAGCTTAGGGTCAGGGTTGCATTTTGGGTCAGAATCGAGTGCATTCAGGCTTAGGGTTAGTGTTGAAATTGACGAGTTAGTGTTAGGGTTAGAATCGAGCTCATTTAAGGTTAGAGTTATGGTTAGAATTCGTTAGGGGTAGGGTTAGGGTTAAGGTGTCTGTTCGTAGAATCGAGGTTTAGAGTTAGGCTTAAGGTCAGAATTGCATTGTGGGTCAGAATCGAGTGCATTTTGTCTTAGGGTTTGTGTTGAAATCGACGAGTTAGTGTTCGGGTGAGAAGCGAGCGCATTTAGGGTTTGAATTATGGTTAAAATTCAGTGCATTTAGGATTAGGGTTAGGGTTAGGTTTATATTCAGGGTTTGAATTGCGTGCATTTGAGGACAGCCTTAGGGTTAGGGTTCTGTTTATTCTTAGCTTTGGTAGAATCGAAGGTAAGGGTTAGGGTTAGGGTTAGAGTGCATTTAGGGATAGGGGTAGGAGTAGGGTTAGGATTAGTGTTAGGGTTTGTGTTCGTAGAATTGGTGTTTAAGTCTTAGCTTAGGGTCAGGATTGCATTTTGGGTCAGAATCGAGTACATTTAGGCTTCGGATTACTGTTGAAATCGACGAGTTAGTGGTCGGGTGAGAAGCGAGCGCATTTAGGGTTTGAGTTATGGTTAGAATTCAGTGCATTTAGGGTTAGGGTTATGATTAGGGTTAGGTTTAGAGTGCATTTAGTTATAGGGGTAGGAGTAGGGTTACTATTATGGTTTGGGATTTTGTTCGTAGAATCAAGGTTATTGGTTACGCTTAGGGTCAGGATTGCATTTTGGGTCAGAATGGAGTGCACTTAGGCTAAGGATTAGTGGTGAAATAGATGACTGAGTATTAGGGTTAGAATAGATCACATTTCAAGTTAGAGTTATGGTTAGAATTCAGTGCATTTAGGGTTAGGGTTAGAGTGCATTTAGTTATAGGGGTAGGAGTAGGGTTAGGATTAGGGTTAGGGTTTGTGTTCGTAGAATTGGTGTTTAAGTCTTAGCTTAGGGTCAGGATTGCATTTTGGGTCAGAATCGAGTACATTTAGGCTTAGGTTTACTGTTAAAATTGACGAGTTAGTGTTCGGGTTAGAAGCGAGCACATTTAGGTGTAGAGTTATTGTTAAAATTTAGTGCATTTACGGTTAGGGTTAGGGTTACGGTTATGGTTAGGATTAAGGTTAGGGTTAGAGTGCATTTGGGGCTAGGGTTAGGAGCAGGGTTACGATTATGGTTTCGGTTTTTGTTCGTAGAATGAAGGTTTATTTTTAAAGTTAGGGTCAGGATTGCATTTTGGGTCAGAATGGAGTGCACTTAACCTAAAGGTAAGTGTTGAAACAGATGACTTAGTGTTAAAGTTAGAATTGATCACATTTCGGGTTAAGGTTATGGTTAGAATTCAGTGCATTTAGGGTTAGGGTTCGGGTTAGAGTTAGGGTTAGGTTTAGGTTCAGGGTTGGTATCGAGTGCATTTGAGTATAGGGTTAGGGTTAGAGTTAGGTTTAGTGTTAGCTTTCGTAGAATCGAGTGTTAGGGTTACAGTTAGGGTTAGGGTTATAGTGCATTTAGTTATAGGGGTAGGAGTAGGTTTAGGATTAGGGTTAGGGTTTGTGTTCATTGAATCGAGGTTTAGGGTAAAGCTTAGGATCAGGGTTGCATGTTGGGTCAGATTCGAGTGCATTCAGGCTTAGGGTTAGAGTTGAAATTGACGAGTCAGTATTAGGGTTGGAATCGAGCTCATTTAAGGTTAGAGTTATGCTTAGAATTCGTTAGGGGTAGGGTTAGGGTTAGCGTTTCTGTTCCTAGACTCGAGGTTTAGAGTTAGGCTGAAGCTCAGAATTGCATTGTAGGTGAGAATCGAGTGCATTTTCTCTTAGTGTTTGTGTTGAAATCGACGAGTTAGTGTTCGGGTGAGAATCGAGCACATTTAGGGTTAGAGTTATGATTAGAATTCAGTGCATTTAGGGTTTGCGTTAGGGATAGAGTTAGGGTTAGTTTTAGGTTCAGGGTTGAAATCGAGTGCATTTGAGTATAGGGTTAGGGTTAGAGTTAGGTTTAGTGTTATCTTTTGTAAAATCGAGTGTTAGGGTTACGGTTAGGGTTAGGGGTATATTGCATTTAGTTACAGTGGTAGGAGTAGGTTTAGGATTAGGGTTAGGGTTTGTGTTCATAGAATCGAGGTTTAGGGTAAAGCTTAGGGTCAGGTTTGCATTTTGGGTCAGAATCGAGGGCATTCAGGCTTAGGGTTAGTGTTGAAATTGACAAGTTAGAGTTAGGGTTATAATCGAGCTCATTTAAGGTTAGAGTTATGGTTAGAATTCGTTAGGGGTAGGGTTAGCGTTAGGGGTTCTGTTCCTAGAATCGAGGTTTAGAGTTAGGCTGAAGGTCAGAATTGCATTTTGGGTCAGAATCGCGTGCATTTTGTCTTAGGGTTTGTGTTGAAATAGACGAGTTAGTGTTCGGTTGAGAATCGAGCACATTTCGGGTTAGAGTTATGGTTAGAATTCAGTGCATTTAGGGTTAGGTTCAGGGTTAGTGTTAGGATTAAGGTTAGGGTTAAAGTGCATTTGGGGTTAGGGGTAGGAGTAGGGTTACGATTATGGTTTGGGTTTTTGTTCGTAGAATCAAGGGTATTGGTTATACTTACGGTCAGGATGGCATTTTGGGTCTGAATGCAGTGCACTTAGGCTAAGGATTAGTGGTGAAATAGATGACTTAGTGTTAGGGTTAGAATCGATCACATTTCGAGTTAGAGTTATGGTTAGAATTCAGTGCATTTAGGGTTAGGGTTGGAGTGCATTTAGTTATAGCGGTAGGAGTAGGGTTAGGATTAGGGTTAGGGTTAGGGTTTTGGTTAAAGTTCATTTAGGGATAGGAGTAGGAGTAGGCTTTGGATTAGTGTCAGGGTTTTTCTTCGTAGAATCGAGGATTAAGGTTAAGCTTAGGGTCAGGATTATATTGTGGGTCAGAATCAAGTACATTTAGGCTTAGGTTTACTGTTGAAATTGACGAGTTAGTGTTCGGGTTAGAAGCGATCACATTTAGGGTTAGAGTTATGGTTAGAATTCAGTGCATTTACGGTTAGGGTTAGGGTTACGGTTATGGTTAGGATTAAGGTTAGGGTTAGAGTGCATTTGGGGGTAGGGTTAGGAGTAGGATTACGATTATGGTTTGGGTTTTTGTTCTTAGAATCAAGGTTTATTTTTAAGGTTAGGGTCAGGATTGCATTTTGGGTCAGAATCGAGTGCACTTAAGCTAAAGGTAAGTGTTGAAACAGATGACTTAGTGTTAAGGTTAGAATTGATCACATTTGGGGTTAGAGTTATAGTTAGAATTGAGTGCATTTAGGGTTAGGGTTAGGGTTAGAGTTAGGGTTAGGTTTAGGTTCAGGGTTGGAATCGAGTGCATTTGAGTATAAGGTTAGGGTTAGAGTTAGGTTTAGTGTTAGCTTTCGTAGAATCGAGTGTTAGGGTTACAGTTAGGGTTAGGGTTATAGTGCATTTAGTTATAGGGGTAGGAGTAGGTTTAGGATTAGGGTTAGGGTTTGTGTTCATAGAATCGAGGTTTAGGGTAAAGCTTAGGGTCAGGGTTGCATTTTGGGTCAGAATCAAGTCCATTCAGGCTTAGGGTTAATGTTGAAATTGACGAGTTTGTGTTAGGGTTAGAATCGAGCTAATTTAAGGTTAGAGTTATGGTTAGAATTCGTTAGGGGTAGGGTTAGGGTTAGGGGTTCTATTCCTAGAATCGAGGTTTAGAGTTAAGCTGAAGGTCAGAATTGCGTTTTGGGTCAGAATCGCGTGCATTTTGTCTTAGGGTTTGTGTTGAAATCGACGAGTTAGTGTTCGGGTGAGAATCGAGCACATTTAGGGTTAGAGTTATGGTTAGAATTCAGTGCATTTAGGGTTAGGGTTAGGGATAGAGTTAGGGTTAGTTTTAGGTTCAGGGTTGAAATCGAGTGCATTTGAGTATAGGGTTAAGGTTAGAGTTAGGTTTAGTGTTAGCTTTTGTAGAATCGAGTGTTAGGGTTACGGTTAGGGTTAGGGGTATATTGCATTTAGTTACAGTGGTAGGAGTAGGGTTAGGGTTAGGCTTAGGGTTTGTGTTCATAGAATCGAGGTTTAGGGTAAAGCTTAGGGTCAGGTTTCCATTTTGGGTCAGAATCGAGTGCATTCAGGCTTAGGGTTAGTGTTGAAATTGACGACTTAGTTTTAGGGTTAGAATCGAGCTCATTCAAGGTTAGAGTTATGGTTAGAATTCGTTAGGCGTAGCGTTAGGGTTAGGGGTTCTGTTCCTAGAATCGAGGTTTAGAGTTACGCTGAAGGTCAGATTTGCATTTTGGGTCAGAATCGCGTGCATTTTCTCTTAGGGTTTTTGTTGAAATCGACGAGTTAGTGTTCGGTTGAGAATCGAGCACATTTAGAGTTAGAGTTATGGTTAGAATTCAGTGCATTTAGGGTTAGGGTTAGGGTTAGGGTTAGCATTAAGGTTAGGGCTAGAGTGCATTTGGGGTTAGGAGTAGGAGTAGGGTTACGATTATGGTTTGGGTTTTTGTTCGTAGAATCAAGGGTATTGGTTACGCTTACGGTCAGGATTGCATTTTGGGTCTGAATGGAGTGCACTTAGGTTAAGGATTAGTGGTAAAATAGATGACTTAGTGTTAGGGTTAGAATCGATCACATTTCGAGTTAGAGTTATGGTTAGAATTCAGTGCATTTAGGGTTAGGGTTAGAGTGCATTTAGTTATAGGGGTAGGAGTAGGGTTAGGATTAGGGTTAGGGTTAGGGTTTTGATTAAAGTTCATTTAGGGATAGGAGTAGGAGTAGGCTTTGGATTAGTGTCAGGGTTTTTGTTCGTAGAATCGAGGTTTAAGGTTACGCTTAGGGTCAGGATTGCATTTTGGGTCAGAAACGAGTACATTTAGGCTTAGGTTTACTGTTGAAATTGACGAGTTAGTGTTCGGGTTAGAAGCGATCACATTTAGGGTTAGAGTTATGGTTAGAATTCAGTGCATTTACGGTTAGGGTTAGGGTTACGGTTATGGTTAGGATTAAGGTTGGGGTTAGAGTGCATTTGGGGCTAGGGTTAGGAGTAGGATTACGATTATGGTTTGGGTTTTTGTTCTTAGAATCAAGGTTTATTTTTAAGGTTAGGGTCAGGATTGCATTTTGGGTCAGAATCGAGTGCACTTAAGCTAAAGGTAAGTGTTGAAACAGATGACTTAGTGTTAAGGTTAGAATTGATCACATTTCGGGTTAGAGTTCTAGTTAGAATTGAGTGCACTTAGGGTTAGGGTTAGGGTTAGAGTTAGGGTTAGGTTTAGGTTCAGGGTTGGAATCGAGTGCATTTGAGTATAGGGTTAGGGTTAGAGTTTGGTTTAATGTTAGCTTTCGTAGAATCGAGTGTTAGGGTTCCGGATAGGGTTAGGGTTATAGTGCATTTAGTTATAGGGGTAGGAGTAGGTTTAGGATTAGGGTTAGGATTTGTGTTCATAGAATTGAGGTTTAGGGTAAAGCTTAAGGTCAGGTTTGCATTTTGGGTAAGAATCGAGTACATTCAGGCTTAGGGTTAGTGTTGAAATTGACGAGTTAGTGTTAGGGTTGGAATCGAGCACATTTATGGTTAGACTTATGGTTAGAATTCGTTAGGGGTAGGGTTAGGGTTAGGTGTTCTGTTCCTTGAATCGAGGTTTAGGGTTAGGCTAAAGGTCAGAATTGCATTGTGGGTCAGAATCGCGTGCATTTTGTCTTAGGGTTTCTGTTGAAATCGACGAGTTAGTGTTCGGGTGAGAATCGAACACATTTCGGGTTAGAGTTATGATTCGAATTCGTTAGGGGTAGGGTTAGGGTTAGGGTTTCTGTTCCTAGAATCGAGGTTTAGAGTTAGGCTGAAGCTCAGAATTGCATTGTAGGTGAGAATCGAGTGCATTTTCTCTTAGGGTTTCTGTTGAAATCGACGAGTTAGTGTTCGGGTGAGAATCGAGCACATTTAGGGTTAGAATTATGGTTAGAATTCAGTGCATTTAGGGTTAGGGTTAGGGATAGAGTTAGGGTTAGTTTTAGTTTCAGGGTTGAAATCGAGTGCATTTGAGTATAGGGTTAGGGTTAGAGTTAGGTTTAGTGTTAGCTTTCGTAGAATCGAGTGTTAGGGTTACAGTTAGGGTTAGGGTTATAGTGCATTTAGTTACAGGGGTAGGAGTAGGTTTAGGATTAGGGTTAGGGTTTGTGTTCATAGAATCGTGGTTTAGGGTAAAGCTTAGGGTCAGGGTTGCATTTTGGGTCAGAATCGAGTGCATTCAGGCTTAGGGTTAGTGTTGAAATTGACGAGTTAGTGTGAGGGTTAGAATCGAGCTCATTTAAGGTTAGAGTTATGGTTAGAATTCGTTAGGGGTAGGGTTAGGGTTAGGGGTTCTGTTCCTAGAATCGAGGTTTAGAGTTAGGCTGAAGGTCAGAATTGCATTTTAGGTCAGAATCGCGTGCATTTTGTCTTAGGGTTTGTGTTGAAATCGACGAGTTAGTGTTCGGTTGAGAATCGAGCACATTTAGGGTGAGAGTTATAATTAGAATTCAGTGCATTTAGGGTTAGGGTTAGAGTTACGGTTAGCATTAAGGTTAGGGTTAGAGTGCATTTGGAGTTAGGGGTAGGAGTAGGGTTACGATTATGGTTTGGGTTTTTGTTCGTAGAATCAAGGTTATTGGTTACGCTTACGGTCAGGATTGCATTTTGGGACAGAATGGAGTGCACTTAGGCTAAGGATTAGTGGTGAAATAGATAACTGAGTGTTAGGGTTAGAATCAATCACATTTCGAGTTAGAGTTATGGTTAGAATTCAGTGCATTTAGGGTTAGGGTTAGAGTGCATTTAGTTATAGGGGTAGGAGTAGGGTTAGGATTAGGGTTAGGGTTAGGGTTTTGATTAAAGTTCATTTAGGGAGGGTAGGCTTTGGATTAGTGTCAGGGTTTTTTTTTCGTAGAATCGAGGATTAAGGTTAAGCTTAGGGTCAGGATTGCATTGTGGGTCAGAATCGAGTACATTTAGGCTTAGGTTTACTGTTGAAATTGACGATTTAGTGTTCGGGTTAGCATCGAGCACATTTAGGGTTAGAGTTATGGTTAGAATTCAGTGCATTTACGGTTAGGTTACGGTTACGGTTATGGTTAGGATTAAGGTTAGGGTTAGAGTGCATTTGGGGCTAGGGGTAGGAGTAGGATTACGATTATGGTTTGGGTTTTTGTTCTTAGAATCAAGGTTATTTTCAAGGTTAGGGTCAGGATTGCATTTTGGGTCAGAATGGAGTGCACTTAAGCTAAAGGTAAGTGTTGAAACAGATGACTTAGTGTTAAGGTTAGAATTGATCACATTTCGGGTTAGAGTTATAGTTAGAATGAGTGCATTTAGGGTTAGGGTTAGGGTTAGAGTTAGGGTTAGTTTTAGGTTCACGGTTGGAATCGAGTGCATTTGAGTATAAGGTTAGGGTTAGAGTTTGGTTTAGTGTTAGCTTTCGTAGAATCGAGTGTTAGGGTTACAGTTAGGGTTAGGGTTATAGTGCATTTAGTTATAGGGGTAGGAGTAGGTTTAGGATTAGGGTTAGGTTTGTGTTCATAGAATCGAGGTTTAGGGTAAAGCTTAGGGTCAGGGTTGCATTTTGGGTCAGAATCGAGTGCATTCACGCTTAGGGTTAGTGTTGAAATCGACGAGTTAGTGTTCGGGTAAGAATCGAGCACATTTAGGGTTAGAGTTATGGTTAGAATTCAGTGCATTTAGGGTTAGCGTTACGGATAGAGTTAGGGTTAGTTTTAGGTTCAGGGTTGAAATCGAGTGCATTTGAGTATAGGGTTAGGGTTAGAGTTTAGGTTTAGTGTTAGCTTTTGTAGAAACGAGTGTTTAGGGTTACGGTTAGGGTTAGGGGTATATTGCATTTAGTTACAGTGGTAGGAGTAGGGTTAGGGTTAGGCTTAGGGTTTGTGTTCATAGAATCGAGGTTTAGGGTAAAGCTTAGGGTCAGGTTTCCATTTTGGTCAGAATCGAGTGCATTCAGGCTTAGGGTTAGTGTTGAAATTGACGAGTTAGTGTTAGGGTTGGAATCGAGCACATTTATGGTTAGACTTATGGTTAGAATTTGTTAGGGGTAGGGTTAGGGTTAGGCGTTCTGTTCCTAGAATCGAGGTTTAGAGTTACGCTGAAGGTCAGAATTGCATTTTGGGTCAGAATCGCGTGCATTTTCTGTTAGGGTTTGTGTTGAAATCGACGAGTTAGTGTTCAGTTGAGAATCGAGCACATTTAGGGTTAGAGTTATGGTTAGAATTCAGTGCATTTAGCGTTAGGGTTAGGGTTAGGGTTAGCATTAAGGTTAGGGCTAGAGTGCATTTGGGGTAAGGGTAGGAGTAGGGTTACGATTATGGTTTGGGTTTTTGTTCGTAGAATCAAGGGTATTGGTTACGCTTACGGTCAGGATTGCATTTTGGGTCTGAATGGAGTGCACTTAGGTTAAGGATTAGTGGTGAAATAGATGACTTAGTGTTAGGGTTAGAATCGATCACATTTCGAGTAGAGTTATGGTTAGGAATTCAGTGCATTTAGGGTTAGGGTTAGAGTGCATTTAGTTATAGGGGTAGAGTAGGGTTAGGATTAGGGTTAGGGTTAGGGTTTTGATTAAAGTTCATTTAGGGATAGGAGTAGGAGTAGGCTTTGGATAAGTGTCAGGGTTTTTGTGAGTAGAATCGAGGATTAAGGTTAAGCTTATGGTCAGGATTGCATTGTGGGTCAGAATCGAGTACATTTAGGCTTAGGTTTACTGTTGAAATTGACGATTTAGTGTTCGGGTTAGCATCGAGCACATTTAGGGTTAGAGTTATGGTTAGAATTCAGTGCATTTACGGTTAGGGTTAGGGTTACGGTTATGGTTAGGATTAAGGCTAGGGTTAGAGTGCATTTGGGGCTAGGGTTAGGAATAGGATTACGATTATGGTTTGGGGTTTTTGTTCTTAGAATCAAGGTTTATTTTTAAGGTTAGGGTCACGATTGCATTTTGGGTCAGAATCGAGTGCACTTAAGCTAAAGGTAAGTGTTGAAACAGATGACTTAGTGTTAAGGGTTAGAATTGATCACATTTCAGGTTAGAGTTATAGTTAGAATTGAGTGCATTTAGGGTTAGGGTTAGGGTTAGAGTTAGGGTTAGGTTTAGGTTCAGGGTTGGAATTGAATGCATTTGAGTATAGGGTTAGGGTTAGAGTTTGGTTTAGTGTTAACTTTCGCAGAATCGAGTGTTAGGGTTCCGGATAGGGTTAGGGTTTATAGTGCATTTAGTTATAGGGGTAGGAGTAGGTTTAGGATTAGGGTTAGGGTTTGTGTTCATAGAATCGAGGTATAGGGTGAAGCTTAAGGTCTGGTTTGCATTTTGGGTCCAGAATCGAGTGCATTCAGGCTTAGGGTTAGTGTTGAAATTGACGAGTTAGTGTTAGGGTTGGAATCGAGCACATTTATGGTTAGACTTATGGTTAGAATTTGTTAGGGGTAGGGTTAGGGTTAGGCGTTCTGTTCCTAGCATCGAGGTTTAGGGTTAGGCTGAAGGTCAGAATTGCATTGTGGGTCAGAATGGCGTGCATTTTGTCTTAGGGTTTCTGTTGAAATCGACGAGTTAGTGTTCGGGTGAGAATCGAGCACATTTCGGGTTAGAGTTATGATTCGAATTCGTTAGGGGTAGGGTTAGGGTTAGGGTTTCTATTCCTAGAATCGAGGTTTAGAGTTAGGCTGAAGCTCAGAATTGCATTGTAGGTGAGAATCGATTGCATTTTCTCTTAGGGTTTCTGTTGAAATCGACGAGTTAGTGTTCGGGGTGAGAATTAAGGCACATTTAGGGTTAGAATTATGGTTAGAATTCAGTGCATTTAGGGTTAGGGTTAGGATAGAGTTAGGGTTAGTTTTAGGTTCAGGGTTGAAATCGAGTGCATTTGAGTATAGTGTTAGGGTTAGAGTGTTAGGTTTAGTGTTAGCTTTCGTAGAATCTAGTGTTAGGGTTACAGTTAGGGTTAGGGTTATAGTGGCATTAGTTACAGTGTACTGGGTAGGAGTAGGTTTAGGATTAGGGTTAGGGTTTGTGTTCATAGAATCGTGGTTTTAGGGTAAAGCTTAGGGTCAGGGTTGCATTTTGGGTCAGAATCGAGTGCATTCAGGCTTAGGGTTAGTGTTGAAATTGACGAGGTTAGTGTGAGGGTTAGAATCGAGCTCATTTAAGGTTAGAGTTATGGTTAGAATTCGTTAGGGGGTAGGGTTAGAGTTAGGGGTTCTGTTCCTAGAATCGAGGTTTAGAGTTACGCTGAAGGTCAGAATTGCATTTTGTGTCAGAATCCCGTGCATTTTGTCTTAGGGTTTGTGTTGAAATCGACGAGTTAGTGTTCGGTTGAGAATCGAGCACATTTAGGGTGAGAGTTATAATTAGAATTCAGTGCATTTAGGGTTAGGGTTAGGGTTAGGGTTAGCATTAAGGTTAGGGTTAGAGTGCATTTGGAGTTAGGGGTAGGAGTAGGGTTACGATTATATTTTGGGTTTTTGTTAGTAGAATCAAGGTTATTGGTTACGCTTAGGGTCAGGATTGCATTTTGGGACAGAATGGAGTGCACTTAGGCTAAGGATTAGTGGTCAAATAGATGACTGAGTGTTAGGGTTAGAATCAATCACATTTCGAGTTAGAGTTATGGTTAGAATTCAGTGCATTTAGGGTTAGGGTTAGAGTGCATTTAGTTATTGGGGTAGGAGTAGGGTTAGGATTAGGGTTAGGGTTAGGGTTTTGGTTAAAGTTCATTTAGGGATAGTAGTAGGAGTAGGCTTTGGATTAGTGTCAGGGTTTTTGTTCGTAGAATCGAGGTTTAAGGTTAAGCTTAGGGTCAGGATTGCTTTGTGGGTCAGAATCGAGTGCATTTATGCTGAGGGTTATTGTTGAAATCGACGAGTTAGTGTTCGGGTTAGCATCGAGCACATTTAGGGTTAGAGTTATGGTTAAAATTCAGTGCATTTAGGGTTAGGGTTAGGTTTAGGTTTATGTTCAGGGTTGGAATCGAGTGCATTTGAGCACAGCGTCAGGGATAGGGTTATGTTTATTCTTAGCTTTGGTAGAATCGAAGGTAAGGGTTAGGGTAAGGATTAGGGTTAGGGTTAGAGTGCATTTAGGGATAGGGGTAGGAGTAGGCTTAGAATTAGTGTTAGGGTTTGTGTTCGTAGAATTGGTGTTTAAGTCTTAGCTTAGGGTCAGGATTGCATTTTGGGTCAGAATCGAGTACATTTAGGCTTTGGTTTACTGTTGAAATTGACGCGTTAGTGTTCGGGTTAGAAGCGAGCACATTTAGGGGTAGAGTTGCGGTTAAAATTCAGTGCATTTACGGTTAGGGTTAGGGTTACGGTTATGGTTAGGATTAAGATTAGGGTTAGAGTGCATTTGGGGCTAGGGTTAGGAGCAGGTTTACGATTATGGTTTGGGTTTTTGTTCGTAGAGTGAAGGTTTATTTTTAAAGTTTGGGTCAGGATTGCATTTTGGGTCAGAATGGAGTGCACTTAAGCTAAAGTTAAGTGTTGAAACAGATGACTTAGTGTTAAGGTTAGAATCTATCACATTTCGGGTTAGAGTTATGGTTAAAATTCAGTGTATTTAGGGTTAGGGTTAGGGTTAGAGTTAAGGTTAGGTTTAGGTTCAGGGTTGGAATCGAGTGCATTTGAGTATAGGGTTAGAGTTAGAGATAGGTTTAGTGTTAGCTTTCATAGAATCGAGTGTTAGAGTTACGGTTATGGTTAGGGTTATAGTGCATTTAGTTATAGGGGTAGGAGTAGGTTTAGGATTAGGGTTAGGGTTTGTGTTCATAGAATCGAGGTTTAGGGTAAAGCTTAGGGTCAGGGTTGCATTTTGGGTCAGAATCGAGTGCATTCAGGCTTAGGGTCAGTGTTGAAATTGACGAGTTAGTGTTCGGGTGAGAATCGAGCTCATTTAAGGTTAGAGTTATGGTTAGAATTCGTTAGGGGTAGGGTTAGGGTTAGGGGTTCTGTTCCTAGAATCGAGGTTTCGAGTTAGGCTTCAGGTCAGAATTGCATTTTTGGGTCAGAATCGCGTGCATTTTGTCTTAGGGTTTGTGTTGAAATCGACGAGTTAGTGTTCGGGTGAGAATCAAGAACATTTAGGGTTAGAGTTATGGTTAGAATTCAGTGCATTTAGGGTTAGGGTTATGATTAGGGTTAGGGTTAGAGTGCATTTAGTTATAGGGGCAGGAGTAGGGTTACGATTTTGGTTTGGGATTTTGTTCGTATAATCAAGGTTATTGGTTACGCTTAGGGTCAGGATTGCATTTTGGGTCAGAATGGAGTGCACTTAGGCTAAGGATTAGTGGTGAAATAGATGACTGACTATTAGGGTTAGAATCGATCACATTTGAAGTTAGAGTTATGGTTAGAATTCAGTGTATTTAGGGTTAGGGTTAGAGTGCATTTAGTTATAGGGGTAGGAGTAGGGTTAGGATTAGGGTTAGGGTTAGGGTTTTGGTTAAAGTTCATTTAGGGATAGTAGTAGGAGTAGGCTTTGGATTAGTGTCATGGTTTTTGTTCGTAGAATCGAGGTTTAAGGTTAAGCTTAGGGTCAGGGTTGCATTTTGGGTCAGAATCGAGTGCATTTTGTCTTAGGGTTTGTGTTGAAATCGACGAGTTAGTGGTCGGGTGAGAAGCGAGCGCATTTAGGGTTTGAGTTATGGTTAAAATTCAGTGCATTTAGGGTTAGGGTTAGGGTTAGGTTTATGTTCAGGGTTGGAATCGAGTGCATTTGAGGACAGCGTTATGGTTAGGGTTATGTATATTCTTAGCTTTGGTAGAATCGAAGGTAAGGGTTAGGGTAAGGGTTAGGGTTAGGGTTAGAGTGCATTTAGGGATAGGGGTAGGAGTAGGGTTAGGATTAGTGTTAGGGTTTGTGTTCGTAGAATTGGTGTTTAAGTCTTAGCTTAGGGTCAGGATTGCATTTTGGGTCAGAATCGAGTACATTTAGGCTTCGGTTTACTGTTGAAATTGACGAGTTAGTGTTCGGGTTAGAAGCGAGCACATTTAGGGTTAGAGTTATGGTTAGAATTCAGTGCATTGACGGTTAGGGTTAGGGTTACGGTTATGGTTAGGATTAAGGTTAGGGTTAGAGTGCATTTGGGGCTAGGGTTAGGAGTAGGGTTACGATTATGGTTTGGGTTTTTGGTCGTAGAATCAAGGTTTATTTTTAAGGTTAGGGTCAGGATTACATTTTGGGGCAGAATGGAGTGCACTTAAGCTAAAGGTAAGTGTTGAAACAGATGACTTAGTGTTAAGGTTAGAATCTATCACATTTCGGGTTAGAGTTATGGTTAGAATTCAGTGCATTTATGGTTAGGGTTAGGGTTAGAGTTAAGGTTAGGTTTTGGTTCAGGGTTGGAATCGAGTGCATTTGAGTATAGGGTTAGAGTTAGAGTTAGGTTTAGTGTTAGCTTTCGTAGAATCGAGTGTTAGTGTTCCGGTTAGGATTAGGGTTATAGTGCATTTACTTATAGGGGTAGGAGTAAGTTTAGGATTAGGGTTAGGGTTTGTGTTCATAGAATCGAGGTTTAGGGTAAAGCTTAGGGTCAGGGTTGCATTTTGGGTCAGAATCGAGTGCATTCAGGCTTAGGGTTAGTGTTGAAATTGACGAGTTAGTGTTAGGGTTAGAATCGAGCTCATTTAAGGTTAGAGTTATGGTTAGAATTCGTTAGGGGTAGGGTTAGGGTTAGGGGTTCTGTTCCTAGAATCGAGGTTTAGAGTTAGGCTGAAGGTCAGAATTGCATTTTGGGTCAGAATCGCGTGCATTTTGTCTTAGGGTTTGTGTTGAAATCGACGAGTTTGTGTTCGGGTGAGAATCGAGCACGTTTAGGGTTAGAGTTATGGTTAGAATTCAGTGCATTTAGCGTTAGGGTTATGATTAGGGTTAGGGTTAGAGTGCATTTAGTTATAGGGGTAGGAGTAGGGTTACGATTATGGTTTGGGATTTTGTTCGTAGAATCAAGGTTATTGGTTACGCTTAGGGTCAGGATTGCATTTTGGGTCAGAATGGAGCGCACTTAGGCTAAGGATTAGTGGTGAAATAGATGACTGAGTGTTAGGGTTAGAATCGATCACATTTCGAGTTAGAGTTATGGTTAGAATTCAGTGCATTTAGGGTTAGGGTTAGAGTGCATTTAGTTATAGGGGTAGGAGTAGGGTTAGGATTAGCGTTAGGGTTAGGGTTTTGGTTAAAGTTCATTTAGGGATAGGAGTAGGAGTAGGCTTTGGATTAGTGTCAGGGTTTTTGTTCGTAGAATCGAGGTTTAAGGTTAAGCTTAGGGTCAGGTTTGCTTTGTGGGTCAGAATCGAGTGCATTTATGCTGAGGGTTATTGTTGAAATCGAGGAAATATTTTTGGGGTTAGCATCGAGCACATTTAGGGTTAGAGTTATGGTTAGAATTCGTTAGGGGTAGGGTTAGGGTTAGGGTGTCTGTTCGTAGAATCGAGGTTTAGAGTTAGGCTTTAGGTCAGAATTGCATTTTGGGTCAGAATCGAGTGCATTTTGTCTTAGGGTTTGTGTTGAAATCGATGAGTTAGTGTTCGGGTGAGAAGCGAGCGCATTTAGGGTTAGAGTTATGGTTAAAATTCAGTGCATTTAGGGTTAGGGTTAGGTTTAGGTTTATGTTCAGGGTTGGAATCGAGTGCATTTGAGCACAGCGTCAGGGATAGGGTTATGTTTATTCTTAGCTTTGGTAGAATCGAAGGTAAGGGTTAGGGTAAGGATTAGGGTTAGGGTTAGAGTGCATTTAGGGATAGGGGTAGGAGTAGGCTTAGGATTAGTGTTAGGGTTTGTGTTCGTAGAATTGGTGTTTAAGTCTTAGCTTAGGGTCAGGATTGCATTTTGGGTTAGAATCGAGTACATTTAGGCTTTGGTTTACTGTTGAAATTGACGCGTTAGTGTTCGGGTTAGAAGCGAGCACATTTAGGGGTAGAGTTGTGGTTAAAATTCAGTGCATTTACGGTTAGGGTTAGGGTTACGGTTATGGTTAGGATTAAGATTAGGGTTAGAGTGCATTTGGAGCTAGGGTTAGGAGCAGGTTTACGATTTTGGTTTGGGTTTTTGTTCGTAGAGTGAAGGTTTATTTTTAAAGTTTGGGTCAGGATTGCATTTTGGGTCAGAATGGAGTGCACTTAAGCTAAAGTTAAGTGTTGAAACAGATGACTTAGTGTTAAGGTTAGAATTGATCACATTTCGGGTTAGAGTTATGGTTAGAATTCAGTGCATTTAGGGTTAGGCTTAGGGTTAGAGTTAGGGTTAGGTTTAGGTTCAGGGTTGGAATCGAGTGCATTTGAGTATAGGGTTAGGGTTAGAGTTTGGTTTAGTGTTAGCTTTCGTAGAATCGAGTGTTAGGGTTTCAGTTAGGGTTGGGGTTATAGTGCATTTAGTTATAGGGGTAGGAGTAGGTTTAGGATTAGGGTTAGGGTTTGTGTTCATAGAATCGAGGTTTAGGGTAAAGCTTAAGGTCAGGGTTGCATTTTGGGTCAGAATCGAGTGCATTCAGGCTTAGGGTTAGTGTTGAAATTGACGAGTTAGTGTTATGGTTGGAATCGAGCTCATTTAAGGTTAGAGTTATGGTTAGAATTCATTAGGGGTAGGGTTAGGGTTAGGGTTTCTGTTCCTAGAATCGAGGTTTAGAGTTAGGCTGAAGGTCAGAATTGCATTGTGGGTCAGAATCGAGTGCATTTTGTCTTAGGGTTTCTGTTGAAATCGACGAGTTAGTGTTCGGTTGAGAATCGAGCACATTTAGGGTTAGAGTTATGGTTAGAATTCAGTGCATTTAGGGTTAGGGTTAGGGTTAGCATTAAGGTTAGGGCTACAGTGCATTTGAGGTTAGGGGTAGGAGTAGGGTTACGATTATGGTTTGTGTTTTTGTTCGTAGAATCAAGGGTATTGGTTACGCTTAGGGTCAGGATTGCATTTTGGGTCAGAATGGAGTGCACTTAGGCTAAGGATTAGTGGTGAAATAGATGACTGAGTGTTAGGGTTAGAATCGATCACATTTCGAGTTAGAATTATGGTTAGAATTCAGTGCATTTAGGGTTAGGGGTAGGAGTAGGGTTAGGATTAGGGTTAGGGTTAGGGTTTTGGTTCAAGTTCATTTAGGGATAGGAGTAGGAGTGGGCTTTGGATTAGTGTCATGGTTTTTGTTCGTAGAATCGAGGTTTAAGGTTAAGCTTAGGGTCCGGATTGCTTTGTGGGTCAGAATCGAGTGCATTTTGTCTTAGGGTTTGAGTTGAAATCGACGAGTTAGTGTTCGGGTGAGTAGCGAGCGCATTAAGGGTTAGAGTTATGGTTAAAATTCAGTGCATTTAGGGTTAAGGTTAGGGTTACGTTTATGTTCAGGGTTGGAATCGAGTGCATTTGAGTAGAGCGTTAGGGTTAGGGTTATGTTTATTCTTAGCTTTGGTAGAATCGAAGGTAAGGGTTAGGGTAAGGGTTAGGGTTAGGGTTAGAGTGCATTTAGGGATAGGGGTAGGAGTAGGGTTAGGGTTTGTGTTCGTAGAATTGGTGTTTAAGTTTTAGCTTAGGGTCAGGATTGCATTTTGGGTCAGAATCGAGTACATTTAGGCTAGGTTTACTGTTGAAATTGACGAGTTAGTGTTCGGGTTAGAAGCGAGCACATTTAGGGTTAGAGTTATGGTTAGAATTCAGTGCATTTACTGTTAGGGTTAGGGTTACGGTTATGGTTAGGATTAATGTTAGAATTAGAGTGCATTTGGGGCTAGGGTTAGGAGTAGGGTTACGATTCTGGTTTGGGTTTTTGTTCTTAGAATCAAGGTTTATTTTTAATGTTAGGGTCAGGATTGCATTTTGGGGCAGAATGGAGAGCACTTAAGCTAAAGTTAAGTGTTGAAACAGATGACTTAGTGTTAAGGTTAGAATCTATCACATTTCAGGTTAGAGTTATGGTTAGAATTCAGTGCATTTAGGGTTAGGGTTAGGGTTAGAGTTAGGGTTAGGTTTAGGTTCAGGGTTGGAATCGAGTGCATTTGAGTATAAGGTTAGGATTAGAGTTAGGTTTAGTGTTAGCTTTCGTAGAATCGAGTGTTAGGGTTACAGTTAGGGTTAGGGTTATAGTGCATTTAGTTATAGGGGTAGGAGTAGGTTTAGGATTAGGGTTAGGGTTTGTGCTCATAGAATCGAGGTTTAGGGTAATGCTTAGGGTCAGGGTTGCATTTTGGGTCAGAATCGAGTGCATTCAGGCTTAGGGTTAGTGTTGAAATTGACGAGTTAGTGTTCGGGTGAGAATCGAGCTCATTTAAGGTTAGAGTTATGGTTAGAATTCGTTAGGGGTAGGGTTAGGGTTAGGGATTCTGTTCCTAGAATCGAGGTTTAGAGTTAGGCTGAAGGTTAGAATTGCATTTTGGGTCAGAATCGCGTGCATTTTGTCTTAGGGTTTGTGTTGAAATCGACGAGTTTGTGTTCGGGTGAGAATCGAGCACATTTAGGGTTAGAGTTACGGTTAGAATTCAGTGCATTTAGGGTTAGGGTTATGATTAGGGTTAGGGTTAGAGTGCATTTAGTTATAGGGGTAGGGGTAGGGTTACGATTATGGTTTGGGATTTTGTTCGTAGAATCAAGGTTATTGGTTACGCTTAGGGTCAGGATTGCATTTTGGGTCAGAATGGAGTGCACTTAGGCTAAGGATTAGTGGTGAAATAGATGACTGAGTGTTAGGGTTAGAATCGATCACATTTCGAGTTAGAGTTATGGTTAGAATTCAGTGCATTTAGGGTTAGGGTTAGAGTACATTTAGTTATAGGGGTAGGAGTAGGGTTAGGATTAGGGTTAGGGTTAGGGTTTTGGTTAAAGTTCATTTAGGGATAGTAGTAGGAGTAGGCTTTGGATTAGTGTCAGGGTTTTTGTTCGTAGAATCGAGGTTTAAGGTTAAGCTTAGGGTCAGGATTGCTTTGTGGGTCAGAATCGAGTGCATTTACGCTGAGGGTTATTGTTGAAATCGAGGAAATATTGTTCGGGTTAGAATCGAGCACATTTAGGGTTAGAGTTATGGTTAGAATTCGTTACGGGTAGGGTTAGGGTTAAGGTGTCTGTTCGTAGAATCGAGTTTTAGAGTTAGGCTATAGGTCAGAATTGCATTGTGGGTCAGAATCGAGTGCATTTTGTCTTAGGGTTTGTGTTGAAATCGACGAGTAGTGGTCGGGTGAGAAGCGAGCGCATTTAGGGTTAGAGTTATGGTTAAAATTCAGTGCATTTAGGGTTAGGGTTAGGTTTATGTTCAGGGTTGGAATCGAGTGCATTTGAGGACAGCATTAGGGTTAGGGTTATGTTTATTCTTAGCTTGGGTAGAATCGAAGGTAAGGGTTAGGGTTAGGGTTAGAGTGCATTTAGGGATAGGGGTAGGAGTAGGGTTAGGATTAGTGTTAGGGTTTGTGTTCGTAGAATTGGTGTTTAAGTCTTAGCTTAGGGTCAGGATTGCATTTTGGGTCAGAATCGAGTACATTTAGGCTTCGGTTTACTGTTGAAATTGACGAGTTAGTGTTCGGGTTAGAAGCGAGCACATTTAGGGTTAGAGTTATGGTTAGAATTCAGTGCATTGACGGTTAGGGTTAGGGTTACGGTTATGGTTAGGATTAAGGTTAGGGTTAGAGTGCATTTGGGGCTAGGGTTAGGAGTAGGGTTACGATTATGGTTTGGGTTTTTGGTCGTAGAATCAAGGTTTATTTTTAAGGTTAGGGTCAGGATTACATTTTGGGGCAGAATGGAGTGCACTTAAGCTAAAGGTAAGTGTTGAAACAGATGACTTAGTGTTAAGGTTAGAATCTATCACATTTCGGGTTAGAGTTATAGTTAGAATTGAGTGCATTTAGGGTTAGGGTTAGGGTTAGAGTCAGGGTTAGGTTTAGGTTCAGGGTTGGAATCGAGTGCATTTGAGTATAGGGTTAGGGTTAGAGTTAGGTTTAGTGTTAGCTTTCGTAGAATCGAGTGTTAGGGTTACGGTTAGTGTTAGGGTTATAGTGCATTTAGTTATAGGGGTAGGAGTAGGTTTAGGATTAGGGTTAGGGTTTGTGTTCATAGAATCGAGGTTTAGGGTAAAGCTTAGGGTCAGGGTTGCATGTTGGGTCAGAATCGAGTGCATTCAGGCTTAGGGTTAGTGTTGAAATTGACGAGTTAGTGTTAGGGTTAGAATCGAGCTCATTTAAGGTTAGAGTTATGGTTAGAATTCGTTAGGGGTAGGGTTAGGGTTAGGGGTTCTGTTCCTAGAATCGAGGTTTAGAGTTAGGCTGAAGGTCAGAATTGCATTGTGGGTCAGAATGGCGTGCATTTTGTCTTAGGGTTTCTGTTGAAATCGACGAGTTAGTGTTCGTGTGAGAATCGAGCACATTTCGGGTTAGAGTTATGATTCGAATTCGTTAGGGGTAGGGTTAGGGTTAGGGTTTCTGTTCCTAGAATCGAGGTTTAGAGTTAGGCTGAAGCTCAGAATTGCATTGTAGGTGAGAATCGATTGCATTTTCTCTTAGGGTTTCTGTTGAAATCGACGAGTTAGTGTTCGGGTGAGAATTGAGCACATTTAGGGTTAGAATTATGGTTAGAATTCAGTGCATTTAGGGTTAGGGTTAGGGATAGAGTTAGGGTTAGTTTTAGGTTCAGGGTTGAAATCGAGTGCATTTGAGTATAGGGTTAGGGTTAGAGTTAGGTTTAGTGTTAGCTTTCGTAGAATCGAGTGTTAGGGTTACAGTTAGGGTTGGGGTTATAGTGCATTTAGTTATAGGGGTAGGAGTAGGTTTAGGATTAGGGTTAGGGTTTGTGTTCATAGAATCGAGGTTTAGTGTAAAGCTTAAGGTCAGGGTTGCATTTTGGGTCAGAATCGAGTGCATTCAGGCTTAGGGTTAGTGTTGAAATTGACGAGTTAGTGTTATGGTTGGAATCGAGCTCATTTAAGGTTAGAGTTATGGTTAGAATTCGTTAGGGGTAGGGTTAGGGTTAGGGTTTCTGTTCCTAGAATCGAGGTTTAGAGTTAGGCTGAAGGTCAGAATTGCATTGAGGGTCAGAATTGAGTGCATTTTGTCTTAGGGTTTCTGTTGAAATCGACGAGTTAGTGTTCGGTTGAGAATCGAGCACATTTAGGGTTAGAGTTATGGTTAGAATTCAGTGCATTTAGGGTTAGGGTTAGGGTTAGCATTAAGGTTAGGGCTAGAGTGCATTTGAGGTTAGGGGTAGGAGTAGGGTTACGATTGTGGTTTGGGTTTCTGTTCGTAGAATCAAGGTTTCTTTTTAAGGTTAGGGTCAGGATTACATTTTGGGGCAGAATGGAGTGCACTTAAGCTAAAGGTAAGTGTTCAAACCGATGACTTAGTGTTAAGGTTAGAATCTATCACATTTCGGTTTAGAGTTATGGTTAAAATTCAGTGCATTTAGGGTTAGGGTTAGGGTTAGAGTTAGGGTTAGGTTTAGGTTCAGGGTTGGAATCGAGTGCATTTGAGTAGAGGGTTAGAGTTAGAGTTAGGTTTAGTGTTAGCTTTCGTAGAATCGAGTGTTAGAGTTACGGTTATGGTTAGGGTTATAGTGCATTTAGTTATAGGGGTAGGAGTAGGTTTAGGATTAGGGTTAGGGTTTGTGTTCATAGAATCGAGGTTTAGGGTAAAGCTTAGGGTCAGGGTTGCATTTTGGGTCTGAATCGAGTGCATTCAGGCTTAGGGTTAGTGTTGAAATTGACGAGTTAGTGTTCGGGTGAGAATGGAGCTCATTTAAGGTTAGAGTTATGGTTAGAATTCGTTAGGGGTAGGGTTAGGGTTAGGGGTTCTGTTCCTAGAATCGAGGTTTAGAGTTAGGCTGAAGGTCAGAATTGCATTTTGGGTCAGAATCGCGTGCATTTTGTCTTAGGGTTTGTGTTGAAATCGACGAGTTAGTGTTCGGGTGAGAATCGAGCACATTTAGGGTTAGAGTTATGGTTAGAATTCAGTGCATTTAGGGTTAGGGTTAGGGTTAGGGTTAGGGTTAGAGTGCATTTAGTTATCGGGGCAGGAGTAGGGTTACGATTTTGGTTTGGGATTTTGTTCGTATAATCAAGGTTATTGGTTACGCTTAGGGTCAGGATTGCATTTTGGGTCAGAATGGAGTGCACTTAGGCTAAGGATTAGTGATGAAATAGATTACTGAGTGTTAGGGTTAGAATCGATCACATTTCGAGTTAGAGTTATGATTAGAATTCAGTGCATTTAGGGTTAGGGTTAGAGTGCATTTAGTTATAGGGGTAAGAGTAGGGTTAGGATTAGGGTTAGGGTTAGGGTTTTGGTTAAAGTTCATTTAGGGATAGGAGTAGGAGTAGGCTTTGGATTAGTGTCAGGGTTTTTGTTCGTAGAATCGAGGTTTAAGGTTCATCTTAGGGTCAGGATTGCTTTGTGGGTCAGAATCGAGTGCATTTATGCTGAGGGTTATTGTTGAAATCGAGGAAATATTGTTCGGGTTAGCATCGAGCACATTTAGGGTTAGAGTTATGGTTAGAATTCGTTAGGGGTAGGGTTAGGGTTAGGGTGTCTGTTCATAGAATCGAGGTTTAGGGTAAAGCTTAGGGTCAGGGTTGCATTTTGGGTCTGAATCGAGTGCATTCAGGCTTAGGGTTAGTGTTGAAATTGACGAGTTAGTGTTCGGGTGAGAATGGAGCTCATTTAAGGTTAGAGTTATGGTTAGAATTCGTTAGGGGTAGGGTTAGGTTTAGGAGTTCTGTTCCTAGAATCGAGGTTTAGAGTTAGGCTTCAGGTCAGAATTGCATTTTGGGTCAGAATCGCGTGCATTTTGTCTTAGGGTTTGTGTTGAAATCGACGAGTTAGTGTTCGGGTGAGAATCGAGCACATTTAGGGTTAGAGTTATGGTTAGAATTCAGTGCATTTAGGGTTAGGGTTAGGGTTAGGATTAGGGTTAGAGTGCATTTAGTTATCGGGGCAGGAGTAGGGTTACGATTTTGGTTTGGGATTTTGTTCGTATAATCAAGGTTATTGGTTACGCTTAGGGTCAGGATTGCATTTTGGGTCAGAATGGAGTGCACTTAGGCTAAGGATTAGTGATGAAATAGATTACTGAGTGTTAGGGTTAGAATCGATCACATTTCAAGTTAGAGTTATGGTTAGAATTCAGTGCATTTAGGGTTAGGGTTAGAGTGCATTTAGTTATAGGGGTAAGAGTAGGGTTAGGATTAGGGTTAGGGTTAGGGTTTTGGTTAAAGTTCATTTAGGGATAGGAGTAGGAGTAGGCTTTGGATTAGTGTCAGGGTTTTTGTTCGTAGAATCGAGGTTTAAGGTTAAGCTTAGGGTCAGGATTGCTTTGTGGGTCAGAATCGAGTACATTTACGCTGAGGGTTATTGTTGAAATCGAGGAAATATTGTTCGGGTTAGAATCGAGCACATTTAGGGTTGGAGTTATGGTTAGAATTCGTTACGGGTAGGGTTAGGGTTAAGGTGTCTGTTCGTAGAATCGAGGTTTAGAGTTAGGCTTAAGGTCAGAATTGCATTGTGGGTCAGAATCGAGTGCATTTTGTCTTAGGGTTTGTGTTGAAATCGACGAGTTAGTGGTCGGGTGAGAAGCGAGCGCATTTAGGGTTAGAGTTATGGTTAAAATTCAGTGCATTTAGGGTTAGGGTTAGGGTTAGGTTTATGTTCAGGGTTGGAATCGAGTGCATTTGAGGACAGCATTAGGGTTAGGGTTATGTTTATTCTTAGCTTTGGTAGAATCGAAGGTAAGGATTAGGGTAAGGATTAGGGTTAGGGTTAGAGTGCATTTAGGGATAGGGGTAGGAGTAGGGTTAGGATTAGTGTTAGGGTTTGTGTTCGTAGAATTGGTGTTTAAGTCTTAGCTTATGCCCAGGATTGCATTTTGGGTCAGAATCGAGTACATTTAGGCTTCGGTTTACTGTTGAAATTGACGAGTTAGTGTTCGGGTTAGAAGCGAGCACATTTAGGGTTAGAGTTATGGTTAGAATTCAGTGCATTTACGGTTTGGGTTAGGGTTACGGTTATGGTTAGGATTAAGGTTAGGGTTAGAGTGCATTTGGGGCTAGGGTTAGGAGTAGGGTTACGATTATGGTTTGGGTTTTTGTTCTTCGAATCAAGGTTTATTTTTAAGGTTAGGGTCAGGATTACATTTTGGGGCATAATGGAGTGTACTTAAGCTAAAGGTAAGTGTTGAAACAGATGACTTAGTGTTAAGGTTAGAATCTATCACATTTCGGGTTAGAGTTATGGTTAAAATTCAGTGCATTTAGGGTTAGGGTTAGGGTTAGAGTTAGGGTTAGGTTTAGGTTCAGGCTTGGAATCGAGTGCATTTGAGTATAGGGTTAGAGTTAGAGTTAGGTTTAGTGTTAGCTTTCGTAGAATCGAGTGTTAGGGTTACGGTTAGTGTTAGGGTTATAGTGCATTTAGTTATAGGGGTAGGAGTAGGTTTAGGATTAGGGTTAGGGTTTGTGTTCATAGAATCGAGGTTTAGGGTAAAGCTTAGGGTCAGGGTTGCATGTTGGGTCAGAATCGAGTGCATTCAGGCTTAGGGTTAGTGTTGAAATTGACGAGTTAGTGTTAGGGTTAGAATCGAGCTCATTTAAGGGTAGAGTTATGGTTAGAATTCGTTAGGGGTAGGGATAGGGTTAGGGGTTCTGTTCCTAGAATCGAGGTTTAGAGTTAGGCTGAAGGTCAGAATTGCATTTTGGGTCAGAATCGAGTGCATTTTGTCTTAGGGTTTGTGTTGAAATCGACGAGTTTGTGTTCGGTTGAGAATCGAGCACATTTAGGGTGAGAGTTATAATTAGAATTCAGTGCATTCAGGGTTAGGGTTAGGGTTAGGGTTAGCATTAAGGTTAGGGTTAGAGTGCATTTGGAGTTAGGGGTAGGAGTAGGGTTACGATTATGGTTTGGGTTTTTGTTCGTAGAATCAATGGTATTGGTTACACTTACGGTCAGGATTGCATTTTGGGTCAGAATGGAGTGCACTTAGGCTAAGGATTAGTGGTGAAATAGATGACTGAGTGTTAGGGTTAGAATCGATCACATTTCGAGTTAGAGTTATGATTAGAATTCAGTGCATTTAGGGTTAGGGTTAGAGTGCATTTAGTTATAGGGGTAGGAGGAGGGTTAGGATTAGGGTTAGGGTTAGGGTTTTGGTTAAAGTTCATTTAGGGATAGGAGTAGGAGTAGGCTTTGGATTAGTGTCAGGGTTTTTGTTCGTAGAATCGAGGTTTAAGGTTAAGCTTAGGGTCAGGATTGCTTTGTGGGTCAGAATCGAGTGCATTTATGCTGAGGGTTATTGTTGAAATCGAGGAAATATTGTTCGGGTTAGCATCGAGCACATTTAGGGTTAGAGTTATGGTTAGAATTCGTTAGGGGTAGGGTTAGGGTTAGGGTGTCTGTTCGTAGAATCGAGGTTTACAGTTAGGCTTTAGGTCAGAATTGCATTTTGGGTCAGAATCGAGTGCATTTTGTTTTAGGGTTTGTGTTGAAATCGACGAGTTAGTGTTCGGGTGAGAAGCGAGCGCATTTAGGGTTAGAGTTATGGTTAAAATTCAGTGCATTTAGGGTTAGGGTTAGGTTTAGGTTTATGTTCAGGGTTGGAATCGAGTGCATTTGAGCACAGCGTCAGGGATAGGGTTATGTTTATTCTTAGCTTTGGTAGAATCGAAGGTAAGGGTTAGGGTAAGGATTAGGGTTAGGGTTAGAGTGCATTTAGGGATAGGGGTAGGAGTAGGCTTAGGATTAGTGTTAGGGTTTCTGTTCGTAGAATTGGTGTTTAAGTCTTAGCTTAGGGTCAGGATTGCATTTTGGGTCAGAATCGAGTACATTTAGGCTTTGGTTTACTGTTGAAATTGACGCGTTAGTGTTCGGGTTAGAAGGGAGCACATTTAGGGGTAGAATTGCGGTTAAAATTCAGTGCATTTACGGTTAGGGTTAGGGTTACGGTTATGGATAGGATTAAGATTAGGGTTAGAGTGCATTTGGGGCTAGGGTTAGGAGCAGGTTTACGATTATGGTTTGGGTTTTTGTTCGTAGAGTGAAGGTTTATTTTTAAAGTTTGGGTCAGGATTGCATTTTGGGTCAGAATGGAGTGCACTTAAGCTAAAGTTAAGTGTTGAAACAGATGACTTAGTGTTAAGGTTAGAATTGATCACATTTCGGGTTAGAGTTATGGTTAGAATTCAGTGCATTTAGGGTTAGGGTTAGGGTTAGAGTTAGGGTTAGGTTTAGGTTCAGGGTTGGAATCGAGTGCATTTGAGTATAGGTTTAGGGTTAGAGTTAGGTTTAGTGTTAGCTTTCGTAGAATCGAGTGTTAGGGTTTCAGTTAGGGTTGGGGTTATAGTGCATTTAGTTATAGGGGTAGGAGTAGGTTTAGGATTAGGGTTAGGGTTTGTGGTCATAGAATCGAGGTTTAGGGTAAAGCTGAAGGTCAGGGTTGCATTTTGGGTCAGAATCGAGTGCATTCAGGCTTAGGGTTAGTGTTGAAATTGACGAGTTAGTGTTATGGTTGGAATCGAGCTCATTTAAGGTTAGAGTTATGGTTAGAATTCGTTAGGGGTAGGTTTAGGGTTAGGGTTTCTGTTCCTAGAATCGAGGTTTAGAGTTAGGCTGAAGGTCAGAATTGCATTGAGGGTCAGAATCGAGTGCATTTTGTCTTAGGGTTTCTGTTGAAATCGACGAGTTAGTGTTCGGTTGAGAATCGAGCACATTTAGGGTTAGAGTTATGGTTAGAATTCAGTGCATTTAGGGTTAGGGTTAGGGTTAGCATTAAGGTTAGGGCTAGAGTGCATTTGAGGTTAGGGGTAGGAGTAGGGTTCCGATTATGGTTTGGGTTTTTGTTCGTAGAATCAAGGTTTATTTTTAAGGTTAGGGTCAGGATTACATTTTGGGCAGAATGGAGTGCACTTAAGCTAAAGGTAAGTGTTGAAACCGATGACTTAGTGTTAAGGTTAGAATCTATCACATTTCGGGTTAGAGTTATGGTTAAAATTCAGTGTATTTAGGGTTAGGGTTAGGGTTAGAGTTAAGGTTAGGTTTAGGTTCAGGGTTGGAATCGAGTGCATTTGAGTATAGGGTTAGAGTTAGAGATAGGTTTAGTGTTAGCTTTCATAGAATCGAGTGTTAGAGTTACGGTTATGGTTAGGGTTATAGTGCATTTAGTTATAGGGGTAGGAGTAGGTTTAGGATTAGGGTTAGGGTTTGTGTTCATAGAATCGAGGTTTAGGGTAAAGCTTAGGGTCAGGGTTGCATTTTGGGTCTGAATCGAGTGCATTCAGGCTTAGGGTTAGTGTTGAAATTGACGAGTTAGTGTTCGGGTGAGAATCGAGCTCATTTAAGGTTAGAGTTATGGTTAGAATTCGTTAGGGGTAGGGTTAGGGTTAGGAGTTCTGTTCCTAGAATCGAGGTTTAGAGTTAGGCTGAAGGTCAGAATTGCATTTTGGGTCAGAATCGCGTGCATTTTGTCTTAGGGTTTGTGTTGAAATCGACGAGTTAGTGTTCGGGTGAGAATCGAGCACATTTAGGGTTAGAGTTATGGTTAGAATTCAGTGCATTTAGGGTTAGGATTAGGGTTAGGGTTAGGGTTAGAGTGCATTTAGTTATAGGGGCAGGAGTAGGGTTACGATTTTGGTTTGGGATTTTGTTCGTATAATCAAGGTTATTGGTTACGCTTAGGGTCAGGATTGCATTTTGGGTCAGAATGGAGTGCACTTAGGCTAAGGATTAGTGGTGAAATAGATGACTGAGTGTTAGGGTTAGAATCGATCACATTTCAAGTTAGAGTTATGGTTAGAATTCAGTGCATTTAGGGTTAGGGTTAGAGTGCATTTAGTTATAGGGGTAGGAGTAGGGTTAGGATTAAGATTAGGGTTAGGGTTTTGGTTAAAGTTCATTTAGGGATAGGAGTAGGAGTAGGCTTTGGATTAGTGTCAGGGTTTTTGTTCGTAGAATCGAGGTTTAAGGTTCAGCTTAGGGTCAGAATTGCTTTGTGGGTCAGAATCGAGTGCATTTACGCTGAGGGTTATTGTTGAAATCGAGGAAATATTGTTCGGGTTAGAATCGAGCACATTTAGGGTTGGAGTTATGGTTAGAATTCGTTACGGGTAGGGTTAGGGTTAAGGTGTCTGTTCGTAGAATCGAGGTTTAGAGTTAGGTTTAAGGTCAGAATTGCATTGTGGGTCAGAATCGAGTGCATTTTGTCTTAGGGTTTGTGTTGAAATCGATGAGTTAGTGGTCGGGTGAGAAGCGAGCGCATTTAGGGTTAGAGTTATGGTTAAAATTCAGTGCATTTAGGGTTAGGGTTAGGGTTAGGTTTATGTTCAGGGTTGGAATCGAGTGCATTTGAGGACAGCATTAGGGTTAGGGTTATGTTTATTCTTAGCTTTGGTAGAATCGAAGGTAAGGATTAGGGTAAGGATTAGGGTTAGGGTTAGAGTGCATTTAGGGATAGGGGTAGGAGTAGGGTTAGGATTAGTGTTAGGGTTTGTGTTCGTAGAATTGGTGTTTAAGTCTTAGCTTAGGGTCAGGATTGCATTTTGGGTCAGAATCGAGTACATTTAGGCTTCGGTTTACTGTTGAAATTGACGAGTTAGTGTTCGGGTTAGAAGCGAGCACATTTAGGGTTAGAGTTATGGTTAGAATTCAGTGCATTTACGGTTTGGGTTAGGGTTACGGTTATGGTTAGGATTAAGGTTAGGGTTAGAGTGCATTTGGGGCTAGGGTTAGGAGTAGGGTTACGATTATGGTTTGGGTTTTTGTTCGTAGAATCAAGGTTTATTTTTAAGGTTAGGGTCAGGATTACATTTTGGGGCAGAATGGAGTGCACTTAAGCTAAAGGTAAGTGTTGAAACAGATGGCTTAGTGTTAAGGTTAGAATCTATCACATTTCGGGTTAGAGTTATGGTTAAAATTCAGTGCATTTAGGGTTAGGGTTAGGGTTAGAGTTAGGGTTAGGTTTAGGTTCAGGCTTGGAATCGAGTGCATTTGAGTATAGGGTTAGAGTTAGAGTTAGGTTTAGTGTTAGCTTTCGTAGAATCGAGTGTTAGGGTTACGGTTAGTGTTAGGGTTATAGTGCATTTAGTTATAGGGGTAGGAGTAGGTTTAGGATTAGGGTTAGGGTTTGTGTTCATAGAATCGAGGTTTAGGGTAAAGCTTAGGGTCAGGGTTGCATGTTGGGTCAGAATCGAGTGCATTCAGGCTTAGGGTTAGTGTTGAAATTGACGAGTTAGTTTTAGGGTTAGAATCGAGCTCATTTAAGGGTAGAGTTATGGTTAGAATTCGTTAGGGGTAGGGTTAGGGTTAGGGGTTCTGTTCCTAGAATCGAGGTTTAGAGTTAGGCTGAAGGTCAGAATTGCATTTTGGGTCAGAATCGAGTGCATTTTGTCTTAGGGTTTGTGTTGAAATCGACGAGTTAGTGTTCGGTTGAGAATCGAGCACATTTAGGGTGAGAGTTATAATTAGAATTCAGTGCATTTAGGGTTAGGGTTAGGGTTAGGGTTAGCATTAAGGTTAGGGTTAGAGTGCATTTGGAGTTAGGGGTAGGAGTAGGGTTACGATTATGGTTTGGGTTTTTGTTCGTAGAATCAAAGGTATTGGTTTACGCTTACGGTCAGGATTGCATTTTGGGTCAGAATGGAGTGCACTTAGGCTAAGGATTAGTGGTGAAATAGATGACTGAGTGTTAGGGTTAGAATCGATCACATTTCGAGTTAGAGTTATGGTTAGAATTCAGTGCATTTAGGGTTAGGGTTAGAGTGCATTTAGTTATAGGGGTAGGAGTAGGGTTAGGATTAGGGTTAGGGTTAGGGTTTTGGTTAAAGTTCATTTAGGGATAGTAGTAGGAGTAGGCTTTGGATTAGTGTCAGGGTTTTTGTTCGTAGAATCGAGGTTTAAGGTTAAGCTTAGGGTCAGGATTGCTTTGTGGGTCAGAATCGAGTGCATTTACGCTGAGGGTTATTGTTGAAATCGAGGAAATATTGTTCGGGTTAGAATCGAGCACATTTAGGGTTAGAGTTATGGTTAGAATTCGTTACGGGTAGGGTTAGGGTTAAGGTGTCTGTTCGTAGAATCGAGTTTTAGAGTTAGGCTATAGGTCAGAATTGCATTGTGGGTCAGAATCGAGTGCATTTTGTCTTAGGGTTTGTGTTGAAATCGACGAGTTAGTGGTCGGGTGAGAAGCGAGCGCATTTAGGGTTTGAGTTATGGTTAAAATTCAGTGCATTTAGGGTTAGGGTTAGGGTTAGGTTTATGTTCAGGGTTGGAATCGAGTGCATTTGAGCACAGCGTCAGGGATAGGGTTATGTTTATTCTTAGCTTGGGTAGAATCGAAGGTAAGGGTTAGGGTTAGGGTTAGAGTGCATTTAGGGATAGGGGTAGGAGTAGGGTTAGGATTAGTGTTAGGGTTTGTGTTCGTAGAATTGGTGTTTAAGTCTTAGCTTAGGGTCAGGATTGCATTTTGGGTCAGAATCGAGTACATTTAGGCTTCGGTTTACTGTTGAAATTGACGAGTTAGTGTTCGAGTTAGAAGCAAGCACATTTAGGGTTGGAGTTATGGTTAGAATTCAGTGCATTTACGGTTTGGGTTAGGGTTACGGTTATGGTTAGGATTAAGGTTAGGGTTAGAGTGCATTTGGGGCTAGGGTTAGGAGTAGGGTTACGATTATGGTTTGGGTTTTTGTTCGTAGAATCAAGGTTTCTTTTTAAGGTTAAGGTCAGGATTACATTTTGGGGCAGAATGGAGTGCACTTAAGCTAAAGGTAAGTGTTGAAACAGATGGCTTAGTGTTAAGGTTAGAATCTATCACATTTCGGGTTAGAGTTATGGTTAAAATTCAGTGCATTTAGGGTTAGGGTTAGGGTTAGAGTTAGGGTTAGGTTTAGGTTCAGGGTTGGAATCGAGTGCATTTGAGTAGAGGGTTAGAGTTAGAGTTAGGTTTAGTGTTAGCTTTCGTAGAATCGAGTGTTAGAGTTACGGTTATGGTTAGGGTTATAGTGCATTTAGTTATAGGGGTAGGAATAGGTTTAGGATTAGGGTTAGGGTTTGTGTTCATAGAATCGAGGTTTAGGGTAAAGCTTAGGGTCAGGGTTGCATTTTGGGTCAGAATCGAGTGCATTCAGGCTTAGGGTTAGTGTTGAAATTGACGAGTTAGTGTTAGGGTGAGAATCGAGCTCATTTAAGGTTAGAGTTATGGTTAGAATTCGTTAGGGGTAGGGTTAGGGTTAGGGGTTCTGTTCCTAGAATCGAGGTTTCGAGTTAGGCTTCAGGTCAGAATTGCATTTTTGGGTCAGAATCGCGTGCATTTTGTCTTAGGGTTTGTGTTGAAATCGACGAGTTAGTGTTCGGGTGAGAATCAAGAACATTTAGGGTTAGAGTTATGGTTAGAATTCAGTGCATTTAGGGTTAGGGTTATGATTAGGGTTAGGGTTAGAGTGCATTTAGTTATAGGGGCAGGAGTAGGGTTACGATTTTGGTTTGGGATTTTGTTCGTATAATCAAGGTTATTGGTTACGCTTAGGGTCAGGATTGCATTTTGGGTCAGAATGGAGTGCACTTAGGCTAAGGATTAGTGGTGAAATAGATGACTGAGTATTAGGGTTAGAATCGATCACATTTGAAGTTAGAGTTATGGTTAGAATTCAGTGCATTTAGGGTTAGGGTTAGAGTGCATTTAGTTATAGGGGTAGGAGTAGGGTTAGGATTAGGGTTAGGGTTGGGGTTTTGATTAAAGTTCATTTAGGGATAGTAGTAGGAGTAGGCTTTGGATTAGTGTCAGGGTTTTTGTTCGTAGAATCGAGGTTTAAGGTTAAACTTAAGGTCAGGATTGCTTTGTGGGTCAGAATCGAGTGCATTTACCCTGAGGGTTATTGTTCAAATCGATGAAATATTGTTCGGGTTAGCATCGAGCACATTTAGGGTTAGAGTTATGGTTAGAATTCGTTAGGGGTAGGGTGAGGGTTAGGTTGTCTGTTCGTAGAATCGAGGTTTAGAGTTAGGCTTAAGGTCAGAGTTGCATTGTGGGTCAGAATCGAGTGCATTTTGTCTTAGGGTTTGTGTTGAAATCGATGAGTTAGTGGTCGGGTGAGAAGCGAGCGCATTTAGGATTTGAGTTATGGTTAAAATTCAGTGCATTTAGGGTTAGGGTTAGGGTTAGGTTTATGTTCAGGGTTGGAATCGAGTGCATTTGAGGACAGCGTTATGGTTAGGGTTATGTATATTCTTAGCTTTGGTAGAATCGAAGGTAAGGGTTAGGGTAAGGGTTAGGGTTAGGGTTAGAGTGCATTTAGGGATAGGGGTAGAAGTAGGGTTAGGATTAGTGTTAGGGTTTGTGTTCGTAGAATTGATGTTTAAGTCTTAGCTTAGGGTCAGGATTGCATTTTGGGTCAGAATCGAGTACATTTAGGCTTCGGTTTACTGTTGAAATTGACGAGTTAGTGTTCGGGTTAGAAGCGAACACATTTAGGGTTAGAGTTATGGTTAGAATTCAGTGCATTTACGGTTAGGGTTAGGGTTACGGTTATGGTTAGGATTAAGGTTAGGGTTAGAGTGCATTTGGGGCTAGGGTTAGGAGTAGGGTTACGATTATGGTTTGGGTTTTTGTTCGTAAAATCAAGGTTTATTTTTAAGGTTAGGGTCAGGATTACATTTTGGGGCAGAATGGAGTGCACTTAAGCTAAAGGTAAGTGTTGAAACAGATGACTTAGTGTTAAGGTTAGAATCTATCACATTTCGGGTTAGAGTTATGGTTAGAATTCAGTGCATTTATGGTTAGGGTTAGGGTTAGAGTTAAGGTTAGGTTTAGGTTCAGGGTTGGAATCGAGTGCATTTGAGTATAGGGTTAGAGTTAGAGTTAGGTTTAGTGTTAGCTTTCGTAGAATCGAGTGTTAGTGTTCCGGTTAGGATTAGGGTTATAGTGCATTTAGTTATAGGGGTAGGAGTAAGTTTAGGATTAGGGTTAGGGTTTGTGTTCATAGAATCGAGGTTTAGGGTAAAGCTTAGGGTCAGGGTTGCATTTTGGGTCAGAATCGAGTGCATTCAGGCTTAGGGTTAGTGTTGAAATTGACGAGTTAGTGTTAGGGTTAGAATCGAGCTCATTTAAGGTTAGAGTTATGGTTAGAATTCGTTAGGGGTAGGGTTAGGGTTAGGGGTTCTGTTCCTAGAATCGAGGTTTAGAGTTAGGCTGAAGGTCAGAATTGCATTTTGGGTCAGAATCGCGTGCATTTTGTCTTAGGGTTTGTGTTGAAATCGATGAGTTTGTGTTCGGGTGAGAATCGAGCACATTTAGGGTTAGAGTTATGGTTAGAATTCAGTGCATTTAGGGTTAGGGTTATGATTAGGGTTAGGGTTAGAGTGCATTTAGTTATAGGGGTAGGAGTAGGGTTACGATTATGGTTTGGGTTTTTGTTCGTAGAATCAAGGGTATTGGTTACGCTTACGGTCAGGATTGCATTTTGGGACAGAATGGAGTGCACTTAGGCTAAGGATTAGTGGTGAAATAGATGACTGAGTGTTAGGGTTAGAATCAATCACATTTCGAGTTAGAGTTATGGTTAGAATTCAGTGCATTTAGTGTTAGGGTTAGAGTGCATTTAGTTATAGGGGTAGGAGGAGGGTTAGGATTAGGGTTAGGGTTAGGGTTTTGGTTAAAGTTCATTTAGGGATAGGAGTAGGAGTAGGCTTTGGATTAGTGTCAGGGTTTTTGTTCGTAGAATCGAGGTTTAAGGTTAAGCTTAGGATCAGGATTGCTTTGTGGGTCAGAATCGAGTGCATTTATGCTGAGGGTTATTGTTGAAATCGAGGAAATATTGTTCGGGTTAGCATCGAGCACATTTAGGGTTAGAGTTCTGGTTAGAATTCGTTAGGGGTAGGGTTAGGGTTAGGGTGTCTGTTCGTAGAATCGAGGTTTAGAGTTAGGCTTTAGGTCAGAATTGCATTTTGGGTCAGAATCGAGTGCATTTTGTCTTAGGGTTTGTGTTGAAATCGACGAGTTAGTGTTCGGGTGAGAAGCGAGCGCATTTAGGGTTAGAGTTATGGTTAAAATTCAGTGCATTTAGGGTTAGGGTTAGGTTTAGGTTTATGTTCAGGGTTGGAATCGAGTGCATTTGAGCACAGCGTCAGGGATAGGGTTATGTTTATTCTTAGCTTTGGTAGAATCGAAGGTAAGGGTTAGGGTAAGGATTAGGGTTAGGGTTAGAGTGCATTTAGGGATAGGGGTAGGAGTAGGCTTAGGATTAGTGTTAGGGTTTCTGTTCGTAGAATTGGTGTTTAAGTCTTAGCTTAGGGTCAGGATTGCATTTTGGGTCAGAATCGAGTACATTTAGGCTTTGGTTTACTGTTGAAATTGACGCGTTAGTGTTCGGGTTAGAAGCGAGCACATTTAGGGGTAGAGTTGCGGTTAAAATTCAGTGCATTTACGGTTAGGGTTAGGGTTACGGTTATGGTTAGGATTAAGATTAGGGTTAGAGTGCATTTGGGGCTAGGGTTAGGAGCAGGTTTACGATTATGGTTTGGGTTTTTGTTCGTAGAGTGAAAGTTTATTTTTAAAGTTTGGGTCAGGATTGCATTTTGGGTCAGAATGGAGTGCACTTAAGCTAAAGTTAAGTGTTGAAACAGATGACTTAGTGTTAAGGTTAGAATTGATCACATTTCGGGTTAGAGTTATGGTTAGAATTCAGTGCATTTAGGGTTAGGCTTAGGGTTAGAGTTAGGGTTAGGTTTAGGTTCAGGGTTGGAATCGAGTGCATTTGAGTATAGGGTTAGGGTTAGAGTTAGGTTTAGTGTTAGCTTTCGTAGAATCGAGTGTTATGGTTTCAGTTAGGGTTGGGGTTATAGTGCATTTAGTTATAGGGGTAGGAGTAGGTTTAGGATTAGGGTTAGGGTTTGTGTTCATAGAATTGAGGTTTAGGGTAAAGCTTAAGGTCAGGGTTGCATTTTGGGTCAGAATCGAGTGCATTCAGGCTTAGGGTTAGTGTTGAAATTGACGAGTTAGTGTTCGGGTGAGAATCGAGCTCATTTAAGGTTAGAGTTATGGTTAGAATTCGTTAGGGGTAGGGTTAGGGTTAGGGATTCTGTTCCTAGAATCGAGGTTTAGTGTTAGGCTGAAGGTTAGAATTGCATTTTGGGTCAGAATCGCGTGCATTTTGTCTTAGGGTTTGTGTTGAAATCGACGAGTTAGTGTTCGGTTGAGAATCGAGCACATTTAGGGTTATAGTTATGGTTAGAATTCAGTGCATTTAGGGTTAGGGTTATGATTAGGGTTAGGGTTAGAGTGCATTTAGTTATAGGGGTAGGAGTAGGGTTACGATTATGGTTTGGGATTTTGTTCGTAGAATCAAGGTTATTGGTTACGCTTAGGGTCAGGATTGCATTTTGGGTCAGAATGGAGTGCACTTAGGCTAAGGATTAGTGGTGAAATAGATGACTGAGTGTTAGGGTTAGAATCGATCACATTTCGAGTTAGAGTTATGGTTAGAATTCAGTGCATTTAGGGTTAGGGTTAGAGTGCATTTAGTTATAGGGGTAGGAGTAGGGTTAGGATTAGGGTTAGGGTTAGGGTTTTGGTTAAAGTTCATTTAGGGATAGTAGTAGGAGTAGGCTTTGGATTAGTGTCAGGGTTTTTGTTCGTAGAATCGAGGTTTAAGGTTAAGCTTAGGGTCAGGATTGCTTTGTGGGTCACAATCAAGTGCATTTACGCTGAGGGTTATTGTTGAAATCGAGGAAATATTGTTCGGGTTAGAATCGAGCACATTTAGGGTTAGAGTTATGGTTAGAATTCGTTACGGGTAGGGTTAGGGTTAAGGTGTCTGTTCGTAGAATCGAGGTTTAGAGTTAGGCTATAGGTCAGAATTGCATTGTGGGTCAGAATCGAGTGCATTTTGTCTTAGGGTTTGTGTTGAAACCGACGAGTTAGTGGTCGGGTGAGAAGCGAGCGCATTTAGGGTTAGAGTTATGGTTAAAATTCAGTGCATTTAGGGTTAGGGTTAGGGTTAGGTTTATGTTCAGGGTTGGAATCGAGTGCATTTGAGGACAGCATTAGGGTTAGGGTTATGTTTATTCTTAGCTTTGGTAGAATCGAAGGTAAGGGTTAGGGTTAGGGTTAGAGTGCATTTAGGGATAGGGGTAGGAGTAGGGTTAGGATTAGTGTTAGGGTTTGTGTTCGTAGAATTGGTGTTTAAGTCTTAGCTTAGGGTCAGAATTGCATTTTGGGTCAGAATCGAGTACATTTAGGCTTCGGTTTACTGTTGAAATTGACGAGTTAGTGTTCAGGTTAGAAGCGAGCACATTTAGGGTTAGAGTTATGGTTAGAATTCAGTGCATTGACGGTTAGGGTTAGGGTTACGGTTATGGTTAGGATTACGGTTAGGGTTAGAGTGCATTTGGGGCTAGGGTTAGGAGTAGGGTTACGATTATGGTTTGGGTTTTTGTTCGTAGAATCAAGGTTTATTTTTAATGTTAGGGTCAGGATTACATTTTGGGGCAGAATGGAGTGCACTTAAGCTAAAGGTAAGTGTTGAAACAGATGACTTAGTGTTAAGGTTAGAATCTATCACATTTCGGGTTAGAGTTATGGTTAGAATTCAGTGCATTTATGGTTAGGCTTAGGGTTAGAGTTAGGGTTAGGTTTAGGTTCAGGGTTGGAATCGAGTGCATTTGAGTATAGGGTTAGAGTTAGAGTTAGGTTTAGTGTTAGCTTTCGTAGAATCGAGTGTTAGTGTTCCGGTTAGGATTAGGGTTATAGTGCATTTACTTATAGGGGTAGGAGTAGGTTTAGGATTAGGGTTAGGGTTTGTGTTCATAGAATCGAGGTATAGTGTAAAGCTTAGGGTCAGGGTTGCATTTTGGGTCAGAATCGAGTGCATTCAGGCTTAGGGTTAGTGTTGAAATTGACGAGTTACTGTTAGGGTTAGAATCGAGCTCATTTAAGGTTAGAGTTATGGTTAGAATTCGTTAGGGGTAGAGTTAGGGTTAGGGATTCTGTTCCTAGAATCGAGGTTTAGTGTTAGGCTGAAGGTTAGAATTGCATTTTGGGTCAGAATCGCGTGCATTTTGTCTTAGGGTTTGTGTTGAAATCGACGAGTTAGTGTTCGGTTGAGAATCGAGCACATTTAGGGTTATAGTTATGGTTAGAATTCAGTGCATTTAGGGTTAGGGTTATGATTAGGGTTAGGGTTAGAGTGCATTTAGTTATAGGGGTAGGAGTAGGGTTACGATTATGGTTTGGGATTTTGTTCGTAGAATCAAGGTTATTGGTTACGCTTAGGGTCAGGATTGCATTTTGGGTCAGAATGGAGTGCACTTAGGCTAAGGATTAGTGGTGAAATAGATGACTGAGTGTTAGGGTTAGAATCGATCACATTTCGAGTTAGAGTTATGGTTAGAATTCAGTGCATTTAGGGTTAGGGTTAGAGTGCATTTAGTTATAGGGGTAGGAGTAGGGTTAGGATTAGGGTTAGGGTTAGGGTTTTGGTTAAAGTTCATTTAGGGATAGTAGTAGGAGTAGGCTTTGGATTAGTGTCAGGGTTTTTGTTCGTAGAATCGAGGTTTAAGGTTAAGCTTAGGGTCAGGATTGCTTTGTGGGTCAGAATCGAGTGCATTTACGCTGAGGGTTATTGTTGAAATCGAGGAAATATTGTTCGGGTTAGAATCGAGCACATTTAGGGTTAGAGTTATGGTTAGAATTCGTTACGGGTAGGGTTAGGGTTAAGGTGTCTGTTCGTAGAATCGAGGTTTAGAGTTAGGCTATAGGTCAGAATTGCATTGTGGGTCAGAATCGAGTGCATTTTGTCTTAGGGTTTGTGTTGAAACCGACGAGTTAGTGGTCGGGTGAGAAGCGAGCGCATTTAGGGTTAGAGTTATGGTTAAAATTCAGTGCATTTAGGGTTAGGGTTAGGGTTAGGTTTATGTTCAGGGTTGGAATCGAGTGCATTTGAGGACAGCATTAGGGTTAGGGTTATGTTTATTCTTAGCTTGGGTAGAATCGAAGGTAAGGGTTAGGGTTAGGGTTAGAGTGCATTTAGGGATAGGGGTAGGAGTAGGGTTAGGATTAGTGTTAGGGTTTGTGTTCGTAGAATTGGTGTTTAAGTCTTAGCTTAGGGTCAGAATTGCATTTTGGGTCAGAATCGAGTACATTTAGGCTTCGGTTTACTGTTGAAATTGACGAGTTAGTGTTCGGGTTAGAAGCGAGCACATTTAGGGTTAGAGTTATGGTTAGAATTCAGTGCATTGACGGTTAGGGTTAGGGTTACGGTTATGGTTAGGATTAAGGTTAGGGTTAGAGTGCATTTGGGGCTAGGGTTAGGAGTAGGGTTACGATTATGGTTTGGGTTTTTGTTCGTAGAATCAAGGTTTATTTTTAAGGTTAGGGTCAGGATTACATTTTGGGGCAGAATGGAGTGCACTTAAGCTAAAGGTAAGTGTTGAAACAGATGACTTAGTGTTAAGGTTAGAATCTATCACATTTCGGGTTAGAGTTATGGTTAGAATTCAGTGCATTTATGGTTAGGCTTAGGGTTAGAGTTAAGGTTAGGTTTAGGTTCAGGGTTGGAATCGAGTGCATTTGAGTATAGGGTTAGAGTTAGAGTTAGGTTTAGTGTTAGCTTTCGTAGAATCGAGTGTTAGTGTTCCGGTTAGGATTAGGGTTATAGTGCATTTACTTATAGGGGTAGGAGTAGGTTTAGGATTAGGGTTAGGGTTTGTGTTCATAGAATCGAGGTATAGTGTAAAGCTTAGGGTCAGGGTTGCATTTTGGGTCAGAATCGAGTGCATTCAGGCTTAGGGTTAGTGTTGAAATTGACGAGTTAGTGTTAGGGTTAGAATCGAGCTCATTTAAGGTTAGAGTTATGGTTAGAATTCGTTAGGGGTAGGGTTAGGGTTAGGGGTTCTGTTCCTAGAATCGAGGTTTAGAGTTAGGCTGAAGGTCAGAATTGCATTTTGGGTCAGAATCGCGTGCATTTTGTCTTAGGGTTTGTGTTGAAATCGACGAGTTTGTGTTCGGGTGAGAATCGAGCACATTTAGGGTTAGTTACGGTTAGAATTCAGTGCATTTAGGGTTAGGGTTAGGGTTAGGTTTATGTTTAGGGTTGGAATCGAGTGCATTTGAGGACTGCGTTATGGTTAGGATTATGTATATTCTTAGCTTTGGTAGAATCGAAGGTAAGGGTTAGGGTAAGGGTTAGGGTTAGGGTTAGAGTGCATTTAGGGATAGGGGTAGGAGTAGGGTTAGGATTAGTGTTAGGGTTTGTGTTCGTAGAATTGGTGTTTAAGTCTTAGCTTAGGGTCAGAATTGCATTTTGGGTCAGAATCGAGTACATTTAGGCTTCGGTTTACTGTTGAAATTGACGAGTTAGTGTTCGGGTTAGAAGCGAGCACATTTAGGGTTAGAGTTATGGTTAGAATTCAGTGCATTTACGGTTAGGGTTAGGGTTACGGTTATGGTTAGGATTAAGGTTAGGGTTAGAGTGCATTTGGGGCTAGGGTTAGGAGTAGGGTTACGATTATGGTTTGGGTTTTTGTTCGTAAAATCAAGGTTTATTTTTAATGTTAGGGTCAGGATTACATTTTGGGGCAGAATGGAGTGCACTTAAGCTAAAGGTAAGTGTTGAAACAGATGACTTAGTGTTAAGGTTAGAATCTATCACATTTCGGGTTAGAGTTATGGTTAGAATTCAGTGCATTTATGGTTAGGCTTAGGGTTAGAGTTAAGGTTAGGTTTAGGTTCAGGGTTGGAATCGAGTGCATTTGAGTATAGGGTTAGAGTTAGAGTTAGGTTTAGTGTTAGCTTTCGTAGAATCGAGTGTTAGTGTTCCGGTTAGGATTAGGGTTATAGTGCATTTACTTATAGGGGTAGGAGTAGGTTTAGGATTAGGGTTAGGGTTTGTGTTCATAGAATCGAGGTTTAGGGTAAAACTTAGGGTCTGGGTTGCATTTTGGGTCAGAATCGAGTGCATTCAGGCTTAGGGTTAGTGTTGAAATTGACGAGTTAGTGTTAGGGTTAGAATCGAGCTCATTTAAGGTTAGAGTTATGGTTAGAATTCGTTAGGGGTAGGGTTAGGGTTAGGGGTTCTGTTCCTAGAATCGAGGTTTAGAGTTAGGCTGAAGGTCAGAATTGCATTTTGGGTCAGAATCGCGTGCATTTTGTCTTAGGGTTTGTGTTGAAATCGACGAGTTTGTGTTCGGGTGAGAATCGAGCACATTTAGGGTTAGAGTTACGGTTAGAATTCAGTGCATTTAGGGTTAGGGTTATGATTAGGGTTAGGGTTAGAGTGCATTTAGTTATAGGGGTAGGAGTAGGGTTACGATTATGGTTTGGGATTTTGTTCGTAGCATCAAGGTTATTGGTTACGCTTAGGGTCAGGATTGCATTTTGGGTCAGAATGGAGTGCACTTAGGCTAAGGATTAGTGGTGAAATAGATGACTGAGTGTTAGGGTTAGAATCGATCACATTTCGAGTTAGAGTTATGGTTAGAATTCAGTGCATTTAGGGTTAGGGTTAGAGTGCATTTAGTTATAGGGGTAGGAGTAGGGTTAGGATTAGGGTTAGGGTTTGTGTTCGTAGAATTGGTGTTTAAGTCTTAGCTTAGGGTCAGGATTACATTTTGGGTCAGAATCGAGTACATTTAGGCTTAGGTTTACTGTTAAAATTGACGAGTTAGTGTTCGGGTTAGAAGCGAGCACATTTAGGTGTAGAGTTATTGTTAAAATTTCGTGCATTTACGGTTAGGGTTAGGGTTATGGTTATGGTTAGGATTAAGGTTAGGGTTAGAGTGCATTTGGGGCTAGGGTTAGGAGCAGGGTTACGATTATGGTTTTGGTTTTTGTTTGTAGAATGAAGGTTTATTTTTAAAGTTAGGGTCAGGATTGCATTTTGGGTCAGAATGGAGTGCACTTAACCTAAAGGTAAGTGTTGAAACAGATGACTTAGTGTTAAAGTTAGAATTGATCACATTTCGGGTTAAGGTTATGGTTAGAATTCAGTGCATTTAGGGTTAGGGTTCGGGTTAGAGTTAGGGTTAGGTTTAGGTTCAGGGTTGGAATCGAGTGCATTTGAGTATAGGGTTAGGGTTAGAGTCAGGTTTAGTGTTAGCTTTCGTAGAATCGAGTGTTAGGGTTACAGTTACGGTTAGGGTTATAGTGCATTTAGTTATAGGGGTAGGAGTAGGTTTAGGATTAGGGTTAGGGTTTGTGTTCATTGAATCGAGGTTTAGGGTAAAGCTTAGGATCAGGGTTGCATGTTGGGTCAGATTCGAGTGCATTCAGGCTTAGGGTTAGAGTTGAAATTGACGAGTCAGAGTTAGGGTTGGAATCGAGCTCATTGAAGGTTAGAGTTATGGTTAGAATTCGTTAGGGGTAGGGTTAGGGTTAGGGGTCCTGTTCCTAGAATCGAGGTTTAGAGTTAGGTTGAAGCTCAGAATTGCATTGTAGGTGAGAATCGAGTGCATTTTCTCTTAGTGTTTGTGTTGAAATCGACGAGTTACTGTTCTGGTGAGAATCGAGCACATTTAGGGTTAGAGTTATGGTTAGAATTCAGTGCATTTAGGGTTAGCGTTAGGGATAGAGTTAGGGTTAGTTTTAGGTTCAGGGTTGAAATCGAGTGCATTTGAGTATAGGGTTAGGGTTAGAGTTAGGTTTAGTGTTATCTTTTGTAAAATCGAGTGTTAGGGTTATGGTTAGGGTTAGGGGTATATTGCATTTAGTTACAGTGGTAGGAGTAGGTTTAGGATTAGGGTTAGGGTTTGTGTTCATAGAATCGAGGTTTAGGGTAAAGCTTAGGGTCAGGTTTGCATTTTGGGTCAGAATCGAGGGCATTCAGGCTTAGGGTTAGTGTTGAAATTGACAAGTTAGAGTTAGGGTTAGAATCGAGCTCATTTAAGGTTAGAGTTATGGTTAGAATTCGTTAGGGCTAGGGTTAGCGTTACGGGTTCTGTTCCTAGAATCGAGGTTTAGAGTTAGGCTGAAGGTCAGAATTGCATTTTGGGTGAGAATCGCGTGCATTTTGTCTTAGGGTTTGTGTTGAAATCGACGAGTTAATGTTCGGTTGAGAATCGAGCACATTTCGGGTTAGAGTTATGGTTAGAATTCAGTGCATTTAGGGTTAGGGTTAGGGTTAGGGTTAGCATTAAGGTTAGGGCTAGAGTGCATTTGGGGTTAGGGGTAGGAGTAGGGTTACCATTATGGTTTGGGTTTTTGTTCGTAGAATCAAGGGTATTGGTTACACTTACGGTCAGGATTGCATTTTGGGTCAGAATGGAGTGCACTTAGGCTAAGGATTAGTGGTGAAATAGATGACTTAGTGTTAGGGTTAGAATCGATCACATTTCGAGTTAGAGTTATGGTTAGAATTCAGTGCATTTAGGGTTAGGGTTAGAGTGCATTTAGTTATAGCGGTAGGAGTAGGGTTAGGATTAGGGTTAGGGTTAGGGTTTTGATTAAAGTTCATTTAGGGATAGGAGTAGGAGTAGGCTTTGGATTAGTGTCAGGGTTTTTCTTCGTAGAATCGAGGATTAAGGTTAAGCTTAGGGTCAGGATTGCATTGTGGGTCAGAATCGAGTACATTTAGGCTTAGGTTTACTGTTGAAATTGACGAGTTAGTGTTCGGGTTAGAAGCGATTACATTTAGGGTTAGATTTATGGTTAGAATTCAGTGCATTTAGGGTTAGGGTTAGGGTTACGGTTATGGTTAGGATTAAGGTTAGGGTTAGAGTGCATTTGGGGTAGGGTTAGGAGTAGGATTACGATTATGGTTTGGGTTTTTGTTCTTAGAATCAAGGTTTATTTTTAAGGTTAGGGTCAGGATTGCATTTTGGGTCAGAATCGAGTGCACTTAAGCTAAAGGTAAGTGTTGAAACAGATGACTTAGTGTTAAGGTTAGAATTGATCACATTTGGGGTTAGAGTTATAGTTAGAATTGAGTGCATTTAGGGTTAGGGTTAGGGTTAGAGTTAGGGTTAGGTTTAGGTTCAGGGTTGGAATCGAGTGCATTTGAGTATAAGGTTAGGGTTAGAGTTAGGTTTAGTGTTAGCTTTCGTAGAATCGAGTGTTAGTGTTACAGTTAGGGTTAGGGTTATAGTGCATTTAGTAATAGGGGTAGGAGTAGGTTTAGGATTAGGGTTAGGGTTTGTGTTCATAGAATCGAGGTTTAGGGTAAAGCTTAGTGTCAGGGTTGCATTTTGGGTCAGAATCAAGTGCATTCAGGCTTAGGGTTAATGATGAAATTGACGAGTTTGTGTTAGGGTTAGAATCGAGCTAATAATAGGTTAGAGTTATGGTTAGAATTCGTTAGGGGTAGGGTTAGGGTTAGGGGTTCTGTTCCTAGAATCGAGGTTTAGAGTTAGGCTGAAGGTCAGAATTGCGTTTTGGGTCAGAATCGCGTGCATTTTGTCTTAGGGTTTGTGTTGAAATCGACGAGTTAGTGTTCGGGTGAGAATCGAGCACATTTAGGGTTAGAGTTATGGTTAGAATTCAGTGCATTTAGGGTTAGGGTTAGGGATAGAGTTAGGGTTAGTTTTAGGTTCAGGGTTGAAATCGAGTGCATTTGAGTATAGGGTTAAGGTTAGAGTTAGGTTTAGTGTTAGCTTTTGTAGAATCGAGTGTTAGGGTTACGGTTAGGGTTAGGGGTATATTGCATTTAGTTACAGTGGTAGGAGTAGGGTTAGGGTTAGGCTTAGGGTTTGTGTTCATAGAATCGAGGTTTAGGTTAAAGCTTAGGGTCAGGTTTCCATTTTGTGTCAGAATCGAGTACATTCAGGCTTAGGGTTAGTGTTGAAATTGACGAGTTAGTGTTAGGGTTGGAATCGAGCACATTTATGGTTAGACTTATGGTTAGAATTCGTTAGGGGTAGGGTTAGGGTTAGGCGTTCTGTTCCTTGAATCGAGGTTTAGGGTTAGGCTGAAGGTCAGAATTGCATTGTGGGTCAGAATCGCGTGCATTTTGTCTTAGGGTTTCTGTTGAAATCGACGAGTTAGTGTTCGGGTGAGAATCGAGCACATTTCGGGTTAGAGTTATGATTCGAATTTGTTAGGGGTAGGGTTAGGTTTAGGCTTTCTGTTCCTAGAATCGAGGTTTAGAGTTAGGCTGAAGCTCAGAATTGCATTGCAGGTGAGAATCGAGTGCATTTTCTCTTAGGGTTTCTGTTGATATCGACGAGTTAGTGTTCGGGTGAGAATTGAGCACATTTAGGGTTAGAATTATGGTTAGAATTCAGTGCATTTAGGGTTAGGGTTAGGGATAGAGTTAGGGTTAGTTTTAGGTTCAGGGTTGAAATCGAGTGCATTTGAGTATAGGGTTAGGGTTAGAGTTAGGTTTAGTGTTAGCTTTCGTAGAATCTAGTGTTAGGGTTACAGTTAGGGTTAGGGTTATAGTGCATTTAGTTACAGGGGTAGGAGTAGGTTTAGGATTAGGGTTAGGGTTTGTGTTCATAGAATCGTGGTTTAGGGTAAAGCTTAGGGTCAGGGTTGCATTTTGGGTCAGAATCGAGTGCATTCAGGCTTAGGGTTAGTGTTGAAATTGACGAGTTAGTGTTCGGGTGAGAATCGAGCTCATTTAAGGTTAGAGTTATGGTTAGAATTCGTTAGGGGTAGGGTTAGGGTTAGGGGTTCTGTTCCTAGAATCGAGGTTTAGAGTTAGGCTGAAGGTCAGAATTGCATTTTGGGTCAGAATCGCGTGCATTTTGTCTTAGGGTTTGTGTTGAAATCGACGAGTTAGTGTTCGGTTGAGAATCGAGCACATTTAGGGTGAGAGTTATAATTAGAATTCAGTGCATTTAGGGTTAGGGTTAGAGTTAGGGTTAGCATTAAGGTTAGGGTTAGAGTGCATTTGGAGTTAGGGGTAGGAGTATGGTTACGATTATGGTTTGGGTTTTTTTTCGTAGAATCAAGGTTATTGGTTACGCTTACGGTCAGGATTGCATTTTGGGACAGAATTGAGTGCACTTAGGCTAAGGATTAGTGGTGAAATTGATGACTGAGTGTTAGGGTTAGTATCAATCACATTTCGAGTTAGAGTTATGGTTAGAATTCAGTGCATTTAGGGTTAGGGTTAGAGTGCATTTAGTTATAGGGGTAGGAGTAGGGTTAGGATTAGGGTTAGGATTAGGGTTTTGATTAAAGTTCATTTAGGGATAGGAGTAGGAGTAGGCTTTGGATTAGTGTCACGGTTTTTTTTCGTAGAATCGGGGATTAAGGTTAAGCTTACGGTCAGGATTGCATTGTGGGTCAGAATCGAGTACATTTAGGCTTAGGTTTACTGTTGAAATTGACGAGTTAGTGTTCGGGTTAGCATCGAGCACATTTAGGGTTAGAGTTATGGTTAGAATTCAGTGCATTTACGGTTAGGGTTAGGGTTACGGTTATGGTTAGGATTAACGTTAGGGTTAGAGTGCATTTGGGGCTAGGGGTAGGAGTAGGATTACGATTATGGTTTGGGTTTTTGTTCTTAGAATCAAGGTTTACTTTCAAGGTTAGAGTCAGGATTGCATTTTGGGTCAGAATGGAGTGCACTTAAGCTAAAGGTAAGTGTTGAAACAGATGACTTAGTGTTAAGGTTAGAATTGATCACATTTGGGGTTAGAGTTATAGTTAGAATTGAGTGCATTTAGGGTTAGGGTTAGGGTTAGAGTTAGGGTTAGGTTTAGGTTCAGGGCTGTAATCGAGTGCATTTGAGTATAAGGTTAGGGTTAGAGTTTGGTTTAGTGTTAGCTTTCGTAGAATCGAGTGTTAGGGTTACAGTTAGGGTTAGGGTTATAGTGCATTTAGTTATAGGGGTAGGAGTAGGTTTAGGATTAGGGTTAGGGTTTGTGTTCATAGAATCGAGGTTTAGGGTAAAGCTTAGGGTCAGGGTTGCATTTTGGGTCAGAATCGAGTGAATTCAGGCTTAGGGTTAGTGTTGAAATTGACGAGTTAGTGTTAGGGTTAGAATCGAGCTAATTTAAGGTTAGAGTTATGGTTAGAATTCGTTAGGGGTAGGGTTAGGGTTAGGGGTTCTGTTCCTAGAATCGAGGTTTAGAGTTAGGCTGAAGGTCAGAATTGCGTTTTGGGTCAGAATCGCGTGCATTTTGTCTTAGGGTTTGTGTTGAAATCGACGAGTTAGTGTTCGGGTGAGAATCGAGCACATTTAGGGTTAGAGTTATGGTTAGAATTCAGTGCATTTAGGGTTAGGGTTAGGGATAGAGTTAGGGTTAGTTTTAGGTTCAGGGTTGAAATCGAGTGCATTTGAGTATAGGGTTAGGGTTAGAGTTAGGTTTAGTGTTAGCTTTTGTAGAAACGAGTGTTAGGGTTACGGTTAGGGTTAGGGGTATATTGCATTTAGTTACAGTGGTAGGAGTAGGGTTAAGGTTAGGCTTAGGGTTTGTGTTCATAGAATCGAGATTTAGGGTAAAGCTTAGGGTCAGGTTTCCATTTTGAGTCAGAATCTAGTGCATTCAGGCTTAGGGTTAGTGTTGAAATTGACGAGTTAGTGTTAGGGTTAGAATCGAGCTCATTTAAGGTTAGAGTTATGGTTAGAATTCGTTAGGCGTAGTGTTAGGGTTAGGGGTTCTGTTCCTGGAATCGAGGTTTAGAGTTACGCTGAAGGTCAGAATTGCATTTTGGGTCAGAATCGCGTGCATTTTCTGTTAGGGTTTGTGTTGAAATCGACGAGTTAGTGTTCGGTTGAGAATCGAGCACATTTAGGGTTAGAGTTATGGTTAGAATTCAGTGCATTTAGGGTTAGGGTTAGCGTTAGGGTTAGCATTAAGGTTAGGGCTAGAGTGCATTTGGGGGTAGGGGTAGGAGTAGGGTTACGATTATGGTTTGGGTTTTTGTTCGTAGAATCAAGGGTATTGGTTACGCTCACGGTCAGGATTGCATTTTGGGTCTGAATGGAGTGCACTTAGGTTAAGGATTAGTGGTGAAATAGATGACTTAGTGTTAGGGTTAGAATCGATCACATTTCGAGTTAGAGTTATGGTTAGAATTCAGTGCATTTAGGGTTAGGGTTAGAGTGCATTTAGTTATAGGGGTAGGAGTAGTGTTAGGATTAGGGTTAGGGTTAGGGTTTTGATTAAAGTTCATTTAGGGATAGGAGTAGGAGTAGGCTTTGGATTAGTGTCAGGGTTTTTGTGAGTAGAATCGAGGATTAAGGTTAAGCTTAGGGTCAGTATTGCATTGTGGGTCAGAATCGAGTACATTTAGGCTTAGGTTTACTGTTGAAATTGACGAGTTAGTGTTCGGGTTAGAAGCGAGCACATTTAGGGTTAGAGTTATCGTTAGAATTCAGTGCATTTAGGGTTAGGGTTAGGGTTACGGTTATGGTTAGGATTAAGGTTAGGGTTAGAGTGCATTTGGGGCTAGGGTTAGGAATAGGATTACGATTATGGTTTGGGTTTTTGTTCTTAGAATCAAGGTTTATTTTTAAGGTTAGGGTCAGGATTGCATTTTGGGTCAGAATCGAGTGCACTTAAGCTAAAGGTAAGTGTTGAAACAGATGACTTAGTGTTAAGGTTAGAATTGATCACATTTCAGGTTAGAGTTATAGTTAGAATTGAGTGCATTTAGGGTTAGGGTTAGGGTTAGAGTTAGGGTTAGGTTTAGGTTCAGGGTTGGAATTGAGTGCATTTGAGTATAGGGTTAGGGTTAGAGTTTGGTTTAGTGTTAGCTTTCGTAGAATCGAGTGTTAGGGTTCCGGGTAGGGTTAGGGTTATAGTGCATTTAGTTATAGGGGTAGGAGTAGGTTTAGGATTAGGGTTAGGGTTTGTGTTCATAGAATCGAGGTTTAGGGTAAAGCTTAAGGTCAGGTTTGCATTTTGGGTAAGAATCGAGTGCATTCAGGCTTAGGGTTAGTGTTGAAATCGACGAGTTAGTGTTAGGGTTGGAATCGAGCACATTTATGGTTAGACTTATGGTTAGAATTCGTTAGGGGTAGGGTTAGGGTTAGGCGTTCTGTTCCTAGCATCGAGGTTTAGGGTTAGGCTGAAGGTCAGAATTGCATTGTGGGTCAGAATGGCGTGCATTTTGTCTTAGGGTTTCTGTTGAAATCGACGAGTTAGTGTTCGGGTGAGAATCGAGCACATTTCGGGTTAGAGTTATGATTCGAATTCGTTAGGGGTAGGGTTAGGGTTAGGGTTTCTGTTCCTAGAATCGAGGTTTAGAGTTACGCTGAAGCTCAGAATTTCATTGTAGGTGAGAATCGAGTGCATTTTCTCTTAGGGTTTCTGTTGAAATCGACGAGTTAGTGTTTGGGTGAGAATTGAGCACATTTAGGGTTAGAATTATGGTTAGAATTCAGTGCATTTAGGGTTAGGGTTAGGGATAGAATTAGGGTTAGTTTTAGGTTCAGGGTTGAAATCGAGTGCATTTGAGTATAGGGTTAGGGTTAGAGTTAGGTTTAGTGTTAGCTTTCGTAAAATCTAGTGTTAGGGTTACAGTTAGGGTTAGGGTTATAGTGCATTTAGTTACAGGGGTAGGAGTAGGTTTAGGATTAGGGTTAGGGTTTGTGTTCATAGAATCGTGGTTTAGGGTAAAGCTTAGGGTCAGGGTTGCATTTTGGGTCAGAATCGAGTGCATTCAGGCTTAGGGTTAGTGTTGAAATTGACGAGTTAGTGTGAGGGTTAGAATCGAGCTCATTTAAGGTTAGAGTTATGGTTAGAATTCGTTAGGCGTAGGGTTAGGGTTAGGGGTTCTGTTCCTAGAATCGAGGTTTAGAGTTAGGCTGAAGGTCAGAATTGCATTTTGGGTCAGAATCGCGTGCATTTTGTCTTAGGGTTTGTGTTGAAATCGACGAGTTAGTGTTCGGTTGAGAATCGAGCACATTTAGGGTGAGAGTTATAATTAGAATTCAGTGCATTTAGGGTTAGGGTTAGGGTTAGGGTTAGCATTAAGGTTAGGCTTAGAGTGCATTTGGAGTTAGGGGTAGGAGTAGGGTTACGATTATGGTTTGGGTTTTTGTTCGTAGAATCAAGGGTATTGGTTACGCTTACGGTCAGGATTGCATTTTGGGTCAGAATGGGGTGCACTTAGGCTAAGGATTAGTGGTGAAATAGATGACTGAGTGTTAGGGTTAGAATCAATCACATTTCGAGTTAGAGTTATGGTTAGAATTCAGTGCATTTAGGGTTAGGGTTAGAGTGCATTTAGTTATAGGGGTAGGAGTAGGGTTAGGATTAGGGTTAGGGTTAGGGTTTTGGTTAAAGTTCATTTAGGGATAGGAGTAGGAGTAGGCTTTGGATTAGTGTCAGGGTTTTTGTTCGTAGAATCGAGGTTTAAGGTTAAGCTTAGGGTCAGGATTGCTTTGTGGGTCAGAATCGAGTGCATTTATGCTGAGGGTTATTGTTGAAATCGAGGAAATATTGTTCGGGTTAGCATCGAGCACATTTAGGGTTAGAGTTATGGTTAGAATTCGTTAGGGGTAGGGTTAGGGTTAGGGTGTCTGTTCGTAGAATCGAGGTTTAGAGTTAGGCTTTAGGTCAGAATTGCATTTTGGGTCAGAATCGAGTGCATTTTGTCTTAGGGTTTGTGTTGAAATCGACGAGTTAGTGTTCGGGTGAGAAGCGAGCGCATTTAGGGTTAGAGTTATGGTTAAAATTCAGTGCATTTAGGGTTAGGGTTAGGTTTAGGTTTATGTTCATGGTTGGAATCCAGTGCATTTGAGCACAGCGTCAGGGATAGGGTTATGTTTATTCTTAGCTTTGGTAGAATCGAAGGTATGGGTTAGGGTAAGGATTAGGGTTAGGGTTAGAGTGCATTTAGGGATAGGGGTAGGAGTAGGCTTAGGATTAGTGTTAGGGTTTGTGTTCGTAGAATTGGTGTTTAAGTCTTAGCTTAGGGTCAGGATTGCATTTTGGGTCAGAATCGAGTACATTTAGGCTTTGGTTTACTGTTGAAATTGACGCGTTAGTGTTCGGGTTAGAAGCGAGCACATTTAGGGGTAGAGTTGTGGTTAAAATTCAGTGCATTTACAGTTAGGGTTAGGGTTACGGTTATGGTTAGGATTAAGATTAGGGTTAGAGTGCATTTGGGGCTAGGGTTAGGAGCAGGTTTACGATTATGGTTTGGGTTTTTGTTCGTAGAGTGAAGGTTTATTTTTAAAGTTTGGGTCAGGATTGCATTTTGGGTCAGAATGGAGTGCACTTAAGCTAAAGTTAAGTGTTGAAACAGATGACTTAGTGTTAAGGTTAGAATTGATCACATTTCGGGTTAGAGTTATGGTTAGAATTCAGTGCATTTAGCGTTAGGCTTAGGTTTAGAGTTAGGGTTAGGTTTAGGATCAGGGTTGGAATCGAGTGCATTTGAGTATAGGGTTAGGGTTAGAGTTAGGTTTAGTGTTAGCTTTCGTAGAATCGAGTGTTAGGGTTACAGTTAGGGTTGGGGTTATAGTGCATTTAGTTATAGGGGTAGGAGTAGGTTAAGGATTAGGGTTAGGGTTTGTGTTCATAGAATCGAGGTTTAGGGTAAAGCTTAAGGTCAGGGTTGCATTTTGGGTCAGAATCGAGTGCATTCAGGCTTAGGGTTAGTGTTGAAATTGACGAGTTAGTGTTATGGTTGGAATCGAGCTCATTTAAGGTTAGAGTTATGGTTAGAATTCGTTAGTGGTAGGGTTAGGGTTAGGGTTTCTGTTCCTAGAATCGAGGTTTAGAGTTAGGCTGAAGGTCAGAATTGCATTGTGGGTCAGAATCGAGTGCATTTTGTCTTAGGGTTTGTGTTGAAATCGACGAGTTAGTGTTCGGTTGAGAATCGAGCACATTTAGGGTTAGAGTTATGGTTAGAATTCAGTGCATTTAGGGTTAGGGTTAGGGTTAGCATTAAGGTTAGGGCTAGAGTGCATTTGAGGTTAGGGGTAGGAGTAGGGTTACGATTATGGTTTGTGTTTTTGTTCGTAGAATCAAGGGTATTGGTTACGCTTACGGTCAGGATTGCATTTTGGGTCAGAATGGAGTGCACTTAAGCTAAAGTTAAGTGTTGAAACAGATGACTTAGTGTTAAGGTTAGAATTGATCACATTTCGGGTTAGAGTTATGGTTAGAATTCAGTGCATTTAGGGTTAGGGTTATGATTAGAGTTAGGGTTAGAGTGCATTTAGTTATAGGGGCAGGAGTAGGGTTACGATTTTGGTTTGGGATTTTGTTCGTATAATCAAGGTTATTGGTTACGCTTAGGGTCAGGATTGCATTTTGGGTCAGAATGGAGTGCACTTAGGCTAAGGATTAGTGGTGAAATAGATGACTGAGTGTTAGGGTTAGAATCGATTACATTTCAAGTTAGAGTTATGGTTAGAATTCAGTGCATTTAGGGTTAGGGTTAGAGTGCATTTAGTTATAGGGGTAGGAGTAGGGTTAGGATTAGGGTTAGGGTTAGGGTTTTGGTTAAAGTTCATTTAGGGATAGGAGTAGGAGTAGGCTTTGGATTAGTGTCAGGGTTTTTGTTCGTAGAATCGAGGTTTAAGGTTCAGCTTAGGGTCAGGATTGCTTTGTGGGTCAGAATCGAGTGCATTTACGCTGAGGGTTATTGTTGAAATCGAGGAAATATTGTTCGGGTTAGAATCGAGCACATTTAGGGTTGGAGTTATGGTTAGAATTCGTTACGGGTAGGGTTAGGGTTAAGGTGTCTGTTCGTAGAATCGAGGTTTAGAGTTAGGTTTAAGGTCAGAATTGCATTGTGGGTTAAAATCGAGTGCATTTTGTCTTAGGGTTTGTGTTGAAATCGACGAGTTAGTGGTCGGGTGAGAAGCGAGCGCATTTAGGGTTAGAGTTATTGTTAAAATTCAGTGCATTTAGGGTTAGGGTTAGGGTTAGGTTTATGTTCAGGGTTGGAATCGAGTGCATTTGAGGACAGCATTAGGGTTAGGGTTATGTTTATTCTTAGCTTTGGTAGAATCGAAGGTAAGGATTAGGGTAAGGATTAGGGTTAGGGTTAGAGTGCATTTAGGGATAGGGGTAGGAGTAGGGTTAGGATTAGTGTTAGGGTTTGTGTTCGTAGAATTGGTGTTTAAGTCTTAGCTTATGGCCAGGATTGCATTTTGGGTCAGAATCGAGTACATTTAGGGTTAGGTTTACTGTTGAAATTGACGAGTTAGTGTTCGGGTTAGAAGCGAGCACATTTAGGGTTAGAGTTATGGTTAGAATTCAGTGCATTTACGGTTAGGGTTAGGGTTACGGTTATGGTTAGGATTAAGGTTAGGGTTAGAGTGCATTTGGGGCTAGGGTTAGGAGTAGGGATACGATTATGGTTTGGGTTTTTGTTCTTAGAATCAAGGTTTATTTTTAAGGTTACGGTCAGGATTACATTTTGGGGCATAATGGAGTGTACTTAAGCTAAAGGTAAGTGTTGAAACAGATGACTTAGTGTTAAGGTTAGCCTCTATCACATTTCGGGTTAGAGTTATGGTTAAAATTCAGTGCATTTAGGGTTAGGGTTAGGGTTAGAGTTAGGGTTAGGTTTAGGTTCAGGCTTGGAATCGAGTGCATTTGAGTATAGGGTTAGAGTTAGAGTTAGGTTTAGTGTTAGCTTTCGTAGAATCGAGTGTTAGGGTTACGGTTAGTGTTAGGGTTATAGTGCATTTAGTTATAGGGGTAGGAGTAGGTTTAGGATTAGGGTTAGGGTTTGTGTTCATAGAATCGAGGTTTAGGGTAAAGCTTAGGGTCAGGGTTGCATGTTGGGTCAGAATCGAGTGCATTCAGGCTTAGGGTTAGTGTTGAAATTGACGAGTTAGTGTTAGGGTTAGAATCGAGCTAATAATAGGTTAGAGTTATGGTTAGAATTCGTTAGGGGTAGGGTTAGGGTTAGGGGTTCTATTCCTAGAATCGAGGTTTAGAGTTAGGCTGAAGGTCAGAATTGCATTTTGGGTCAGAATCGCGTGCATTTTGTCTTAGGGTTTGTGTTGAAATCGACGAGTTAGTGTTCGGTTGAGAATCGAGCACATTTAGGGTGAGAGTTATAATTAGAATTCAGTGCCTTTAGGGTTAGGGTTAGTGTTAGGGTTAACATTAAGGTTAGGGTTAGAGTGCATTTGGAGTTAGGGGTAGGAGTAGGGTTACGATTATGGTTTGGGTTTTTGTTCGTAGAATCAAGGGTATTGGTTACGCTTACGGTCAGGATTGCATTTTGGGTCAGAATGGAGTGCACTTAGGCTAAGGATTAGTGGTGAAATAGATGACTGAGTGTTAGGGTTAGAATCGATCACATTTCGAGTTAGAGTTATGGTTAGAATTCAGTGCATTTAGGGTTAGGGTTAGAGTGCATTTATTTATAGGGGTAGGAGTAGGGTTAGGATTAGGGTTAGGGTTAGGGTTTTGGTTAAAGTTCATTTAGGGATAGTAGTAGGAGTAGGCTTTGGATTAGTGTCAGGGTTTTTGTTCGTAGAATCGAGGTTTAAGGTTAAGCTTAGGGTCAGGATTGCTTTGTGGGTCAGTATCGAGTGCATTTACGCTGAGGGTTATTGTTGAAATCGAGGAAATATTGTTCGGGTTAGAATCGAGCACATTTAGGGTTAGAGTTATGGTTAGAATTCGTTACGGGTAGGGTTAGGGTTAAGGTGTCTGTTCGTAGAATCGAGGTTTAGAGTTAGGCTATAGGTCAGAATTGCATTGTGGGTCAGAATCGAGTGCATTTTGTCTTAGGGTTTGTGTTGAAATCGACGAGTTAGTGGTCGGGTGAGAAGCGAGCGCATTTAGGGTTAGAGCTATGGTTAAAATTCAGTGCATTTAGGGTTAGGGTTAGGGTTACGTTTATGTTCAGGGTCGGAATCGAGTGCATTTGAGGACAGCATTAGGGTTAGGGTTATGTTTATTCTTAGCTTTGGTATAATCGAAGGTAAGGATTAGGATAAGGGTTAGGGTTAGGGTTAGAGTGCATTTAGGGATAGGGGTAGGAGTAGGGTTAGGATTAGTGTTAGGGTTTGTGTTCGTAGATTTGGTGTTTAAGTCTTAGCTTATGGCCAGGATTGCATTTTGGGTCAAAATCGAGTACATTTAGGCTTAGGTTTACTGTTGAAATTGACGAGTTAGTGTTCGGGTTAGAAGCGAGCACATTTAGGGTTAGAGTTATGGTTAGAATGCAGTGCATTTACGGTTTGGGTTAGGGTTACGGTTATGGTTAGGATTAAGGTTAGGGTTAGAGTGCATTTGGGGCTAGGGTTAGGAGTAGGGTTACTATTATGGTTTGGGTTTTTGTTCGTAGAATCAAGGTTTATTTTTAAGGTTAGGGTCAGGATTACATTTGGGGCAGAATGGAGTGCACTTAAGCTAAAGGTAAGTGTTGAAACAGATGACTTAGTGTTAAGGTTAGAATCTATCACATTTCGGGTTAGAGTTATGGTTAAAATTCAGTGCATTTAGGGTTAGGGTTAGGGTTAGAGTTAGGATTAGGTTTAGATTCAGGCTTGGAATCGAGTGCTTTTGAGTATAGGGTTAGAGTTAGAGTTAGGTTTAGTGTTAGCTTTCGTAGAATCGAGTGTTAGGGTTACGGTTAGGGTTAGGGTTATAGTGCATTTAGTTATAGGGGTAGGAGTAGGTTTAGGATTAGGGTTAGGGTTTGTGTTCATAGAATCGAGGTTTAGGGTAAAGCTTAGGGTCAGGGTTGCATTTTGGGTCAGAATCGAGTGCATTCAGGCTTAGGGTTAGTGTTGAAATTGACGAGTTAGTGTTAGGGTTAGAATCGAGCTCATTTAAGGTTAGAGTTATGGTTAGAATTCGTTAGGGGTAGGGTTAGGGTTAGGGGTTCTGTTCCTAGAATCGAGGTTTAGAGTTAGGCTGAAGGTCAGAATTGCATTTTGGGTCAGAATCGCGTGCATTTTGTCTTAGGGTTTGTGTTGAAATCGACGAGTTAGTGTTCGGGTGAGAAGCGAGCACATTTAGGGTTAGAGTTATGGTTAGAATTCAGTGCATGTAGGGTTAGGGTTATGATTAGGGTTAGGGTTAGAATGCATTTAGTTATAGGGGTTAGGAGTAGGGTTACGATTATGGTTTGGGATTTTGTTCGTATAATCGAGGTTATTGGTTACGCTTAGGGTCAGGATTGCATTTTGGGTCAGAATGGAGTGCACTTAGGCTAAGGATTAGTGGTGAAATAGATGACTTAGTGTTAGGGTTAGAATCGATCACATTTCGAGTTAGAGTTATGGTTAGAATTCAGTGCATTTAGGGTTAGGGTTAGAGTGCATTTAGTTACAGGGGTAGGAGTAGGGTTAGGATTAGGGTTAGGGTTAGGGTTTTGGTTAAAGTTCATTTAGGGATAGGAGTAGGAGTAGGCTTTGGATTAGTGTCAGGGTTTTTGTTCGTAGAATCGAGGTTTAAGGTTAAGCTTAGGGTCAGGATTGCTTTGTGGGTCAGTATCGAGTGCATTTACGCTGAGGGTTATTGTTGAAATCGAGGAAATATTGTTCGGGTTAGAATCGAGCACATTTAGGGTTAGAGTTATGGTTAGAATTCGTTACGGGTAGGGTTAGGGTTAAGGTGTCTGTTCGTAGAATCGAGGTTTAGAGTTAGGCTATAGGTCAGAATTGCATTGTGGGTCAGAATCGAGTGCATTTTGTCTTAGGGTTTGTGTTGAAATCGACGAGTTAGTGGTCGGGTGAGAAGCGAGCGCATTTAGGGTTAGAGCTATGGTTAAAATTCAGTGCATTTAGGGTTAGGGTTAGGGTTACGTTTATGTTCAGGGTCGGAATCGAGTGCATTTGAGGACAGCATTAGGGTTAGGGTTATGTTTATTCTTAGCTTTGGTATAATCGAAGGTAAGGATTAGGATAAGGGTTAGGGTTAGGGTTAGAGTGCATTTAGGGATAGGGGTAGGAGTAGGGTTAGGATTAGTGTTAGGGTTTGTGTTCGTAGATTTGGTGTTTAAGTCTTAGCTTATGGCCAGGATTGCATTTTGGGTCAAAATCGAGTACATTTAGGCTTAGGTTTACTGTTGAAATTGACGAGTTAGTGTTCGGGTTAGAAGCGAGCACATTTAGGGTTAGAGTTATGGTTAGAATGCAGTGCATTTACGGTTTGGGTTAGGGTTACGGTTATGGTTAGGATTAAGGTTAGGGTTAGAGTGCATTTGGGGCTAGGGTTAGGAGTAGGGTTACTATTATGGTTTGGGTTTTTGTTCGTAGAATCAAGGTTTATTTTTAAGGTTAGGGTCAGGATTACATTTGGGGCAGAATGGAGTGCACTTAAGCTAAAGGTAAGTGTTGAAACAGATGACTTAGTGTTAAGGTTAGAATCTATCACATTTCGGGTTAGAGTTATGGTTAAAATTCAGTGCATTTAGGGTTAGGGTTAGGGTTAGAGTTAGGATTAGGTTTAGATTCAGGCTTGGAATCGAGTGCTTTTGAGTATAGGGTTAGAGTTAGAGTTAGGTTTAGTGTTAGCTTTCGTAGAATCGAGTGTTAGGGTTACGGTTAGGGTTAGGGTTATAGTGCATTTAGTTATAGGGGTAGGAGTAGGTTTAGGATTAGGGTTAGGGTTTGTGTTCATAGAATCGAGGTTTAGGGTAAAGCTTAGGGTCAGGGTTGCATTTTGGGTCAGAATCGAGTGCATTCAGGCTTAGGGTTAGTGTTGAAATTGACGAGTTAGTGTTAGGGTTAGAATCGAGCTCATTTAAGGTTAGAGTTATGGTTAGAATTCGTTAGGGGTAGGGTTAGGGTTAGGGGTTCTGTTCCTAGAATCGAGGTTTAGAGTTAGGCTGAAGGTCAGAATTGCATTTTGGGTCAGAATCGCGTGCATTTTGTCTTAGGGTTTGTGTTGAAATCGACGAGTTAGTGTTCGGGTGAGAAGCGAGCACATTTAGGGTTAGAGTTATGGTTAGAATTCAGTGCATGTAGGGTTAGGGTTATGATTAGGGTTAGGGTTAGAATGCATTTAGTTATAGGGGTTAGGAGTAGGGTTACGATTATGGTTTGGGATTTTGTTCGTATAATCGAGGTTATTGGTTACGCTTAGGGTCAGGATTGCATTTTGGGTCAGAATGGAGTGCACTTAGGCTAAGGATTAGTGGTGAAATAGATGACTTAGTGTTAGGGTTAGAATCGATCACATTTCGAGTTAGAGTTATGGTTAGAATTCAGTGCATTTAGGGTTAGGGTTAGAGTGCATTTAGTTACAGGGGTAGGAGTAGGGTTAGGATTAGGGTTAGGGTTAGGGTTTTGGTTAAAGTTCATTTAGGGATAGGAGTAGGAGTAGGCTTTGGATTAGTGTCAGGGTTTTTGTTCGTAGAATCGAGGTTTAAGGTTAAGCTTAGGGTCAGGATTGCTTTGTGGGTCAGTATCGAGTGCATTTACGCTGAGGGTTATTGTTGAAATCGAGGAAATATTGTTCGGGTTAGAATCGAGCACATTTAGGGTTAGAGTTATGGTTAGAATTCGTTACGGGTAGGGTTAGGGTTAAGGTGTCTGTTCGTAGAATCGAGGTTTAGAGTTAGGCTATAGGTCAGAATTGCATTGTGGGTCAGAATCGAGTGCATTTTGTCTTAGGGTTTGTGTTGAAATCGACGAGTTAGTGGTCGGGTGAGAAGCGAGCGCATTTAGGGTTAGAGCTATGGTTAAAATTCAGTGCATTTAGGGTTAGGGTTAGGGTTACGTTTATGTTCAGGGTCGGAATCGAGTGCATTTGAGGACAGCATTAGGGTTAGGGTTATGTTTATTCTTAGCTTTGGTATAATCGAAGGTAAGGATTAGGATAAGGGTTAGGGTTAGGGTTAGAGTGCATTTAGGGATAGGGGTAGGAGTAGGGTTAGGATTAGTGTTAGGGTTTGTGTTCGTAGATTTGGTGTTTAAGTCTTAGCTTATGGCCAGGATTGCATTTTGGGTCAAAATCGAGTACATTTAGGCTTAGGTTTACTGTTGAAATTGACGAGTTAGTGTTCGGGTTAGAAGCGAGCACATTTAGGGTTAGAGTTATGGTTAGAATGCAGTGCATTTACGGTTTGGGTTAGGGTTACGGTTATGGTTAGGATTAAGGTTAGGGTTAGAGTGCATTTGGGGCTAGGGTTAGGAGTAGGGTTACTATTATGGTTTGGGTTTTTGTTCTTAGAATCAAGGTTTATTTTTAAGGTTAGGGTCAGGATTACATTTGGGGCAGAATGGAGTGCACTTAAGCTAAAGGTAAGTGTTGAAACAGATGACTTAGTGTTAAGGTTAGAATCTATCACATTTCGGGTTAGAGTTATGGTTAAAATTCAGTGCATTTAGGGTTAGGGTTAGGGTTAGAGTTAGGATTAGGTTTAGATTCAGGCTTGGAATCGAGTGCTTTTGAGTATAGGGTTAGAGTTAGAGTTAGGTTTAGTGTTAGCTTTCGTAGAATCGAGTGTTAGGGTTACGGTTAGGGTTAGGGTTATAGTGCATTTAGTTATAGGGGTAGGAGTAGGTTTAGGATTAGGGTTAGGGTTTGTGTTCATAGAATCGAGGTTTAGGGTAAAGCTTAGGGTCAGGGTTGCATTTTGGGTCAGAATCGAGTGCATTCAGGCTTAGGGTTAGTGTTGAAATTGACGAGTTAGTGTTAGGGTTAGAATCGAGCTCATTTAAGGTTAGAGTTATGGTTAGAATTCGTTAGGGGTAGGGTTAGGGTTAGGGGTTCTGTTCCTAGAATCGAGGTTTAGAGTTAGGCTGAAGGTCAGAATTGCATTTTGGGTCAGAATCGCGTGCATTTTGTCTTAGGGTTTGTGTTGAAATCGACGAGTTAGTGTTCGGGTGAGAAGCGAGCACATTTAGGGTTAGAGTTATGGTTAGAATTCAGTGCATGTAGGGTTAGGGTTATGATTAGGGTTAGGGTTAGAATGCATTTAGTTATAGGGGTTAGGAGTAGGGTTACGATTATGGTTTGGGATTTTGTTCGTATAATCGAGGTTATTGGTTACGCTTAGGGTCAGGATTGCATTTTGGGTCAGAATGGAGTGCACTTAGGCTAAGGATTAGTGGTGAAATAGATGACTTAGTGTTAGGGTTAGAATCGATCACATTTCGAGTTAGAGTTATGGTTAGAATTCAGTGCATTTAGGGTTAGGGTTAGAGTGCATTTAGTTACAGGGGTAGGAGTAGGGTTAGGATTAGGGTTAGGGTTAGGGTTTTGGTTAAAGTTCATTTAGGGATAGGAGTAGGAGTAGGCTTTTTATTAGTGTCAGGGTTTTTGTTCGTAGAATCGAGGTTTACGGTTAAGCTTAGGGTCAGGATTGCTTTGTGGGTCAGAATCGAGTGCATTTACGCTGAGGGTTATTGTTGAAATCGAGGAAATATTGTTCGGGTTAGCATCGAGCACATTTAGGGTTAGAGTTATGGTTAGAATTCGTGAGGGGTAGGGTTAGGGTTAGGGTGTCTGTTCGTAGAATCGAGGTTTAGAGTTAGGCTTAAGGTCAGAATTGCATTGTGGGTCAGAATCGAGTGCATTTTGTCTTAGGGTTTGTGTTGAAATCGACGAGTTAGTGGTCGGGTGAGAAGCGAGCGCATTTAGGGTTAGAGTTATGGTTAAAATTCAGTGCATTTAGGGTTAGGGTTAGGTTTAGGTTTATGTTCAGGGTTGGAATCGAGTGCATTTGAGGACAGCGTTAGGGTTAGGGTTATGTTTATTCTTAGCTTTGGTAGAATCGAAGGTAAGGGTTAGGGTAAGGGTTAGGGTTAGGGTTAGAGTGCATTTAGGGATAGGGGTATTAGTAGGGTTAGGGTTTGTGTTCGTAGAATTGGTGTTTAAGTTTTAGCTTAGGGTCAGGATTGCATTTTGGGTCAGAATCGAGTACATTTAGGCTAGGTTTACTGTTGAAATTGACGAGTTAGTGTTCGGGTTAGAAGCGAGCACATTTAGGGTTAGAGTTATGGTTAGAATTCAGTGCATTTACGGTTAGGGTTAGGGTTACGTTTATGGTTAGGATTAAGGTTAGGGTTAGAGTGCATTTGGGGCTAGGGTTAGGAGTAGGGTTACGATTATGGTTTGGGTTTTTGTTCTTAGAATCAAGGTTTATTTTTAAGGTTAGGGTCAGGATTGCATTTTGGGGCAGAATGGAGTGCACTTAAGCCAAAGTTAAGTGTTGAAACAGATGACTTAGTGTTAAGATTAGAATCTATCACATTTCAGGTTAGAGTTATGGTTAGAATTCAGTGCATTTAGGGTTGGGGTTAGGGTTAGAGTTAGGGTTAGGTTTAGGTTCAGGGTTGGAGTCGAGTGCATTTGAGTATAAGGTTAGGGTTAGAGTTAGGTTTAGTGTTAGCTTTCGTAGAATCGAGTGTTAGGGTTACAGTTAGGGTTAGGGTTATAGTGCATTTAGTTATAGGGGTAGGAGTAGGTTTAGGATTAGGGTTAGGGTTTGTGCTCATAGAATCGAGGTTTAGGGTAAAGCTTAGGGTCAGGGTTGCATTTTGGGTCAGAATCGAGTGCATTCAGGCTTAGGGTTAGTGTTGAAATTGACGAGTTAGTGTTCGAGTGAGAATCGAGCTCATTTAAGGTTAGAGTTATGGTTAGAATTCGTTAGGGGTAGGGTTAGGGTTAGGGGTTCTGTTCCTAGAATCGAGGTTTCGAGTTAGGCTTCAGGTCAGAATTGCATTTTTGGGTCAGAATCGCGTGCATTTTGTCTTAGGGTTTGTGTTGAAATCGACGAGTTAGTGTTCGGGTGAGAATCGAGCACATTTAGGGTTAGAGTTATGGTTAGAATTCAGTGCATTTAGGGTTAGGGTTATGATTAGAGTTAGGGTTAGAGTGCATTTAGTTATAGGGGCAGGAGTAGGGTTACGATTTTGGTTTGGGATTTTGTTCGTATAATCAAGGTTATTGGTTACGCTTAGGGTCAGGATTGCATTTTGGGTCAGAATGGAGTGCACTTAGGCTAAGGATTAGTGGTGAAATAGATGACTGAGTGTTAGGGTTAGAATCGATTACATTTCAAGTTAGAGTTATGGTTAGAATTCAGTGCATTTAGGGTTAGGGTTAGAGTGCATTTAGTTATAGGGGTAGGAGTAGGGTTAGGATTAGGGTTAGGGTTAGGGTTTTGGTTAAAGTTCATTTAGGGATAGGAGTAGGAGTAGGCTTTGGATTAGTGTCAGGGTTTTTGTTCGTAGAATCGAGGTTTAAGGTTCAGCTTAGGGTCAGGATTGCTTTGTGGGTCAGAATCGAGTGCATTTACGCTGAGGGTTATTGTTGAAATCGAGGAAATATTGTTCGGGTTAGAATCGAGCACATTTAGGGTTGGAGTTATGGTTAGAATTCGTTACGGGTAGGGTTAGGGTTAAGGTGTCTGTTCGTAGAATCGAGGTTTAGAGTTAGGTTTAAGGTCAGAATTGCATTGTGGGTCAAAATCGAGTGCATTTTGTCTTAGGGTTTGTGTTGAAATCGACGAGTTAGTGGTCGGGTGAGAAGCGAGCGCATTTAGGGTTAGAGTTATGGTTAAAATTCAGTGCATTTAGGGTTAGGGTTAGGGTTAGGTTTATGTTCAGGGTTGGAATCGAGTGCATTTGAGGACAGCATTAGGGTTAGGGTTATGTTTATTCTTAGCTTTGGTAGAATCGAAGGTAAGGATTAGGGTAAGGATTAGGGTTAGGGTTAGAGTGCATTTAGGGATAGGGGTAGGAGTAGGGTTAGGATTAGTGTTAGGGTTTGTGTTCGTAGAATTGGTGTTTAAGTCTTAGCTTATGGCCAGGATTGCATTTTGGGTCAGAATCGAGTACATTTAGGGTTAGGTTTACTGTTGAAATTGACGAGTTAGTGTTCGGGTTAGAAGCGAGCACATTTAGGGTTAGAGTTATGGTTAGAATTCAGTGCATTTACGGTTAGGGTAAGGGTTACGGTTATGGTTAGGATTAAGGTTAGGGTTAGAGTGCATTTGGGGCTAGGGTTAGGAGTAGGGATACGATTATGGTTTGGGTTTTTGTTCTTAGAATCAAGGTTTATTTTTAAGGTTAGGGTCAGGATTACATTTTGGGGCAGAATGGAGTGCACTTAAGCTAAAGGTAAGTGTTGAAACAGATGACTTAGTGTTAAGGTTAGAATCTATCACATTTCGGGTTAGAGTTATGGTTAAAATTCAGTGCATTTAGGGTTAGGGTTAGGGTTAGAGTTAGGGTTAGGTTTAGGTTCAGGCTTGGAATCGAGTGCATTTGAGTATAGGGTTAGAGTTAGAGTTAGGTTTAGTGTTAGCTTTCGTAGAATCGAGTGTTAGGGTTACGGTTAGTGTTAGGGTTATAGTGCATTTAGTTATAGGGGTAGGAGTAGGTTTAGGATTAGGGTTAGGGTTTGTGTTCATAGAATCGAGGTTTAGGGTAAAGCTTAGGGTCAGGGTTGCATGTTGGGTCAGAATCGAGTGCATTCAGGCTTAGGGTTAGTGTTGAAATTGACGAGTTAGTGTTAGGGTTAGAATCGAGCTCATTTAAGGTTAGAGTTATGGTTAGAATTCGTTAGGGGTAGGGTTAGGGTTAGGGGTTCTGTTCCTAGAATCGAGGTTTAGAGTTAGGCTGAAGGTCAGAATTGCATTTTGGGTCAGAATCGCGTGCATTTTGTCTTAGGGTTTGTGTTGAAATCGACGAGTTAGTGTTCGGTTGAGAATCGAGCACATTTAGGGTGAGAGTTATAATTAGAATTCAGTGCCTTTAGGGTTAGGGTTAGGGTTAGGGTTAGCATTAAGGTTAGGGTTAGAGTGCATTTGGAGTTAGGGGTAGGAGTAGGGTTACGATTATGGTTTGGGTTTTTGTTCGTAGAATCAAGGGTATTGGTTACGCTTACGGTCAGGATTGCATTTTGGGTCAGAATGGAGTGCACTTAGGCTAAGGATTAGTGGTGAAATAGATGACTGAGTGTTAGGGTTAGAATCGATCACATTTCGAGTTAGAGTTATGCTTAGAATTCAGTGCATTTAGGGTGAGGGTTAGAGTGCATTTATTTATAGAGGTAGGAGTAATGTTAGGATTAGGATTAGGGTTAGGGTTTTGGTTAAAGTTCATTTAGGGATAGTAGTAGGAGTAGGCTTTGGATTAGTGTCAGGGTTTTTATTCGTAGAATCGAGGTTTAAGGTTAAGCTTAGGGTCAGGATTGCTTTGTGGGTCAGAATCGAGTGCATTTACGCTGAGAGTTATTGTTGAAATTGAGGAAATATTGTTCGGGTTAGAATCGAGCACATTTAGGGTTAGAGTTATGGTTAGAATTCGTTACGGGTAGGGTTAGGGTTAAGGTGTCTGTTCGTAGAATCGAGGTTTAGAGTTAGGCTATAGGTCAGAATTGCATTGTGGGTCAGAATCGAGTGCATTTTGTCTTAGGGTTTGTGTTGAAATCGACGAGTTAGTGGTCGGTTGAGAAGCGAGCGCATTTAGGGTTAGAGTTATGGTTAAAATTCAGTGCCTTTAAGGGTTAGGGTTAGGGTTACGTTTATGTTCAGGGTCGGAATCGAGTGCATTTGAGGACAGCATTAGGGTTAGGGTTATGTTTATTCTTAGCTTTGGTATAATCGAAGGTAAGGATTAGGATAAGGGTTAGGGTTAGGGTTAGAGTGCATTTAGGGATAGGGGTAGGAGTAGGGTTAGGATTAGTGTTAGGGTTTGTGTTCGTAGATTTGGTGTTTAAGTCTTAGCTTATGGCCAGGATTGCATTTTGGGTCAGAATCGAGTACATTTAGGCTTAGGTTTACTGTTGAAATTGACGAGTTAGTGTTCGGGTTAGAAGCGAGCACATTTAGGGTTAGAGTTATGGTTAGAATGCAGTGCATTTACGGTTTGGGTTAGGGTTACGGTTATGGTTAGGATTAAGGTTAGGGTTAGAGTGCATTTGGGGCTAGGGTTAGGTGTAGGGTTACTATTATGGTTTGGGTTTTTGTTCGTAGAATCAAGGTTTATTTTTAAGGTTAGGGTCAGGATTACATTTGGGGCAGAATGGAGTGCACTTAAGCTAAAGATAAGTGTTGAAACAGATGACTTAGTGTTAAGGTTAGAATCTATCACATTTCGGGTTAGAGTTATGGTTAAAATTCAGTGCATTTAGGGTTAGGGTTAGGGTTAGAGTTAGGATTAGGTTTAGATTCAGGCTTGGAATCGAGTGCTTTTGAGTATAGGGTTAGAGTTAGAGTTAGGTTTAGTGTTAGCTTTCGTAGAATCGAGTGTTAGGGTTACGGTTAGGGTTAGGGTTATAGTGCATTTAGTTATAGGGGTAGGAGTTGGTTTAGGATTAGGGTTAGGGTTTGTGTTCATAGAATCGAGGTTTAGGGCAAAGCTTAGGGTCAGGGTTGCATTTTGGGTCAGAATCGAGTGCATTCAGGCTTAGGGTTAGTGTTGAAATTGACGAGTTAGTGTTAGGGTTAGAATCGAGCTCATTTAAGGTTAGAGTTATGGTTAGAATTCGTTAGGGGTAGGGTTAGGGTTAGGGGTTCTGTTCCTAGAATCGAGGTTTAGAGTTAGGCTGAAGGTCAGAATTGCATTTTGGGTCAGAATCGCGTGCATTTTGTCTTAGGGTTTGTGTTGAAATCGACGAGTTAGTGTTCGGGTGAGAATCGAGCACATTTAGGGTTAGAGTTATGGTTAGAATTCAGTGCATGTAGGGTTAGGGTTATGATTAGGGTTAGGGTTAGAATGCATTTAGTTATAGGGGCAGGAGTAGGGTTACGATTATGGTTTGGGATTTTGTTCGTATAATCGAGGTTATTGGTTACGCTTAGGGTCAGGATTGCATTTTGGGTCAGAATGGAGTGCACTTAGGCTAAGGATTAGTGGTGAAATAGATGACTTAGTGTTAGGGTTAGAATCGATCACATTTCGAGTTAGAGTTATGGTTAGAATTCAGTGCATTTAGGGTTAGGGTTAGAGTGCATTTAGTTATAGGGGTAAGAGTAGGGTTAGGATCAGGGTTAGGGTTAGGGTTTTGGTTACAGTTCATTTAGGGATAGGAGTAGGAGTAGGCTTTGGATTAGTGTCAGGGTTTTTGTTCGTAGAATCGAGGTTTAAGGTTAAGCTTAGGGTCAGGATTGCTTTGTGGGTCAGAATCGAGTGCATTTACGCTGAGGGTTATTGTTGAAATCGAGGAAATATTGTTCGGGTTAGCATCGAGCACATTTAGGGTTAGAGTTATGGTTAGAATTCGTTAGGGGTAGGGTTAGGGTTAGGGTGTCTGTTCGTAGAATCGAGGTTTAGAGTTAGGCTTAAGGTCAGAATTGCATTGTGGGTCAGAATCGAGTGCATTTTGTCTTAGGGTTTGTGTTGAAATCGACGAGTTAGTGGTCGGGTGAGAAGCGAGCGCATTTAGGGTTAGAGTTATGGTTAAAATTCAGTGCATTTAGGGTTAGGGTTAGGTTTAGGTTTATGTTCAGGGTTGGAATCGAGTGCATTTGAGGACAGCGTTAGGGTTAGGGTTATGTTTATTCTTAGCTTTGGTAGAATCGAAGGTAAGGGTTAGGGTAAGGGTTAGGGTTAGGGTTAGAGTGCATTTAGGGATAGGGGTATTAGTAGGGTTAGGGTTTGTGTTCGTAGAATTGGTGTTTAAGTTTTAGCTTAGGGTCAGGATTGCATTTTGGGTCAGAATCGAGTACATTTAGGCTAGGTTTACTGTTGAAATTGACGAGTTAGTGTTCGGGTTAGAAGCGAGCACATTTAGGGTTAGAGTTATGGTTAGAATTCAGTGCATTTACGGTTAGGGTTAGGGTTACGTTTATGGTTAGGATTAAGGTTAGGGTTAGAGTGCATTTGGGGCTAGGGTTAGGAGTAGGGTTACGATTATGGTTTGGGTTTTTGTTCTTAGAATCAAGGTTTATTTTTAAGGTTAGGGTCAGGATTGCATTTTGGGGCAGAATGGAGTGCACTTAAGCCAAAGTTAAGTGTTGAAACAGATGACTTAGTGTTAAGATTAGAATCTATCACATTTCAGGTTAGAGTTATGGTTAGAATTCAGTGCATTTAGGGTTAGGGTTAGGGTTAGAGTTAGGGTTAGGTTTAGGTTCAGGGTTGGAGTCGAGTGCATTTGAGTATAAGGTTAGGGTTAGAGTTAGGTTTAGTGTTAGCTTTCGTAGAATCGAGTGTTAGGGTTACAGTTAGGGTTAGGGTTATAGTGCATTTAGTTATAGGGGTAGGAGTAGGTTTAGGATTAGGGTTAGGGTTTGTGCTCATAGAATCGAGGTTTAGGGTAAAGCTTAGGGTCAGGGTTGCATTTTGGGTCAGAATCGAGTGCATTCAGGCTTAGGGTTAGTGTTGAAATTGACGAGTTAGTGTTCGGGTGAGAATCGAGCTCATTTAAGGTTAGAGTTATGGTTAGAATTCGTTAGGGGTAGGGTTAGGGTTAGGGGTTCTGTTCCTAGAATCGAGGTTTAGAGTTAGGCTGAAGGTCAGAATTGCATTTTGGGTCAGAATCGCGTGTATTTTGTCTTAGGGTTTGTGTTGAAATCAACGAGTTAGTGTTCGGGTGAGAATCGAGCACATTTAGGGTTCGAGTTATGGTTAGAATTCAGTGCATTTAGGGTTAGGGTTATGATTAGGGTTAGGGTTAGAGTGCATTTAGTTATAGGGGTAGGAGTAGGGTTACGATTATGGTTTGGGATTTTGTTCGTAGAATCAAGGTTATTGGTTACGCTTAGGGTCAGGATTGCATTTTGGGTCAGAAAGGAGTGCACTTAGGCTAAGGATTAGTGGTGAAATAGATGACTGAGTGTTAGGGATAGAATCGATCACATTTCGAGTTAGAGTTATGGTTAGAATTCAGTGCATTTAGTGTTAGGGTTAGAGTGCATTTATTTATAGGGGTAGGAGTAGGGTTAGAATTAGGATTAGGGTTTGTGTTCGTAGAATTGGTGTTTAAGTCTTAGCTTAGGGTCAGGATTGCATTTTGTGTCAGAATCGAGTCCATTTAGGCTTAGGTTTACTGTTAAAATTGACGAGTTAGTGTTCGGGTTAGAAGCGAGCACATTTAGGTGTAGAGTTATTGTTAAAATTTAGTGCATTTACGGTTAGGGTTAGGGTTACGGTTATGGTTAGGATTAAGGTTAGGGTTAGAGTGCATTTGGGGCTAGGGTTAGGAGCAGGGTTACGATTATGGTTTGGGTTTTTGTTCGTAGAATGAAGGTTTATTTTTAAAGTTAGGGTCAGGATTGCATTTTGGGTCAGAATGGAGTGCACTTAACCTAAAGGTAAGTGTTGAAACAGATGACTTAGTGTTAAAGTTAGAATTGATCACATTTCGGGTTAAGGTTATGGTTAGAGTTCAGTGCATTTAGGGTTAGGGTTCGGGTTAGAGTTAGGGTTAGGTTTAGGTTCAGGGTTGGAATCGAGTGCATTTGAGTATAGGGTTAGGGTTAGAGTCAGGTTTAGTGTTAGCTTTCGTAGAATCGAGTGTTAGGGTTACAGTTAGGGTTAGGGTTATAGTGCATTTAGTTATAGGGGTAGGAGTAGGTTTAGGATTAGGGTTAGGGTTTGTGTTCATTGAATCGAGGTTTAGGGTAAAGCTTAGGATCAGGGTTGCATGTTGGGTCAGATTCGAGTGCATTCAGGCTTAGGGTTAGAGTTGAAATTGACGAGTCAGAGTTAGGGTTGGAATCGAGCTCATTTAAGGTTAGAGTTATGGTTAGAATTCGTTAGGGGTAGGGTTAGGGTTAGCGTTTCTGTTCCTAGACTCGAGGTTTAGAGTTAGGCTGAAGCTCAGAATTGCATTGTAGGTGAGAATCGAGTGCATTTTCTCTTAGTGTTTGTGTTGAAATCGACGAGTTAGTGTTCTGGTGAAAATCGAGCACATTTAGGGTTAGAGTTATGGTTAGAATTCAGTGCATTTAGGGTTAGCGTTAAGGATAGAGTTAGGGTTAGTTTTAGGTTCAGGGTTGAAATCGAGTGCATTTGAGTATAGGGTTAGTGTTAGAGTTAGGTTTAGTGTTATCTTTTGTAAAATCGAGGGTTAGGGTTACGGTTAGGGTTAGGGGTATATTGCATTTAGTTACAGTGTTAGGAGTAGGGTTAGGGTTAGGCTTAGGGTTTGTGTTCATAGAATCGAGGTTTAGGGTAAAGCTTAGGGTCAGGTTTGCATTTTGGGTCAGAATCGAGGGCATTCAGGCTTAGGGTTAGTGTTGAAATTGACAAGTTAGAGTTAGGGTTAGAATCGAGCTCATTTAAGGTTAGAGTTATGGTTAGAATTCCTTAGGGGTAGGGTTAGGGTTAGGGGTTCTGTTCCTAGAATCGAGGTTTAGAGTTAGGCTGAAGGTCAGAATTGCATTTTGGGTCAGAATCGCGTGCATTTTGTCTTAGGGTTTGTGTTGAAATCGACGAGTTAGTGTTCGGTTGAGAATCGAGCACATTTCGGGTTAGAGTTATGGTTAGAATTCAGTGCATTTAGGGTTAGGGTTAGGGTTAGGGTTAGCATTAAGGTTAGGGCTAGAGTGCATTTGGGGTTAGGGGTAGGAGTAGGGTTACGATTATGGTTTGGGTTTTTGTTCGTAGAATCAAGGGTATTGGTTACACTTACGGTCAGGATTGCATTTTGGGTCTGAATGGAGTGCACTTAGGCTAAGGATTAGTGGTGAAATAGATGACTTAGTGTTAGGGTTAGAATCGATCACATTTCGAGTTAGAGTTATGGTTAGAATTCAGTGCATTTAGGGTTAGGGTTAGAGTGCATTTAGTTATAGCGGTAGGAGTAGGGTTAGGATTAGGGTTAGGGTTAGGGTTTTGATTAAAGTTCATTTAGGGATAGGAGTAGGAGTAGGCTTTGGATTAGTGTCAGGGTTTTTCTTCGTAGAATCGAGGATTAAGGTTAAGCTTAGGGTCAGGATTGCATTGTGGGTCAGAATCGAGTACATTTAGGCTTAGGTTTACTGTTGAAATTGACGAGTTAGTGTTCGGGTTAGAAGCGATCACATTTAGGGTTAGAGTTATGGTTAGAATTCAGTGCATTTACGGTTAGGGTTAGGGCTACGGTTATGGTTAGGATTAAGGTTAGGGTTAGAGTGCATTTGGGGGTAGGGTTAGGAGTAGGATTATGATTATGGTTTGGGTTTTTGTTCTTAGAATCAAGGTTTATTTTTAAGGTTAGGGTCAGGATTGCATTTTGGGTTAGAATCGAGTGCACTTAAGCTAAAGGTAAGTGTTGAAACAGATGACTTAGTGTTAAGGTTAGAATTGATCACATTTGGGGTTAGAGTTATAGTTAGAATTGAGTGCATTTAGGGTTAGGGTTAGGGTTAGAGTTAGGGTTAGGTTTAGGTTCAGGGTTGGAATCGAGTGCATTTGAGTATAAGGTTAGGGTTAGAGTTAGGTTTAGTGTTAGCTTTCGTAGAATCGAGTGTTAGGGTTACAGTTAGGGTTAGGGTTATAGTGCATTTAGTCATAGGGGTAGGAGTAGGTTTAGGATTAGGGTTAGGGTTTGTGTTCATAGAATCGAGGTTTAGGGTAAAGCTTAGGGTCAGGGTTGCATTTTGGGTCAGAATCAAGTGCATTCAGGCTTAGGGTTAATGTTGAAATTGACGAGTTTGTGTTAGGGTTAGAATCGAGCTAATTTAAGGTTAGAGTTATGGTTAGAATTCGTTAGGGGTAGGGTTAGGGTTAGGGGTTCTGTTCCTAGAATCGAGGTTTAGAGTTAGGCTGAAGGTCAGAATTGCGTTTTGGGTCAGAATCGCGTGCATTTTGTCTTAGGGTTTGTGTTGAAATCGACGAGTTAGTGTTCGGGTGAGAATCGAGCACATTTAGGGTTAGAGTTATGGTTAGAATTCAGTGCATTTAGGGTTAGGGTTAGGGATAGAGTTAGGGTTAGTTTTAGGTTCAGGGTTGAAATCGAGTGCATTTGAGTATAGGGTTAAGGTTAGAGTTAGGTTTAGTGTTAGCTTTTGTAGAATCGAGTGTTAGGGTTACGGTTAGGGTTAGGGGTATATTGCATTTAGTTACAGTGGTAGGAGTAGGGTTAGGGTTAGGCTTAGGGTTTGTGTTCATAGAATCGAGGTTTAGGGTAAAGCTTAGGGTCAGGTTTCCATTTTGGGTCAGAATCGAGTGCATTCAGGCTTAGGGTTAGTGTTTAAATTGACGAGTTAGTGTTAGGGTTAGAATCGAGCTCATTTAAGGTTAGAGTTATGGTTAGAATTCGTTAGACGTAGGGTTAGGGTTAGGGGTTCTGTTCCTAGAATCGAGGGTTAGAGTTAGGCTGAAGGCCAGAATTGCGTTTTGGGTCAGAATCGCGTGCATTTTCTCTTAGGGTTTGTGTTGAAATCGACGAGTTAGTGTTCGGTTGAGAATCGAGTACATTTAGAGTTAGAGTTATGGTTAGAATTCAGTGCATTTAGGGTTAGGGTTAGGGTTAGGGTTAGCATTAAGGTTAGGGCTAGAGTGCATTTGGGGTTAGGGGTAGGAGTAGGGTTACGATTATGGTTTGGGTTTTTGTTCGTAGAATCAAGGGTATTGGTTACGCTTACGGTCAGGATTGCATTTTGGGTCTGAATGGAGTGCACTTAGGTTAAGGATTAGTGGTGAAATAGATGACTTAGTGTTAGGGTTAGAATCGATCACATTTCGAGTTAGAGGTATGGTTAGAATTCGGTGCATTTAGGGTTAGGGTTAGAGTGCATTTAGTTATAGGGGAAGGAGTAGGGTTAGGATTAGGGTTAGGGTTAGGGTTTTGATTAAAATTCATTTAGGGATAGGAGTAGGAGTAGGCTTTGGATTAGTGTCAGGGTTTTTTTTCGTAGAATCGAGGTTTAAGGTTAAGCTTAGGGTCAGGATTGCATTTTGGGTCAGAATCGAGTACATTTAGGCTTAGGTTTACTGTTGAAATTGACGAGTTAGTGTTCGGGTTAGAAGCGATCACATTTAGGGTTAGAGTTATGGTTAGAATTCAGTGCATTTAGGGTTAGAGTTAGGGTTACGGTTATGGTTAGGATTAAGGTCAGGGTTAGAGTGCATTTGGGGCTAGGGTTAGGAATAGGATTACGATTATGGTTTGGGTTTTTGTTCTTAGAATCAAGGTTTATTTTTAAGGTTAGGGTCAGGATTGCATTTTGGGTCAGAATCGAGTGCACTTAAGCTAAAGGTAAGTGTTGAAACAGATGACTTAGTGTTAAGGTTAGAATTGATCACATTTCGGGTTAGAGTTATAGTTAGAATTGAGTGCATTTAGGGTTAGGGTTAGGGTTAGAGTTAGGGTTAGGTTTAGGTTCAGGGTTGGAATCGAGTGCATTTGAGTATAGGGTTAGGGTTAGAGTTTGGTTTAATGTTAGCTTTCGTAGAATCGAGTGTTAGGGTTCCGGATAGGGTTAGGGTTATAGTGCATTTAGTTATAGGGGTAGGAGTAGGTTTAGGATTAGGGTTAGGGTTTGTGTTCATAGAATCGAGGTTTAGGGTAAAGCTTAAGGTCAGGTTTGCATTTTGGGTAAGAATCGAGTACATTCAGGCTTAGGGTTAGTGTTGAAATTGACGAGTTAGTGTTAGGGTTGGAATCGAGCACATTTATGGTTAGACTTATGGTTAGAATTCGTTAGGGGTAGGGTTAGGGTTAGGCGTTCTGTTCCTTGAATCGAGGTTTAGGGTTAGGCTGAAGGTCAGAATTGCATTGTGGGTCAGAATCGCGTGCATTTTGTCTTAGGGTTTCTGTTGAAATCGACGAGTTAGTGTTCGGGTGAGAATCGAGCACATTTCGGGTTAGAGTTATGATTCGAATTCGTTAGGGGTAGGGTTAGGGTTAGGGTTTCTGTTCCTAGAATCGAGGTTTAGAGTTAGGCTGAAGCTCAGAATTGCATTGTAGGTGAGAATCGAGTGCATTTTCTCTTAGGGTTTCTGTTGAAATCGACGAGTTAGTGTTCGGGTGAGAATCGAGCACATTTAGGGTTAGAATTATGGTTAGAATTCAGTGCATTTAGGGTTAGGGTTAGGGATAGAGTTAGGGTTAGTTTTAGGTTCAGGGTTGAAATCGAGTGCATTTGAGTATAGGGTTAGGGTTAGAGTTAGGTTTAGTGTTAGCTTTCGTAGAATCGAGTGTTGGGGTTACAGTTAGGGTTAGGGTTATAGTGCATTTAGTTACAGGGGTAGGAGTAGGTTTAGGATTAGGGTTAGGGTTTGTGTTCATAGAATCGTGGTTTAGGGTAAAGCTTAGGGTCAGGGTTGCATTTTGGGTCAGAATCGAGTGCATTCAGGCTTAGGGTTAGTGTTGAAATTGACGAGTTAGTGTGAGGGTTAGAATCGAGCTCATTTAAGGTTAGAGTTATGGTTAGAATTCGTTAGGGGTAGGGTTAGGGTTAGGGGTTCTGTTCCTAGAATCGAGGTTTAGGGTTAGGCTGAAGGTCAGAATTGCATTGTGGGTTAGAATCGAGTGCATTTGATCTTAGGGTTTGTGTTGAAATCGTCGAGTTAGTGTTCGGGTGAGAATCGAGCACATTTAGGGTTAGAGTTATGGTTAGAATTCAGTGCATTTAGGGTTAGGGTTAGGTTTAGAGTTAGGGTTAGGTTTAGGTTCAGGGTTGAAATCGAGTGCATTTGAATATAGGGTTAGGCTTAGAGTTAGCTTTCGTGTTAGCTTTTGTAGAATCGAGTGTTCGGGTTACGGTTAGAGTTAGGGGTATATTGCATTTCCTTACAGTGGTAGGAGTAGGTTTAGGATTAGGGTTAGGGTTTGTGTTCATAGAATCGAGGTTTAGGGTAAAGCTTAGGGTCAGGGTTGCATTTTGGGTCAGAATAGAGTGCATTCAGGCTTAGGGTTAGTGTTGAAATTGACGAGTTAGTGTTAGGGTTAGAATCGAGCTCATTTAAGGTTAGAGTTATGGTTAGAATTCGTTAGGGTTAGGGTTAGGGTTAGGGGTTCTGTTCCTAGAATCGAGGTTTAGAGTTAGGCTGAAGGTCAGAATTGCATTTTGGGTCAGAATCGCGAGCATTTTGTCTTAGGGTTTGTGTTGAAATCGACGAGTTAGTGTTCAGGTGAGAATCTAGCACATTTAGGGTTAGAGTTATGGTTAGAATTCAGTGCATTTAGGGTTAGGGTTATGGTTAGGTTTATCATTAAGGTTAGGGCTAGAGTGCATTTGGGGTTAGGGGTAGGAGTAGGGTTACGATTATGGTTTGGGTTTTTGTTCGTAGAATCAAGGGTATTGGTTACGCTAACAGTCAGGATTGCATTTTGGGTCTGAATGGAGTGCATTTAAGCTAAGGATTAGTGGTGAAGACTTTGAGCCCACCTCGTCATATTGATGTTAACGTAGCCACCGTCTTTGATTGTGAAGCAAACAGAATTGATTTTCTCCTGTCTGTGACTTTTTTTGAAAGGTTTTTAAGAATTCAGTTATCTTCATGGTTTAGTCTTTGGGTACGGAAAAGACCACTGACCATCAACATATTTTGAGCTAGCTTAACTGACAAATTGATTATTAATTGCTCAGAAACTCCATCTCTCAGGCTTTAAATTCATCTCATTGCCCCTATTCTTCATTCCTCTCAGATGGATACAGTCCATTCAGAACAAAGTCATCTTTTCCCTTTGAAAAACTGCTAATATTGTCAAATATATTGTGTATGTCTGAGTGCTTAGTTCTCTCTTTACCCAGTCATTGAATTAAAGTCTTCAAAGGGGCCACAGGATAATACGAACCTAGATGTTTAGAAAGGAGATTCCTCTGAGACCATCTAATCAGTTTTTTCAGGGATAGTTTGTCCAAGGTCATGCTCAAGATTTTAGAGTGAGAACTGAAACTGATAACAGAGGTTATCTATCCAAACTCTCTACAGACTTTGTCTCATTGGGGCCTCACAAAAAAAAATACCAAGGCACCTGCTACTATTTTATTAGTTCCATCTTAAACGTTAGCATATTCCAGCCTAGGGAGATCAAAGGACAATGTATCTGAGGTTCTTCTATACTCAGGTCCAGTGCAATTTCTGAATTCTCACCCCGTCTCTTGAGTACCGAAACTTGTAAACACCGTCATGCAAGAGTGGCAGATCCCCTAGAGGTCTGAAGGAGCTAAGGTTGGTCAGATTATCAAGGACATGTGAAAAAGTAGCTTTACATCTGCTATGAAGAAAGGAAGAAAAAGTAAGGACAAGACTTCAGCCCAGGACAAACAGTATGGTGATAATTAATGGAAGATAGAGAAGTTACTCTTTGGTTTTTAAGCCTTTTCTTTATTTAATGCATTTATTTCATTTTCTCTTCCCAGTAACATAACCTTTGATCAGCGAGGCACAGACCAAAAATTGCCCTTAAGAACCAGCAAAAAAAACCAAGGGAAAAGATGGTAAGAGACAGCTTCGGAGATCTTGCTGAAATTAGGTCCCTTGACCCAAGTCAATGCCAAAATACAGTTTAGAAAACACTGGCACATGGAGGGGCTATCAAAGCAAAGGGGTAGGGTGCGGTAGGGGAGGGGAGAAGCCAGTGAAGAAAGAAGAGTTGTGAGGCTGAGGCAGCAGGGACCCACAAGGGCCAGTTACTCCACGGGGCATTCCCCATTCTTCTTTACTGAAAGAACTGGCAGATGTGATGCGTGAACAACCAAGCGTCAGTGATACTGAAATGCTCTTGGAGAAAAGGAGAGTTTCTACAGGACTGAAGAAGACCAAAGATCCCCTTGATTTTCAACAAAGGGGAGAGAATAACATCTACAAACTCCAAGTCACTCAGCATGATCTTGATTGCAGACCATAGTCTAGGACAAATGATGAAGTGAGTGGCTTTGTAAAGACATTGATCTGAGCCAATTTTACACAGGAATGCTCAGAAGGGGCGGAAATGAGACACTGACAGCTGGTGTTTAGCAGGCAGACCCCCTCAAAATGTCCTCAGCATCCGTGTAGCAACCCTCTCATTATATATTTGTGGGAATAGAGGACCAGGCAGAAGAATTGCCTCATCCATTGTCACACTCGGGTACACTTACTCCCAGCTCAACACTCTCTGATACTCATGGTCATTTTCAATTCTTCCATTCAGTTCACAAGAACTTTTGATTCTACCAGCAAAGCCTATCTTTCATCAGTGCTTCCACTCCCATGGCAATCACCCTCATTTAAGCCCTAACCACCTCTCATGACTCGATTCCTACAATTCCCTCCTATTTGATCACCCTCTCCCAAGTCTCACCAGACCTCAATCCGTCTTACGCCCAGATCCCCAACTGATCATTCCTTAGCCAGATCTTCCGTACTCATAAACCTTCAATACTAATCCATGGCTTCTGGGATGAACAGTACAATCATTATCCTGGCAAGTAAAGCTTTCCACTAGCTGGAGTCTACCATCCATGCCCTTCATTTCAGTCAAACTACCCTTCTCTCTCCTTCCCATACATGACTCTTCTCTGGCTTCTAACCTTTGGCACACATTGTAGTCCCTCAAGTGTAGAATGCCCTCCTTCCTCAGCTTCAACTCTTCTGAGGTCTAAAGTCATCAGGGGGAAGGGATGCGTGAAGGTTAATGCCTCAAGCGAATTTGTGAGAAAAATCCAATGAACATGTTCCTGTACTTTCAAAAGAGGGAGGCAAGAGAATTCAATGTGACAGTTATGAGAAAAACCTAAAGTAGTCTTGAAGGGGCATGGTAAGGTCTGGATTGTCCTCAACAACGAAAAGTAATGACACAATTGCTGCTGTCTCTATTTTATTATTGTTATCCATAACCTAAACAGCTCTTGAAGATGCCAAAGAACTTTGTAAATGCTATTTCACTTTACTTGTGCAAAACGTGTTTTGTAATTGTGTACATATACTCGCTCGATTTCTCTTGGCAGGTAGACTTCCAAATATTTTATAGAGACTAACGCAGCTTTAAATGGGATATCTCCTTCTTTCTCTTGCTATTGGACTTTCTTAGTAATATATATATAGAAATGTAGAAGGTTTGTGTGGATTATGTGGTAACCTGCAACGCTTCCAAAGTTGTTTTCTAGTTAGAGTAGCTTTTTACTTGATTCTCTGGGATTCTCTAAGTATATTTTCATATCATCTGCAAAGGGTGATAACTTTGTTTCTTTCTGTCTATTCAAATTCCTTCAATTGATTTTTCTTCTCTTATTGCTACAGCGAACATTTCCAGTACCATATTGAATATAGTGGTGATAATAGAAATCCTTGTTTCACCCCCGTTGTTTTTGGAAATATATTTAGTTTACCCCATTGCATATAATATTTGATGAAGCTTTTATGCAGATACTCCTTATGATTCCATAGAAATTTACGTTTATTTCTATATTCTCCTGTGTTTTCAATAAGAATGGGTGTCGTATTTTGTCAAAAGCTTTTTCTGCATCTACTAAGAAAACCATCAGATCTAAGTAAGTGGAAAAGCATCAATTCCTAGATGGTAGGCCGAGACAATATAATAAAAATGTCATTTCTACCAAAATTGATCTACTTTTTCACTGCCATATGAATCTTAAGATCAGATCATTATTTTCTAGAACTAGAAAAAATACCATCAAAATTCATCTGGAAGAACAAAAGGCCCAGAATATCAAGGGAATTAATGAAAACTGATGCTAGGCAGCACTCTTTGTTACGGCGAGAAACTGGAAATTAAGGGGATGTCCATGAATTGGGGAATGACTAAATAAATTATGATATAGAAATGTAATGTAATAATATTACGCTCTCAGAAATGATGAAAATGAAGACTTCAGAGAAGCCTGGAAACATTGATATGGCCTGATGCTGAGTGAAAGAGGCACAACCAGGAGAAATATGTGCACAGCAGCGACGACAGTGTGGGAGACTTTTTTCTGGTAGACTTGGAACTTCATTGCAATGCAACGATTTAAAAACATTCCCAACGGTATTTTAAGGCAAAGTGCCTTCCACATTCAGAGAAAGAACTATGGAATTCAATCGCACAATGTAGTAGATCATCTTTGTGTGTGTGTGTGTGTGTGTGTGTGTGTGTGTGTGTGTGTGTATTACGTTTTTGATTGTTGCGTGGTTTCTATCACTCATTTTATCTTTTCTATGCAGCATGACTCTGGTCAAAATGTACTTAATAGGGATATTTATGTAGAAGCTATATAAAATTTTATGCTGTCTTGGGGAGGGAAGGAGGAGAGTGGGAAAACAAATCTAAGTTATATAGTAGTGATTGTAGAACAGTGAAAATAAATAAAATTAATAAAAAGAAAAAGGAAATGATAGGGAAAGTGGCCTAGTTCTATCAGACCTACCGGATCTCTTATCGTTTTATAAAGCAGGAATTATCAAAACCACTTGGTACTCGCTAAGAGAAAGAAGAATAGACCAGTGGAGTAGGTACTCGAGACACAGTAGTCAATGAATATAGCAACCTACTGTTTGATAAAACCAGGGACCCCATTAAACAAAAATTGCTTCGAAAACTGGATAATGGTGAGGAGGAAACTGGTCGTAGATCAATACCTGACACAGAAAAAAGAATAAATTTCTAATGGGTATATGATCTAGGTATAAAGATTGATACTGTAAGCAAATTAGTGGAGCAAGAAATAGTGTAATTATCAGATTTATGAAGAGGGGAAGAATTATTGACTAAACAAGAATTAGAAAGCATTATGAAGTGCGAAATGGATAATTTGGATTACATTAAATTGAAAAGGTTTTGCACAACCAAATCCAATTCAAGCAAGATTAGGAGGGAAGCAGAAATGTGGGAAAGAAATTTTGCAGCTAGTGTCTGTGATGAAGGTTTCATTTCTGAAATATATAGAGAACTGAGTCAAATGTACAAGAATGCAAGTCATTCCCCAGTTGATAAATGATAAAAGAATATGAGCAGGCAGTTGTCAAAGGAAGAAATTAAAGATATCCATAATTATGTGAAAAAATGCTCTAACTTGCTATTGATTAGAGAGATTCAAATCAAAACAATTTTGAGATATCACATTAAACCTATCAGATTGGCTAATATGACAAAACTGGAAGATGATAAATGTTGCAGAAGATGTGGGAGAGTTGGAACACTAATTCATATTTGGTGGAGCTGTGAACTGGTCCAATCATTCTGAAGAGCAATTTGGAACTATGCCCAAAGGGCCACAGAAATGTGCACACCTTTTCACTCAGGAATATCTATTCTGATACTGTATCCCAAAGAGGTAATAGAAACGGGAAAGGGTCCCACACTTACAAAAATATTTATACTAGCTCTTCTTGTGGTGTCCAAAAACTGGAAATCAAGGGGATGCCCATCAATTGGGGAATGATTGAATAAATTGTGGTACATGAATATAATGGAATACTATTGCGCTGTAAGAAGTGATGAACAGGAAGACTTCAGAGTGACCTGGAAAGTCTTATATGAACTGACGGCGGGTGAAAGGGGAACAACCAGGAGGACTCCGTACACGGCACCAATCACAGTCTGCAAGGAATTGTGTGGCAGACTTAGTAATTCATTGTAATGCAAAGACTTAAATGATTCCAAATGGTCCCTTAAGGCGAAATGCTTTCTACATTCAGAGAAAGAACTATGGAATTCGATCACAGAATGAAGCAGATCATTTTCTTTTATATTATGTTTTGGTTTCATCCATTCATTTTAATTCTTTTATGTAGTATGACTAAGATGAAAATGTATTTAATAGAAAAGGAAATTATATATAACTCTATGACGTCTCAGGGAGGGAGTGATGGGTTGGGGGTTGAGGAGGGGAAAAATCAAAGTCGTATGGAAGCTGTTGTAGAACACTGAAAACAAATATGATAGCAATAATAATAAAAGAAAAAAGTAAATATAATCTCATTAAATCCTCACTCCAATCCTGAAGCTAGGTGCTATCACAAACCCCATTTTACATAAGAAGGAAATGAGGCTGAAAAGGTTTCAATGTTTGCCCTGTGTCAGGCAATCAGTCAATAGACATTTATCTTCAAAAACTTGCCACACACCAGTCACTGTGATAAGCACTAAGGATACAAAAAAAAATTGAAAAGACGGTTCCTGCCCTCAGGCACTCACATTTTGGTGGAAGAGACAAGAAGCAAATTATTATGTCCATACCAAATATAAACAGTGCATCAAAATGAAACAGAATCACAGAGGGAAAACACAAACAATGGAGCACGAAAAGTAAACTAGGCAAGGAGGTGAAGCATACACTTGAGGGAAGCCAGGAGGTGGAGTTGTGGCTGAAGAACATTTCAGCTCTGTAGGACATCCATTGGAAGGGTATGAAGTCTGGAGATGGCTACATGGAGATTAGGAATATTTAAGGGAACTGGAAAGGTAGGAAGAGGTCAGGCTGTGACCTTTAATGTGAAAATAGTGTTTTCTCTTTCTGTCTGGATGTGATAAGTAATCTTTGGATTCTGTTGAATGGAGAGGTGACATGCTCAGAACTGCGATTTAGGAAAATCTCTTTGAGGGGGAGGAGCCAAGATGGCGGAGTAGAAAGACACACATACACATAGCTCCGAAACCACAACCCATAGAACGGCTACAGGGAAGTAACTCACAGCGAATTCTCCACCCAGAGGCCACGGAACATTGGAACGAGGGAGATTTCTGTTCCGGAGAGACCTGCAAACCTCTCTCGGGGGGGTCCTTCACGCTGCGGACTGGGCGCCGGGACTGGGAGCTGAGTGCAGCCCTGCTGCGGTCGCGGCACCGAGAGGAAAAGATCCGAGCGGGCTTCAGGGATGGGATCTCCAGCGGCCGCGCGGGTCCCTCCACCCACAGAGGGACCTGCAAACCTCTCGCAAAAGGTCTGTCACGCTGCAGACGTGGAGCCCAGCCCAGACGTGCCTCGGCTGCGGCACCGAGAGGTACAGATCCGAGCAGGATTCAGGGACGGGATCTCCAATGGCCGCACAAGTCCCTCCACCCACAGGTGATGGGGGGCCGGCGAGAGAGTCTCTTTGGCAGGTCGAGAGGGGAGTGGGGTGCCCCCATAACTCAGGCCCCCCCAGCCGGTGGAAGCTGAGAGGCGGCTGCAGACAAGGGCTCCCCAAAGGGGGCAGGAGCCTGGATCCATTGTGGAAGGTCTGTGCACAAACCCCCTGAGGGAACTGAGGCTGAGAGGCGGCCCTGCCCCGACCTCAGCATCTGAACTTAATCTCACACTGAATAGCAGCCATGCCCCCGCCAAAAGCCCTAAGGCTGGAAGAAGCATTTGAATCTCAGACCCCAAGCGTTGGCTAGGAGGATCAGGAGGCGAGGTGGGTGTGAGGAGAATATTCAGAGGTCAAGTCACTGGCTGGGAAAATGCCCAGAAAAGGGAAAAGAAATAAGACTATAGAAGGTTACTTTCTTGGTGAACAACCATTTCCTCCCTTCCTTTCTCATGAGGAAGAACAATGCTTATCATCAGGCAAAGACAGAAATCAAGGCTTCTGTGTCCCAGCCCACGCAATGGGCTCAGGCCATTGAAGAGCTCAAAAAGAATTTTGAAAATCAAGTGAGAGAGGTAGAAGAAAAGCTGGGAAGAGAAATGAGAGACATGAAGTCAAAGCATGAACAGCAGATCAACTTCCTGCTAAAGCAGACCCAAAAAACGTTGAAGAAAATAACACCTTGAAAACTAGCCCAACTCAATTGGCAAAAGAGGTTCCAAAAAGCCAATGAGGAGAAGAATGCTTTCAAAAGCAGAATTGGCCAAATGGAAAAGGAGATTCAAAAGCTCACTGAAGAAAATAGCTCTTTCAAAATTAGAATGGCACAGATGGAGGCTAAGGACTTTATGAGAAAGCAAGAAATCACAGAACAAAGCCAGAAGAATGGAAAAATGGAAGATAATGTGAAATATCTCATTGGAAAAACAACTGACCTGGAAAATAGATCCAGGAGAGACAATTTAAAAATTATGGGACTACCTGAAAGCCATGATCAAAAGAAGAGCCTAGACATCATCTTTCATGAAATTATCAAGGAAAACTGCCCTGAGATTCTAGAACCAAAGGGCAAAATAAACATTCAAGGAATCCACAGAACACCACCTGAAAGAGATCCAAAAAGAGAAACTCCTAGGAACATTGTGGCCAAATTCCAGAGTTCCCAGGTCAAGGAGAAAATATTGCAAGCAGCTAGAAAGAAACAATTCAAGTATGGTGGAAATACAATCAGGATAACACAAGATCTAGCAGCCTCTACATTAAGGGATTGAAGGGTATGGAACAGGATATTCCAGAAGTCAAAGGAACTAGGACTAAAACCAAGAATCACCTACCCAGCAAAACTGAGTATAATACTTCAGGGGAAAAATTGGTCTTTCAATGAAATAGAGGATTTTCAAGCATTCTTGATGAAAAGACCAGAGCTGAAAAGAAAATTTGACTTTCAAACACAAGAATGAATAGAAGCATGAAAAGGTGAACAGCAAAGAGAAGTCATAAGGGACTTACTAAAGTTGAACTGTTTACATTTCTACATGGAAAGACGATATTTGTAACTCTTGAAACATTTCAGTATCTGGGTACTGGGTGGGATTACACACACACACATGCACACACGCACACATACATAGAGACAGATTGCACAGAGTGAATTGAAGAGGAGGGGATCATATCTTGAAAAAAAATGAAATCAAGCAGTGAGAGAGAAATATATTGGGAAGAGAAAGGGAGAAACTGAATGGGGCAAATTATCTCTCATAAAAGAGGCAAGCAAAAGACTCATTAGTGGAGGGATAAAGAGGGGAGGTGAGAGAAAAACATGAAGTCTACTCTCATCACATTCCACTAAAGGAAAGAATATAATGCACACTCATTTTGGTATGAAAACCTATCTCACAATACAGGAAAGTGGGGGATAAGGGGACAAGCAGGGTGGGGGGTGATGGTAGAAGGGAGGGCATGGGGAGGAGAGTGCAATTCGTGGTCGGCACTCATGGGAAGGGATAGGATCAAAATAGAATAGAAGTAATGGGGTACAGGATAGGATGGAGGGAAATATAGTTAGTCCTATGCAGCACAACTATTATGGCAGTCATTTGCAAAACTACACAGATTTGGCCTATATTGAATTGCTTGCCTTCCAAAGGGAAGGGGTGGAGAGGGAGGGAGGTAAAGAAGTTGGAACTCAAAGTCTCAGGATCAACTGTCGAGTAATGTTCTTGCCACTAGGAAATAAGAAATACAGGTAAAGGGGTATAGAAAGCTATCTGGCCCTACAGGACAAAAGAGAAGACGGAGACAAGGGCAGAGAGGGATGATAGAAGAGAGAGCAGATCAGGTATATGGGCAATTAGAATGCTTGGTGTTTGGGGGGGGGAGGGGATAAAAGGGGAGAAAATTTGTAACCCAAAATTTTATTAAAATGAATATTAATAGTTAAATAAATAAATTTAATTTTTTAAAAAAGGAAAATCTCTTTGAGATCTGAGGGGCAGATGGGGTGGGGCGGTGTAATTACCTAACAAAGCAAGCAAGACTGCTGCAACAGTTCAGGTGTGACGTGAAAATGGCTTTCATCAGCCTGGTATCTGGGTATGGAGAGAAAGAGAAGCATACAAGAAACATGAAAATAGAATCAACTGGACCTGGCAACACAGTTGGGTGCATTTGAGGGAGGCGTTCAGGTAGATATGAAGGCTGCGTACCTGAATGTCTGGGAGGAAACAGGGACCCTCAGTACAATAGAGAAATTTGGAGGGTGGGGCAGAGGAAAGATGCGTTCCTGTTTGAGTATGCTGGACTTGAGATTTTGATGGGGCTTCCCTTTGGACGTGTCCAAAAAGCAGTGAATTAATTCATAGGCTCTGAGTAAAGAGAGGAAATAATAAGTTGATGTCTTCGAAGGGTCATCAATATGTAGTCTGTAGTCTTCTAGCGTGCTCCTGGACTCTCACTTCTGGTACCGTTCCTTTCCAAGAGCACAGGTGATCCAGATTTTTTTTTATACATACTGACTCTCCCTCCCTCCCGGATGGGAGATGATGGTCATACCCCAAAAATAAAGGAGTCCAAACAACAACTATGGTGAGCTAATCCCTCAAAGCTGCTTTTGAGTAATCACTCTTACGAGCAATTTTTGTACAATATAGTACCTTCTCTCCCCAGGATCCTTCATTTACCCCCAAGCATCAGAACTGAAACATATCTGATTTGGGACCTCTCCTATTAATTTTCTCTTGGCAACTCTTCCTGACCTTACGTGGGTATATACAAATATACTCAAGGCAGCCCTGCACCGAATCTTCCAGGGAGTTCTACCAAAAAAATAAAATACACTAGTGAGAATGATCCTGGTGGTTGTCTTTGTAGGGACACTTGTGTTATGCTGGGTTTCTTACCCAAAAATAAGTGATGGACAAAAGTGGGGTTTTCCATTTAACTTTCAATTTAAATCCAGCCAAAGTGAAGTTAAAATTTTCGATTTAACTTTCCAATTATTTTTCATTTAATTTTACCCTATACACGCAAACACACATTCACCTACATACACAGACAGACAGACAGACAGACACACACACACACACACACACACTGCCTTTCACCCACAGGAATAATTAACCTCTGACTTATACTCTCAAACAAACAGGATTTCAGTCCGCCGTCTGAGGACTGGTCAACAAGCAAAATCCCTTGAGTTGGAGACAGGACTTTTGAAAACAAGTGGCAGATACGTTAATGACACTGAACACACTTTTGTAAATTCTCTTCTACAAATGCCATCTCAAAATTATATAGCAATTCCACTCAAGTTTCATCCTCAGCTTTGGGAGAAATTATCACGCTGAATTTAAATGCTGTGCTGTTGCTATAGAAGTATTTACTACAAAATCCAAGCCTGAAATGGCTCCTGTTATACAAGACTGGTAGAATTGAGGTTTAATTTTTTCTCGTTGTGATAAGGATAGGCTGCTGATACTGCCCACCATCTTCCCAGTGTATTACAGTTCCAATTCCACCTTCCTGCATAGCCTTCTTGCTTAAAACTTAGGAACTTCACCTTTGCTACATCTCTGTGTTCCCATGTGACTTGATTTCTGAATGAGCTATTGTTCATCTGTCCATATCTCGCTATGCTGTATTTGGTTACGAATATAAACAGAAAATATGGAGACATTTTGTTTTTCTTGAATGCAATACGAAGTGCAAGGAGTCACACAAAATGTCCTCTAAATTTTCATGACTTCAGTCTCCATCACCCTTCCTGGGTACTACCTCTATTCCATGATTCTCCCTCTATTCAGACCACATATCCATGTGATATTTTGTTATTAACAGCTCCTCAAAGTTTCTTGCATTCATTGCCTTTCCTCTCACAAAAGCTCATCATTTCTCATCCCCCTAATTAGTCTTCTCCTATTAGGATTTCCCCCCTCTTTGATCCATCATTTCCTCACCAGCCTAAAGGGTGTTCCAGAAGCCGGGGTCAGCCAGTCTGTACAGTGGCTCCCCAGTGCATCAAGCATCAAATAGAGACACTTCTGTTTGCCATTCAAAACCCTTTCCCCACTGCCTATATCCTATCTTTACTATATAATATTCAAGAATTATTCTGTTGGTAAATAATCATTTACTAAGTGCCTTCAGTGTGTCAGGCACTGTGCTAAAGGTGGGGTATATGTAAAGAAACAAAAGATCATTTCTGACCTCAAGGAATTCCAACTCCAAAGAGGGAGAAAACAGACAAGTCATATGCAGAATAGTGAAAATAATTGACCAAGGTAATGCAATAGAATTAAGAGGTGTTCGGAAAAGCTTCTATTAGAAGACTGGAAAAGAAATGCCAGGGTAGTGAGAAGACAGAGATGAGAAAGAAGAGTACTTTAAGCATGGGGGACAGTCAGAGAAATGGCAGGTGCTAAGAGATGGAAGTTCTTGTTTGTGGAATAGACAGGAGGCCAGTGTCACCGAGTCAAAAACAGAGGTGCAGCAATACTGGAAAGGAAGGGGGGGGGTGGTGATTCTACTTGAGGACCACCATTCAGCAAGATCTGCCTGCTTACAGTGACACTTCATTTTTGATATCCATGCCTTTGAAAAGTCTTCTCCACATGACCCCCACAAAGCCCAACCAATTACTTGTCAGTGGGCAAGATAATGTAGTCTTTGCGACTCCTCTAGATATCAAAGGAAATTGAAATGCTTAGGCCTCTGGTCAGTTCATCTATTCCAAAAACTCCAGTGTCTCTCTTGTATAAGTGAGCAAACAGAAAGTCTTCTCTTTCTCGTTTAAAGTTTTTCACTTTTTAGTTATTTCCTGTCTTGTTAGTTTGTTTACATACTAGACTCCTTCATTTAACTACCTACTTGCTGTTCCTCACACATGCAACTTAATTTCAGAAAGTCCCCCATGACGGTATAAAGATCCCCACAGAGGTGGTGATCAATAAATGATTATTGAACGGAAGGAAATTGAACGTAGGTGCATAGTAAATGCTTCATGAACAATTACTTTCTATTAAGGAAGATAGCCCAGTCTTTCGCTGACATCTGGTGTTCATACAAGATACTGAGAGTACCTTAAAAGTTTAAGACAAGGAAAAATACTTCGAAACTCATCATTTAATGGCATCACATGTTACCATTATTCCATGGTGACTTTGAGGTGGCTATCTTGTGTACAACTCCTGATATTAAACTTAGGTGAATTCTAGAGCTCACTTTTATTGAATTTAACCTGTGACACTCCTCTTGGTTAAAAGGAAGAAATGGAGCTGAATGAGGTTCTAAATTTATGATAAGAAGTGAATAAGAAATTTCTTCAGTAGATATAGTAATTCTGTCTAAACCATCAATATGCAATAACGTTTAAAATTCTTTGTTATATCAAAGTTCACCTGATGTAGGATCAGAAGTCAGTGAAGACACCATTGAGTTGACTTCCACCATCAATATACCAGCTAATAACCCACTCACCAGAGAAATATGCAGAGGAAATACGTACCAACATGAAAGAAATTTATGAAAGAAATACGATAATTAGAGAGAGACTTGACCATCAGGCATGCAGATAAATATTGACACTTGCATGCAGGGATAGTAAATAAAAACAATTACACTGGGAGTGAGAGAAATCAAATAGTGAGTGTGGCAACAAATGGACACATTGTGTTCAGTAGCAGGGCTGCTATGCCAGTCTGGCTCCTCGACTGCCAAATGTTAAAGGATGTTCACAATGTGAGTGCCACTTTTATGCTCCATTTGAACAAACAAAAGTGTCTCTGCCTCCATCTCTGTCTCTCTGTTTCTCTCTCTGTTCTTGTCTATGACTCTGTTTCTGCTTTCTGGCACTATCAACCTTATAGACTGTGTAACTGTTGCTTCAGTTTCCTCTATGCCCCGCCATTCCTTTCAGACTTTCAGTTAGTTCATGGGTTCATGGGACAGCAGACCTAGAACTGTAAGCAACGTCATAAGCTATCTACGTGCACCCAATTTATTTTACAGAAGGGGCAACTGAACACGCAGAGGGCAAGTGACTCATCTGAGAGTGCACAGACGATGATCCTGTCTAAAGCAGGATTTGAACCAGAGTCTTACTGAGTTGAAATTTAGTGTCGTGTACACCAGATCTCACTGCCTCTATTCTCTCATCGAATTAAGTTATTCTCACCTCTCTTGAAGTTCTGAGATCAAAGGTATAAGGAAGAGTTCAAGATTTTTATGTTAAATGAATAAAAAAAAACACATCAATTCAATGGAAATATTCCTCTGATAAGCAGTCAGTAGATCTTTATTGACTTTAATTGAATTCTTTGGATTGCTGTCTGCCTAACATTCTATCCTGAAGTTGTCACTTCCTTTACCCCTTTGATTACTAAACTTATTAACTCCCCTACTTACCTTTTCCTCTTGTTGATCTGAGAGATTTGAAAGGATTTATACAGCAGATTAGCTCATGCGATATACATACATACAAATACATATATACATATATACATAATCATTTGAAAATCTGAATCCGACATTGATTTTGCATCAGACGGGGCCTAAAGTGAAAAGTTAGCACCACTCTGTGGTTCTCAGGAAACCATTCGGCCTACTGGTCTGAACCGAATGCATTCTCTCCCCACCCTTCTCTACCTATTTCAGGATTACCATAGGCATATAGAGTACTGTCATCAACAAGCAAAAAGACAGACTATGTATAAAACATCGTCTGGGGTGATCTCTTCACACAAAACCTCATCGTTTCTACAGCTGCTATGCTAAGGAAACAAAATAATGCAACACATTAGCCCAGGTGTCCTTTCTTGCTTAGATACCTGTCCTCAAACACCACATAACTATTAACAGTGATTCTGCATGCTTAGAAAAGAGTTGATGGGAATGTCAACAGCGTAGTTTGTTCTAATTGCCCTTCCACGGCCTAGTAATGTACAGAATAGGTTGGAAAATCTTAAGGAACTGTTTAAGTGGAATAGTTTCAATAAATAGCAAAGACTTTTAGGCTTAAAATTTTGAGAAAGTGCTGAAACGATAATGGCCAAAGAAAATGTTGGGTAATCACTTTCTTGTTCATTGGCTTTTAAGTCACGTCCGTCTAGAAAACCCCATTTGTTTAGTCCTTAATGCCTGTCCATCATCGGGCTAGGTTTTGGGGAGAGGAGAAAGTAGAGAATGAAACAGAGGAAGAGTAAGAATGAAAGAAATAGCACTCCATGGAATGTGTTATCTCCACTTGGCTTCTATAACTCAATGGACTCGCTTTTTCTTCTCCTTCCCATTTCCCCTCATCTGGGAGTCATCAAATTAGAAAGTGCTCTCTGACAACAACACTCCTTGCCTGCATAGAGAAAGAGGAAGAGGAGGTTAGTAATGGGACCATATTGTGGGAGAGTGGAAGGAGCTTGGATTTGGATTCAAACAGTCCTGGGCTTAAATCCTGCCTCTATCCCTGATGACCTGTGTAATCCTGAGCAAGTTCCTTAAGGTTGTGAGCTTCAGTTTCCAGATCAGTTAAATGAGAAGGTTTCATTACATAACTTCTGAGATCCCTTACATTATCAGATCTGTATTTCTGTGTTCGATCCTAAGCTACTCAGTTTTCTCTAGGTCTCAGTTTCCTCACCTACAAATTAAATCATTTGGATACAGAACCTCTGATACCACTTGCAGCTTTCAATCTACAATCTTTTGCGTCACCTTTTGCAAATTACCTGTACAACAAGACAGGATTCGAAGAAATTATTTCAGCGGTCCTTCCAATCTCGGGGTATGATCCTGTGTAATAAATGAAAACTTTAAATGTATAACTGATCAGAGAGGGACCGAAGGTCACAGATACATTCCATACATTTGGGAATGCTGGTAGTCCCTGAAAGTAGAAAGACGGCTTTGTTCAGAATGGAGGGAATCATTTGGACAGGGAAGGGGAACATGGTTCAGAGGCAATGACATGAATGAAAAGCCTGACAGACAGAGTTTCCGGATAAGTAATAATGATTTTATTAAGCTGGCTGATGAACAAGGCAAGAACAAAAACATAACAATCATTGAACGTTTAATACCTTTGGGAAAGGAAGTGCCCCTGGCAGGTGAAATCAACCCTCACTGGTGAACAATTAATGAGGAGGGGGGCTCAAAGTCTTCAGTTTTCCCTATTGAGAACATGGTTTGATCATGAGACTCAGTCACATCCAGTAATCTGGAACACTCTGATTAGTTGCCTTCCTCATGAACCTTAACCCACGGTGAGATTGGCGTTGTAAAAGGAGAGACTTAATGCTCTTGCCTTGGAATTCACTGAGATCACATGACATTCATACACTAAACAAAATTAAGGTCTTCTAGTTGATTAAGGCCAAGGAACAAGGAGCATGCTCTTGAAGATTTGAAAATCATATTTATCAGCAATGTCATTCAGGTACTTAAAAGAGCTGTTTCCGAAATAAGGGGAAACAGAGTGGGAAAGCCCTAATTTAATACACTGTTATTAATACAACAGCAAAATCACTTTTCTCAGTAAGAAGAGGAGATATTGAAGTAGAAAGCTAGCCTGGAATCCACGCCCTTCCACTGAGGGCGATGACTACATCTGTAACCTCCGTATCTGATTTTGTATTGTCATGGAGTTGTTATTATTTTTCTATGAAGCCTGTGTAGGACAAATACGTGGTGCAGGAGATGTCTTGTTTCTTTCAAATTCTACTTCTGAGAAGGTGGCCAGATCATTCAAAGGATCCCTTCAAAAGACCCGCTCTAGACCTCCCAGCCATTATAGAATGTAGACAAAGGGAGGAAAAGTTAAAGAGTACATGTACTGACTGGCGGATTATTGGGTGTCCTACTTCGTAATGTGTTTGGAGTTAAGCCAATATTATGTCCAAGTATAAATGTGTGTATGAATCATGCACAGATCACCTATGGATAACAATAATCTCGTTATAGGCTACATTGTTCATAGTATCTTGAGTTTTGACTAATTGTTTAAGTGATAATTCAGTATGCAAGTTATGCATTTTTTCCTGGAGGGGAAAGTCAAGGCAGTTGGAGTTAAGTGACTTGTCAAAGGTCACACAGCCAGTAAGGGTCATGTGTCTGAGGCAGATTTGACTCACATCTTCCTGACTGGAGGGTTGGTGCTCTGTTCACTGAACTCTCTAGCTGCCCATAAATTATGATTTTTTAACAGATCACCATATTTGGCCTTCCATCTTTCACAAAGTTTAAGTTTTTATGACTTTCCACTTATTTCTGTATTTCATGGCTTGTTCCCAATTGGCATCACACATCAGTTATTGTGTCAGGGAGATGGGAGTGGAGCACGTAGTGGTAGGGATGGAATTGGGAATTCAAAATGTAAAAATGGTTTTAAAAATTTTATATATGATTGGAGAAAAAAATTAATTAAAAAAATTTAAAGAAAACTGCTACTCCACCCTATCTCCACCAAAAAAGATTAAGTTACTTCAGGGAAGTGATTGTCTTTCCTCTTCTTGCATTCATATTGCTTCCCAAAGGTTTATTAATTGATCGCTTATCATTTCTGGAACTTCATTATGTATTGTTTCTAATATTACGTCTTCTTTCTTTAGATTTTTATTGGTTAAGGTTCCATTTTAATCTGTGTCTACTTTTACTTGTCGCTGTGAGAAGTTTCAGATTCTATGAACCTCTTTGAATTCCCCTTGAATCTTTTCAATTAATTTGTCCTTGCACACTCAAATATGATGGCATTACCCTAGCATGGCCTTCCATTGTGTGTTTCCTGTGGATTGTCCTACCTGATTCCCACCGATGCCTTCCATTTTCTCTTACCACTCAGTTCCCTGGAGCTCATTCCCCCCATTAGTTACATAACTAGGTACCCCAGTCTTATCAAGATCTTCCTTACAGGAGGTGGAGCTAAGATGGTGGAGTGGAAAGAAGCACATATACTAGCGCTTCCCCCACAGCCCATAAAATACCCATAAAGAAAGACTCTCAATAAATTCGAGAGCAGCAGAAGCCACAGAACAACAGAGTGGAGGAGATTTGCAGTCCAGGATGATCTGAGAATGAAAATGTCTGTCTCATTGAACGTGGAGAGGAGCCTAGCCCAGCCTTGACTCCTTGGTGCAGCTCTGGGAGGAGGATGAAAGCAGACCTCGGGGGTTGAATTCACAGTCGCAGTAGCAGCGGTCTGAAGATTCCAGAACCCACAGGCGCCAAAGGTCAGTGATAGGGTTGTATCAGCTTCACAAGAAGGGAGAAGTGCCTTCCCATAGCTTCGGCCTCAGATGGCCACAGAGGCCTCATCGGGCAGAAGGCAACAGCTTCCACAGCAGCCCCTACAACAGCCCGCATACATGGTTGGAATGTAAAATTCCTGGATGGCACTGAGAAGCTGAGTCTTACCTCAGCCCAGTAGAGAGAGACTTGCCCCCACTAATACTCCTGGGGAATTTGAGCAGCTGGTCTTTATCTCACAAGGAATGGAGGCCCTGCCCCTGCAACTTTTCTGAATCTCAACCCCCAGGGTTGTCCTGGAGGAACTGGAGGCCAGGTGGTACTGAAGAGGAAACTCTATTACTCAGATCCTAGGCATAAAATTTTCTTCTTGCTCCCAGACGAGTGTACATGCTTGATTGTGCCACCATGGAGGAACTGAGAACTTAGAGATCCCCAGAGTATACACTACTCTTGACAAAGGACCCAAAAGCCAAGTAACTGATTAGCAAAATGCCCAAAAAAGCGGGGGGTGATAAGACTATGGAAGGATACTTTCTTTGTGAACAGATATCTTCTCCCACCCATTCAGATGAGGAAGAACAATGCTTACCATCAGGGAAAGACATAAAAGTCAAGGCTTATCTATCCCAAACATGCAAAATAAATAATCAATGGTCTCAGGCCATGGAAGGACTCAAAAAGGATTTTGAAAATCAAGTAAGAGTGGTAGAGGAAAAATTGGGAAGAGAAATGAGAGAGATGCAAGAAAATCATGAAAAGAGGGTCAATAGCTTGGTAAAGGACACACAAAAATGTGAATTAAAAAACACCTTTAAAAATAGGCTACCTCAATTGGCCAAAGAGATTCAAAAAGCCAATGAGGAGAAGAATGCTTACAAAACCAGGATTACCCAAATGGAAAAGGAGGTCAAAAGCTCACTGAAGAAAATACTTCTTTAAAAATTAGAATGGAACAGATGGAGGCTAATGACATTATGAGAAACCGAGAAATCACAAAACAAAACCATAAGAAGGGAAAATGGAAGATAATGTGAAATATCTCACTGGATAAACAACTGACCTGGAAAACAGATTCAGGAGACACTATTGAAAAATTTTGGGACTATCTGAAAGCCATGACCAAAAAAAGAGCCTAGACATCATCTTTCACGAAATTACCAAGGACAATTGCCCTGACATTCTAGAACCAGGGGTCAAAATATTTATCGAAAGAATTCTCTAATCACCTCCTGAAAGAGATAGAAAAATAGAAACCCCTAGGAACATTGTAGCCAAATTTCAGAGTTCCCAGGTCAAGGAGTAAGTATTGCAAACAGCTAGAAAGAAATAATTTCATTATTGTGGAAACACAAGCAGGATAACACAAGTACTAGCAGCTTCTACATTAAGTTATCAAAGAGTGTGGAATGTAGTATTGCAGAAGTCAAAGGAAATAGGACTAAAACAAAGAAACAACTACCCAGCAAAACTGAGTATAATACTTCGGGTGAAAAGTGCTCTTTAAATGAAATAGAGGACTTTCAAGAATTCTTTTTGAAAACACCAGAGCTGAAAAGAAAATCTGACTTTCAAACACAAGAATAAAGAGAAATATGAAAAGGGAAACAGAAAAGAGAAATCATAAAGGACTTACTAAAGTTGAACTGTTTACATTCCTACATGGAAAGATAATATTTGTAAGTCTTGAAAGTTTTCCAGTATGTGGGTAATTGCTGGGATTACACACACACAGACACACACACACACACACACACACACACATGCACGCACACACACACACAGCGACAGAGAGAGAGAAAAAGATAGAGAGCACAAGGAGAGTTAAATAGAATGGGATTATATCTAAAAAATGAAATTAAGGGGTGAGAGACGAATATATTGGGAGGAGAAAGGGAGAAAGGGAAAGGATCAAATTACCTGTCATAAAAGGTACAAGTGAAAGACTTTTCATTGGAGGGGAAAATGGAGGAGGTAAGACAGAATACACGAAGCTTGCTCTCATCACATTCGACTCAAGAAAGGAATAAATGAAAACGTAACTTAAAACATAGGAAAGTAGGGGAGAAGGGGTAAAGAAGGGTGAGGGATTGATGGAAGGGACGGCAATGAGAGAAGGGACCAATTAGAAGTTAACAGTCATGAGGAGAGACAAGGTCAAAAGAAAGAATAGAAAAAATGGGGGCCAGGATAGGATGGAGGGAAATATAATTAGTCTTACACAACACAACTATTATGGAAGTCATTTGCAAAATTATACAGATATGGCCTATATTGAATTGCTTGCCTTCCCAATGGGGATAGGTGATGAGGGAGAGAGGAAGAGAAGTTGGAATTCAAAGTATTAAGAACAACCATTGAATATTGTTCTTGCACACAACTAGGAAATAAGAGATACAGATAATGGGGTGTAGAATTTTGTCATCCTACAGGACAAAAGACAAGATGGGGATAAGGGAAGGGAAGGACGTTCGAAGAGAGGGCAGAGGGGTGATATGGAAATTAAAATGCTTGGCGCTTTCAGGTGGGGGGAAAGGAGAAATAAGGAGAAAATTTGGAACTCAAAATTTTGTGGAAATGAATGTTGAAAACTTAAATAAATAAATGTTTAACAAGCAATAAGGAAATGTTAAAAAAAATCTTTCTTGGACTCTCCTCTCCGACTACTAGACCAACTTCTCCTTTGGATGTATAAGTGTGTGAGAGCAGGCTACTTTGAGGGAGGATCAGGAAATGGGGATTCGCCCTTAGCTCTAGGATATCTACACGTCAGAAGTGACAATTTGTGCTTTGGGTACACACACTGGACTTGTTCAAGCCTTAGGTTTGGAAAATGGAGAAAAATCTCTGTCCCAGTGGATGGAAGAAGGTAGAATTGGGTAAAGTTTAGCCTGAATCGAGCTAGATTTCCCTTGGGCTTGTTTGCCTGTCAGAGTTCTTGCCTCTCTTATGGTCTACTCAAACATTTCATTGTTCAGGAACTTCCCTTCTCGGAGAAGGACAGATATGGAGATTTTAAGTTGGACTCTCTGAGTAGGAAATGAGCAGAAATGATACCAATATTCTGAAATGCATTTCCTGAGGTTAGAAACCTCATTGGTCCCAATAATTCTTTATTCCATTGTTTTCCACTAGCAGGCTTCCCTTGATACTTTCCCTGGACAACATCTTTGTCAAAATCGGAATTGTCTAGGGATTGTCACACGATGTTACCTACCGCTAAAGCATGGTGGGACTCTTCCTACCATCAGAGTAAAGATAAATTTGGAGCTTTAAATTGTGGATCCCTCTGGGGTCCAGCGCATATGAAGCACAGAAGAATGACAAGCCAGTACCTGGTTCATATTCTTGCTGGACCACTTCTCCCACGGAATGGCATTGAAGCCCAATTTCTGCCATTAAAGTTATTGTGCTTTCACAAAAATGTCAAAAATCACCTGCAATACCCAGAACTCACAGTCAAGGGCAAGGAAGTGGGTTTATGCTCAGGGCATCCAGAGTAACCATGTGATGTAAGGAAACACAAATCTGCTTTGCAGTTCCCGTTCTGCATCCTTCACAGTGAGTCGAAGACCTCGCCCAATCTCACAGTCTAGGAACTTCAAAACGGGAAACAATTCAACATCTTGTTTCATATCCTTAAGCCACGAGAGGTATGTACTGGCAAAGTAGCATATTGGTGTCAATTGCAAAGAGAGATTTCCTTTGGCCTCCAAGAATAGTCATGTGTGAATGTATTTTCTTTGCTCAGTGGCCTTTCCACATTTTACAGATGGTGTGAAATCTGACACCGCTTTCAGTATTTTATTTTGCATTGAGGACAGCTGCATATTTTCTTATTTAAAAGTATTTTCTTATTGTTTATAATATTCTTTTCCATTAAATTTTAAGTTCTAAATGTTCTGCTCCATTCTCCAAGCACTTCACCCCATGAGGGTGAGCTATCTCATATCTCTTCAAATACCGTCATATGAAACATATTTCCACAACAGTCTTACTCCCAAAAAGAATTAGAATCAATGGGAAGAATCACAAAAAGGAAGAAATAAACACAACACAAGAGAGAGTAAATCGTATTCTGCAATCTGAATTCTGTATCCATAGTTCCTTTGCTTATTGTGGATGACATTTTTAATCATGAACCTTTCCGAGTTTTCTTAGATCCTTGAATTTCTAAGAAGAGGTAAGCGTATGAAATTTAATCATCAGACATTGCTGGTTTTACCGTGTATAGTATTTTCCTTGTTCTGCTTGTTTGACTCAATATCAGTTTAAATAAGTATTAGCAAGTTGAAGACTTTGAAGGAACCTTAGAAAACAGAATATCAGATATGAAAGGAAACTTAGAATATCAAATAGCAAAGCTTTAATGGATATTTGAATACAACATATCAGAGCTCACAGGAACCTTAGCATTGAGAAGACCAGATTAAGAATGGACTACAGAACACAGAATATGAGACGTGGAAGGGGCCTTAGAATACAGACGAGCTGGGAGAAACCTTAGACTAAGAAATATCGGAAATGGAAGCGATCATAAAACATAGAGCATCAGAGGAAGTAGGAAACCTGGAGTATAGAAAAGCACAGTTCAAGGAGTACTTAGAACACGGAACATCAGAAATGAAAGAGTCGTTGGAACTTTGAATATTGGCACCTTATAACAGAGAGTATCATTCAATGGAAGGAACCTTAGAACACAGAATATCAAAAGAGGAAGGAACATTAAAATATGGAATACAAAAACTACCAGGAAACTTAGAATAGAAAACATGAGAGTTGGATGGAATGTGAGAATATGAAATAACAGAGACAAAATGAACCCAATATTCTTGAATATGTGAGATCTAAAGAACGTTACCACATAGACTATGAGAAATTTCAGGAAATTGCTAACACAGAACGTCACAAATGAAAGGAACCTTACAAGACACAATAGCAACAATGAAAGGAACCTTCAGACATACAACTTCAGATCTGGGAAGAACTTTAGAATAAAGAATATCAGAGCGGGCAGGGATCTTCGAACACAGAATGTTAGAAGAGGAAAGGCCATGAGAACATAGAATATCATATCTGGAAGGATACTTTCAACACAGACTTTCACAAATGCAAGTAATCTTGCCACATAGAATAGTAGAGGAAGGAACCCTACCACAGAGAATCTCAGATGTTGAAAGGACCTTAGAATATAGACCCACAATCCTGAGGACAATAGAAAAAGATTAGCAGAGATCGAAGGGATCTAAGAACACAGTATATATGAAATGAAAAGAACCATAGAACACAAAGTATAAGAGATGTAAGGGATCATATAATATGGAATAAGGGAACTAGAAGGTATCTTAGGACACAGAGTATTACACATGGGAGTGGTAACATAGATATGAGAACCAGCAGGAACTTGAGTATACATAATATCAGTGATGGAAAGAAATTTTGAACACAGAACATGAGAATTGGAACACATTTTACAAGATAGAATACCAGAAATGAAAGGGAACTTAGAACATAAAATATCAGAATTTAAATGAATGTTAGAACACGTAAAATCAGAAATGAAAGGGCCCTTAGAACACTGGATATTATAATTGGAAGGAACCTTAGAATTCAGAATATCACAGATGGAAGTGACTTTAGAACATAGAAAATCAAAGTTCAAATGATTCTTAGAATATTGAATATGGGAGATGAAAGTGACCTTAGAACATTTTATAGTACATTAGAACTGGAACGAACTATGCAATATGGAATCCCAGAGATGGAAGGGATCTTAGAACACAGCACTTCTTCTATATTTTTAAGGAACCTTAGAACATAGAATAGAAGAGATTGCAGAAACATAGATTATGGAGTACTACAGCTCAACGGCACCTTAGAATACCAAATATCAGAAGTGGAGGGTATCCTAGAGAGTAATCGAGCTAGAAGAAAATATAGAACACATACTATCATAGTTGGAAGGAGGCTTAGAACAAAGAACATCAGAAGGGTAAGGAAATTTACAATAAAAAATAGCGGAAGTGAACCGAACCTTAGTACATGTAATGTCAAAAGTGGACCAAAACTTAGATCACGGAATAACAAAATGACCGGGAAATAAAAATACCGAAAGTGAGAAGACGTAGAGAAAATAGAATACCAGAGATGGAAGAGTCTTTCGATTACAGAATATCAGAGCTGGTAGGAAGACAGAATACAGAATAGCAGAGCTGGAAGGGACCTGAGAAGAGCGGTTGTTAGAAATGAAAGGGATCTTTAATAATAGAACATCAGAGCTAAACAAACATCTTAACAACACAGCATATTACAAATGAAAAGAACCTTAGCACATAGAGTATCAGAGCTAGAAGGAATATTACAACACAGAACATCAGAAGTGGAAGGACCTTATAACCTAGAACCACAGATCTGGAAGAAATTTAGAACACTGAATATCAGACATGAAAGGGATCTTAGAAGAAAGAATATCATAAATGGGAGGGATCTTTGAACACAAAATGTTAGACCTGGAAGGACCTGATACTGTAGAATAACAGAGCTGGAATGAACCTTAGAACACAGAATAGATAGATCGGGCCTTAGAACATCGAACATGAGAAGTGAAAGGAAACTTTGAATATTTAATACCAGAGATGGAAGGGATCTTATCACACAGAATATCAGAACTAGAAGGAACTTTAGACCACAGAATTTAAGAGCTGTCAGGAACGTTAGAATACAAAATTCTACAATGGGAAGGCAACTGAGAATACAGAAGATGAGAAGTCAAACTGACTTTAGATCATAGAACATCAGAAGTGGAAGAAAATTCAAAACACAGAATATCAGAGTTAAAAGGGATCTTAGAAAACTGAATATTAGTCCTAGGACCTCATAACATAGAAGATCAGAGGGGTGAAGGATCACAGAATATACAATATTATAACTATTTTTGACCGTAGAACATAGAACATCCAACCTGTAAGGACCTTAGAACAAAGAATAGCAGAGCCTGAAGCGACCTCAGAACACATGGGATCAGAGACGTAAGGGATTTTAGTCCATGGAACATCAAAACTGAGAGATTACAAGAGAGAACATCGGAGAGTGACGAGACTTCAGAACATAGAGCATCAGACAGGGAAGAAACCTTAGGACACAGAATACCACAGCTGGGAGGGATATGAGAATTTAGAACATCACAGCTGGAAGCAATCCTAGAACACAGAATATCAAATTTGGAAGGAATCTTAGAAGAGGAGAACTAGGAAGTGATACAGGAAGAGCAGAATATCAGAGATGGAAGAAACTTTAGAATATAGAATAGTACACCTGCAAAGTACCTGAGAACACATAATGTCAGAAGTTGAAGGAACTTTAAAGCATAGAACGCCAGACATGGAAGGCACATTGAAATACAGAAGATCAGAGATGGAAGGTACCTTAGAACGTAGAACATGAATATTGTTCTTAGAAACAAATGGTGGAGGAAAAATAGAAAAAGGTGAAGGAGGAGAATAGGGAAGAGGAATGAGTTGCCTTTTTACCCTGGGTTTGGAGGGGGTCCTTGAGAAGCTGAAGATCTGTTGGGTCCTAACCTCAATCCCTCTCCCTCTCCAACCACAGCTATCTCTTCCCCAGGGAACTCAGAATTTCCTATTCTTTCCAACCTGCGTGTCTATGAGGTAAGCCTCCTTTTCTGCCACAGTTCCTCTTATGGTTCCCCTGCCTCCCTTACATTCTTTTCTGTCTCCCCTACAATCTTCTCTTAAACCACCACCCCCCAAATTGCCTTGTTCCCGTGGCTATGGCCATGTCTGTGAGCATGGGGTAGGGGTGTTGGGAGTATTAGTGCCTTTGTTTGTGAGTGTTTTGTGTGTGTCGCTCGTGAAATACCTGCAGGTTTGGGGCCTATACATTTAGGGCATTAAAAACTGGCACTTTCAAAAATCAGTTCCTGGTGAACTGCAAAATATAGGACCAGTGAGTGGAAGGTATACATTTCAGTGGTCCCCGCTAACAGAGTTTTTACTGCTCCATGGGGGTAGTAGACCTGTGGTGCCCACACCCAGCTCTCCACATGTGGACATAAAGCTTTGGGACAGTCTAGGTATCCTCCCTTCCCTTTCCCCATATCGTGTGTGGTGCCATTTAATTACGTGGCGTATTTACTTTTTTCTTCTGGTGTCAACTAGAACCAGAAAAAGGAGATATTTCTATGTACCTTGTTGTGGAACAAAAAGATCGGACAGTACTTGAACCTGCAGATCTCTATGCTTTGCAGGCTGAAAGAAGAGTATTGTTTTAATATGCACTTCTTTAACTATAAGGCATTTAGAGCATTTTGTCATTTGCTTGGATACGAATAGCTTGGATTCCTACCTTTCATTACTTCCTGTTCCTTTGACCTATTGGAGAATGGCTCTTTATCTTAGGACTTGTAGTTAGTTCCTTCTCTATGTTGCACATGTAGTAGTATTTAGAGAACTTTACTGCAAAGACGTTTTCCCTACCTTAACTCTCACCCTTATATTGATGGAATGTAATCTCTTTGTCCAAGAAACATTTCAACTTTCTGGAAATAGAAGCATGTATTTCATTTTCTATGATTCTCTCTGTTGCTCTTTTTATCATAACATTTTCTCCTATCCATCGATGTGAAAAGTAATTTCCACCTTGCTCCTCTAACTTGCTTTTAAATCCTCCTTTCCCTCTATTTCATGTAGCCATTAATTCACCAGTTAGGTATTAGTGGGTTTATACCCCTACACTCTTTTTTATGTATCAAAAACAAATTTGTGCCATGAAAGGAATTTAATAGGATTCCTTCTTTACCTGTTTTTTCAAATAGTTTATATATTATTTGGATGAAGTGTTTTAAAATGTTTATCAGAATTTCCTTTCCAATCCCTCTGGCCTTGCAGATTTATGCCTTGTTCAATGTCCTCTTTAAGACACGATTATTTAAGTATTCCATTTCCTCTTCTGTTCACATGGGAAGTTTATATTTTTTCTAAGTATTCTTCCTTTTCACATAGATTGCCATGAGCATTGCTTGCATTTAATTTTCATTGGTTATGCATCCCCCATATATGAGAGATTTCTATTCCCAATTCAGTGCGTATGCTTTTCCCTTTTTGAGCCAAATCCCTTGAAAGTAAGGTTTAAGCTTAGCTCTGCCCTCTCTTTCCTTTCCCTCCATTGTAATACATTTTCTACACCTTAAATGTGATGTAATTTACTCCACTCTTCCTCTCTTCCTTCTTCTCCAAGTGCAGCCCCCCTTCTCCACACGTAATATGTCATATCATCCCATCCCAGTCAATTTGTACCCACAGCCTCGGCCTATTTATACTTCTTCTAACTGCACTAATAGTGATAGTTCTTAAGTCTCAAACATCATCTTCCTCTGAATGGATGGAGACACTTTAACCATATTGAATAACTTACAGTTTTGTTTTCCTGTGTACCTTTTTCTGCCTTTCTTGTCTTACATTTGTAAATCTAGTATTTTTTCTTTAGCTGTGGTCATTTCAACAGAATTGTTTCAAAGTCTCCTCTTTCCCTGAATGTCCATTTCACCCTTCAATCATTACATACTGTTTTATCAAGTAGATGATTCCTGGTTGCGGTCCAAGCTCCTTTACTTTCCAGGACCTTATTCCAATTCCTTTGATATACGTATGTTTACTCTGATCTTTGAAAATCCATAGTAATGGCAGTAACTTAACCCCTAACTGAAAAAGGTTTTATTGAAGCCATTTAAGGAAACCAAGTGAAAAACTTCTTAATGGCGGGCATGTCCCAAATAGAACACTTATGTGGTAACAATATCAGGAGATCCGTTCTAGCTAAAAACCTTCAGCACTTCGTTGTCCTTTGGCGAGAATGCTTTCTCTGGCTCCTAAAGGAAGTCTTTCTGGCTGAAACAAAACTCTTGTGTGTCTCCTGAGCATCTTTAAAGAGCATTTCCATGGGGAAATCCACCATGACTGGAACTACACACAGCGTAAATTTTATATGGGCAAAAGCCCTTTAGCCCTAATACCATCTCAGCCACAGCCATGTCTATAATTCATACTGGTGGACCTATCACTTAGAATTGGGACACAGCAGAGCAGAAGCAATTTCACATCATCACTTCCACTAACGAGGAAATATGGGAATGGTGCTAATATATGACATCACCCAGTAGAAGTTTTGAAAAGATAAGCAAATGACTTAGAAACATAGATGAGCATGCCAAGGAAGATGTGGAAAGGATGCTGCTAGGAAACAAATGGGACGTGGAAGATGAGTTGTACCTAAATCTAAAGGAGAGCAGATTGTAAGGGAGCGTGGTATTAGTTTTTTGAGAAGAGTGTAAAAGCAAAAACAAACATGGGGAAGACATTCCTCACATTAGCAGAAGACATAGTTGGAAAGATTTCTGTAAAAGAGCCCAATAATGAAAATGTAGATGTCAGAAGTGGAGGAGGAATAACAGGCTGGAAGAACAAATGCTGAAGAGTGATCTTCTGTTGAAATTGCCAACCACCAACAGTTTTATCTTCTTGTTACAAAAGAAACCACTCTATCCCTTTTTAACGTAAACAAACATTTTCCCCACATCTTAAAAACTATCTGCCCTCTCTTTGTTCTTCCATCATAAGACTATTTCCTGACTATGTGGGTTTCTCCAAACAAAATTGTACAGAAGAATCATGTCTGTGACTTCATTTTTAAATGTATTTAGTCATCTCACCCCCACGTTTTAGTTATATTACAGTTCAGTTCCTAATCAACATTAAAACATACAGCACTCATTTCGATTCTGTTCTGTAAATTGTATAAAAAGAAATGTTATAATTAACTAATTATTTTTTAAATTAAATTCTTTGTATGTAGTTTTCTATAATCACTTCCACATATCTTATATTTTCGCCCTCTCCCTTACCTGTCTTTCCACACTCCCTTCTCAGACAGCGAGCAATCTTATATAAGTTCTACAATACATTCTCATGAAATACATTTTCACCTGATCATGTTGCATAGAAGAATGTAAAGGAGTGGGAGAGACCATGAAAACAAAACAAAACATAGCACAAGAGAAAATAGCCTTCTTCCCTCTCCGATCCAATTTCACAGTTCTTTCTCTGGATGTGGAAGGAATTTTGCTTCAAGAATGCACTCGGAATTTTTTTGGTCCTTGCAATGCTGCAAAGACCTAAGTCCACCAGAAAAATTCCTCACGTTCTGTGGTTGTTTCTGTGTGCAAAATTCTTCTGGTTTTCCACCATTGGCTCAGTATTAGTTAATATAACTCCGTCCATGACTCTCTGAAGTCTTCCTCCTCCTCATATCTTATATTACATTTAAATACTACAACTTATTCAGTCATTCCCCTCCATTTTTAGTTCTTGGTCACCACAAAGACAGATGGTATAAATACCTTTGTATATGTACGATCCTTTCCCTTTTTTATCATCTCTTTGGGACACAGTCCTAGAAGCGATATTACTGGATATAAGGGACACTCATTGTTGTAGCCCTTTGGGCATAGCTCCAAATTCGTATCCAGAATGGTTGTATCAGGCCATACCTATAAAAACAATGAATTAATTCTCCACATCTTCCACATCTTCTCCAACAGTTATCACTTCTGTTTTGTCATGTCAGCCAATCCGATAAGTGTGACGAGGTACCTGAGGATTGTTTTCATTTGGATATCTCTAATCAAAAAGTGATTTGGAGCATTTTTTATATGAATATCGAAAACTATTTTTTTCTCTGGAATGTAACTATTCATATCCTTTGACCATGTCAGAAGTCGGGAATGACTTGTATTCTTGCACGTTTGCCTGAGTTCTTTATATATCTGAAAAATGAGGCCTTAATCACAGATACTCGTTGAAAAGAATCTTTCCCAGTTTTCCAATCTTAATTGCATCGTGTTTATTTGTGCCAAACTTTTTCAATTTAATGGAGTCAAAATTATCCATTTTGCACTTCATAAGTTTCTCTATCTCTTCTTTGGTCATAAATTTCTCCATTCTTTATACATCTAACAAATACACTACTATAATTTATTTATAGTATCACCCGTTATATGGATCTTGTATCTATTTGCACTTTATTCTTGTGTACTGTATCAGGCATTGGTTTATGCCCAATTTCTGCCACACTATTATCAAGTTTTCCCAGTAGTGAGTTTTTCTCCCAGAATGTGGGGTCCTTGGTTTTGTTAAACAATAGACTGCTATATTCATCGACTACTGTGTTTTGAGTACTAAACATATTTCCCTGATGTACTCCAATGTGTATTAACCAATACCAAAGGATTTTGATTATTGCTGTTTTACAATACAATTTTAGATCCGGTAGGCCTACACCACTTTTCCTAGTATTTCTCTTCATTAATTCCCTTGATATTCTGGATTTTTGTTTCTTTCAGATGAATTTGGATGATATTATTTCTAGCTCTAGAAAATAACTTCCTGGCAGTTTCATTGGTATGGCACTGAATAAGTAAATTAATTTAAGTAGAATTGTCATTGTTATTTTATTAGTTCGGCCTACCCAAAGCAATTGATACTGTTCTTTCCAATTCCTGTTTTGTAATTGTGTTCATATAAGCCCTAGGTTTGTTTTGGTAGGTAGATTCTCAGATATTTTATCGTGTCTATTGTAGCTTTGAATGAGATTTCTCTTTCTGTCTCTTGGTGTTGGGTTTGGTTAATAATATATAGAAATGCAAATGACTTATAATCTGCAATTTTTCCAAAATGATTATTTCAAGCAGTTTTTTTACTTGATTCTCTCGGATTCTTTATGTATGTCACCATGTCATTTGCAAAGAGTTATACCTTAGATTCTCCTTTGCCTATTCTAATTCCGTCAACTACTTTTTCTTCTCTTTTTGCTAAAGTTAACATTTCTAATACTCTATTGAATACTTTTGGTGATAGTGGATATCTATGTTTCACCGCTGATCTCACCGGAAATGCATCTAGATTATCTGCATTGCATGCAATGCTTGCTGGTGGCTTTAGCTTAATAGTTTATTGTTTTAAGAAAGGTTCCATTTATAATATTCTCTCCCGTATGTTTTAACTAGAAATGAATGCTGTATTGAGTCAAAAGATTTCTCTGCATCTACGGGGATAATCATATGTTTTCTATTAGCTTTTTTTGATATTATCAATAATGCTAATAGTTTTGCAAAAATTTAACCAGCCCTACATTCCCGGTATGAATCGTACTTGATCATGGTGTATTAGTTTCAGGATAAGTTACTGTATTGCTTTCTCTAATATTGTCATTAAAATATTTGGATCTATATGATTAGTCCATAGTTTTCTTTCTCTGTTATAGTTCTTCTTGGTTTCAGTGTCAGAACCATATACATATCATAAAAAGAATTTGGTAGGACTCCTTCCACGCCAATTTTCAGAAACCAGTGGAACTAACTGTTCTTTAAATATTTGATAGAATGCACTTGTAAATCCATTTGAACCTAGAGATTTTTTTCCTAGGCATTTCTTTGATAATTTGTTCAATTTCCTTTTTTCCTGAGATTGGTTATTTAAGTATTTAACTTTTTACATATTGAAAAATTCATCCATTTCCCTTAGATTGTCAAAGTTATGGTCATACATTTGGGAGAATTGATTTCAAATTATTGTTTTAATTTCTTGCTCATTGGAGTTGGGTTCGCCCTTTTAATTTTTGATAGTAGTAATTTTCTTTTCTTCCTTCTTTTTTCAATGAAATTGACCAAAATTTTACCATTTTCATTGGTTTTTTAAAACAAAACCAATTATTAGTTTCATTTAAAATTTCAAAAGTTTTTATAATGTCAATTTCATTATTCTCTCCTCTGGATGTCAGTGTTTGTAATTTGGTATTAACCTGGGAATTTTCAATTTTTTCCTTTTCCGTTTTTTATTGTTATTTATTTGTCCTTAGTTTTCAAAATTCATTTCCACAACATTTTGAGTTTCAAATTTCCTCTCCATCTCTTCCCTCGCCCAAACTCATAAAATCTTGCATTCTGATTATCCTTCCGTCAATATGACCTCTCTTCTATCACACCCCTATCTTATGTTAACTCCACCTTCTCTCTTTTCTTTTAGGGCAAGAGAGATTTCTGTACCCATTATCTGTATTTCTTATTTTCCAGTTGTATACAAAAACAATTCTCTACATTTGCTTCTTGTACTTTGAATTCCAACTTCTCTCCCTTCCTCCCTTCCAGCCATCCCTAATGAGGTGGCAAGCAATTCAATATAATTTATATATGTGTAGTTTTCCAAAACACTTCCAAAATAGTCATGTTGTGTTAGAATAACTATATTTCCATCCTTCGTATCCTGTCCCCCATTAATTCTATTCTCTCATTTTATCTTGTCCCTCCCCAAATGTGTTTACTTTTAATTACTTTCTTCTCCCATTTGCCCTCCCTTTTATCATTCCCCTTACCCCATTTTCTCCCCGTCTCCTCTGTGATTTCTATTTCCTGTTTACCATTTCATGCGTCTCTTGATTTTTGTGTTTGAAAGTCAAATTTTCTATTCAGTTCTGCTCTTTTCATCAAGAATACTTGAAAGGTCTCTATATCATTGAATGAGCATTTTTTTTTCCTCTGAAGTATTATACTTAGTTTTGCTGGGTAGATGATTCTTGCTTTTCATATCAGTTCCTTAGACTTCTGCATTATCCTATTCCAAGTCTGTCGATCTCTTAATGTAGAAATTGTCAGATCCTTGTTTATCCTTATTGTATTTTACATTATCTGACTTTTTTTCCATTCTTTTGGTTGTGTTTTGTAATTTCTTGCTTTCTCATAAAGTCATTAGATTCCATCTGATCCATTCTAATTTAAAAGTGCTGTTTCATTCAGTGAGCTTTTGAACCTCCTTTTCCTTTTTGCCTGATTCTGATTTTTAAAGTATTGTTTTCTTCAGTGAGTTTTTGCCAATTGAGGTAGCCTATTCTTAAAGGTGTTATTTCCTTCAGCAGTCTTTTAGCTCTCTATTAGCAAGTTGTTGACTCGTTTTTCATGATTTGCTTTCATGGGTGTTATTTCTCTTCCCAATTTTTTCTCCATTTCTCTTAATTGCTTTTCACAATCCTTTTTAAACTCTTTTATGACAGGAGACCATTCATTTTTGTTTTGGAGGTACTGGATGCAAAAGCTTTGACTTCCTCTGAAAGAATGCATTGTTCATCCTCATCCAAAAGGATAGAAGAGAATACTTGTTCACTAAGAAAGTGACTTTCTGTATTCTTATTATTTTTCCACTTTTTTGAACATTTTCTCTGCCATTTACTTGCCTTTTGAGTCCTTTATCAAGAAGTGGCTATAGTCTGGGTACCCATAAGTTCTCAATTCCTCCAAGGAGGCACAATCAAGGGAGAGCAGTTTACTCCTCTCGTGACCTGCACACTGGTTTGGAGCAACCAAAAACTTTTCTGCCCAGAATCTGTGGGTAATAGAATTCCCTCTCCACAGCCACCTCTATCTCCATCTTCTTAGAGGTCCTCCTCTTCACCCTAGGGCCTTGCTCAGGGCTGAGATTCACATCAGTTGCTCAGTTCCCCAAGGGATTTTTATCGGACGGGTTCAAAAATGGATGCTGCCACTGTAGTTGCTGCTGGTGGCAGAGCCAGACCACACTCCCCTTCCCAAATGGAAAAGCTTTCTCATGACCTCTGAAGATTTCTTTGGCTTTTGTGGGTTGAGGGATCCAAAGTCCACCACTACTGCTGGGATTCTGTTCCTGAGGCCTGTTCTAGTCCTGTTCATGCTGATACCAAGTGGTTAGGATTGGGATGGCCTTTATGGGCTGTGCTTTGCTCTATCACCGATGTGATAAATATTTCCTGTTGGTCTTCCAGGCTACTTTGGATTGGAAAACTCTTTCACTCTACCGTTTGTGGCTTCTGTTGCTCTAGAATTTGTTTATAGTCAGTATTTACAGGTATTTCATGGGCTGTGCAGGACAACCTAGATTATGTGCATCTTTGTACTCCACTGTCTTGGCTCCACCCACCCTCATTTCTCTTCCCAATTTTTCCTCCACCTCTCTTACTTCATTTTCAAAATCATTTTTGAGCTCTGCTATGGATTGAGACCATTGCATACCTATTTTGAAGGTTTTGAATGCAGAAGCCTTAAGTTACAGTTCTTCCTCATCCAAGATTATGGAAGAAATATCTGTTCTCCAAGAATGTAACCTTCTACAGTCTCATTTTTTCCCCCTTCTTTGGGCATTTTCTCGGTAAGTTACTTGACTTTTGAGGCCTTTGTCAAGAGGAGGGTGTACTCTGGGAACTTCTCATATACTCCAAAGTGGCATAATCAAGGAAGAAGAGTTTACTCCTCTCCTGGCCTCTGGTCTGATCTCAGAGGTACCACAAACCTTTCTGCCCAGGATCTTGAAAGCTCTTTGGGTTTTGTGGGGTAAGAAATATCGGATTTGCAGTGGCTGCTGCTGGGGATTCTGCACCTGAAGCCTGCTCTTCTTCTGTTCCTGACAGTGCTGCATGAACAAGGCTATGTTGTGCTCCACTCCGAGATGGGTGCGATAGAGCTTTTCTGCCCAGAATCTGCAAGTGGGGTTCCTTCTCCATAACGGCCTCCACCTCCACCACACCAGTGCGCTCCTGAAAACCCCAGAACCACAACTCAGGGCTGAAATTCAGTTCAGCTCCTTGATTCTACCAAGTGAAGAACTCCTGAAATGGACGGTGTGCCACAGCAGCTGCCCCCCTCTGGGGTCACCATGGTCAGATCTCATTCTTTTCTCACCCAAGTGAAAACACTTTCTCACTGACATTTGATGCTTTCTTTGGCATTTGTGGGTTGAGTAATCTGAGTTGCTCATCTGCTTCTGGGGATTCCAGTGCTGAGTGCTGCTTGAACCACTCGGCCCAGGCTGGGCTATCTTCTGAGAATTTCACTGTTCTCCAAGCCCAGTGCCATTCCTGTCCCTTCCAGGCTGTCTTGGGCTGGAAATCTTTTTCCTTCTGTCGTTTTCTGAATTTTGGAATTTGTTTACAATTCTTTATACAAGTATTTTATGGGCTATGAGTGGAGAGTGAGAGTAGCGGCATTTTTCTACTCTGCTTTCTTGAGTCCGTGTCCTAAAAAAAACTTTTAAGTAAAACTTCAACTCCATTCAGCACCCCTTCACCAAAAGAAATATTAAGTTCCTTCAGTGCAGGGATTGTCTTTCCTGTTTTTGAATTCATAGTGCTTCCCACAGTTTTTCATGCAATATAGGTGCTTAATAAACACTTATTAATTGATCAATTATCATTTAAATTGACATCTTCCTACCTTGGGATATTGTTGGTTAAGGCTCAATTTTTATCTGTGTCTATTTTTACTAGTCCCACTTCAAATACTGTGAACCCCCTTAAATTCCCCTTGAATCTTTCCACATCATTTGGTCTCACTACTCAATACTCAAACGCCTAGCCCTCCATATGCTACTGCCTCTGTGTTTCCTGACCTGCTTCTCACCCAAACTCTCCATTGTCTGATACCTCCCAATTCCCTCCATCTCTTTCCCACCATTGATTACATCACCAGTTACCCCAATCTCATCAAGATCCTCGTATTGCTCTCCTCCCAAATTACTAGGCTACCTTTAGACCTTTCTCACAGTCTTTCTCTGTGTGAACTGCACCTCGCCTCCATGAAGGCACTCACATTGAATCCAGTTCAGGCTCTATTTAGTTGAGATTCTATCTGACCTGCTTGCCAGGGTCCTTAAGCGTCAACCTAATATGGTAAATCTTTAATAAAATTAGATATATTTTGGTTGGAAGAATTAATGTGTTGAATTCATTTGTCAGGATCCAAGGTATTGATATTTTCTGGTCCTGAGCACCCCAGTCTTCCGTATGGTTCCCTGACCTCAAAACCTGAACCAATGACTACTGTTATGTTGTGATGATTTTTTTAAAGGATGTAGTAAATATTTTGCCTCTTTACAGTTCTTTGCAATATATCTCTGCCCTAATGCATTTTCGGTTTTTAAAAGATTCATTTAGTGTAGAGGGCCGAGCTCTGGACCGTGGCCCCCTGGCGAGCCCGGAGACGCCTGGAGATGAGAATCCACCTTCGGGTGCTGGGAACGCCCCTTATGGAGCTGGCTCTGCCTCCAGGGCAGAACATGGGAGGATCCCCAGCAGAGTGTATAGGGGGCAACACGGGAAGGTCGAGAGAAGTGATATAAGCAATAAAGTGAGGTGAAGCTGCCTCCTCGGGTGCACTGTTTGGTCATTCCCTTCCCCCGCAGGAGGGGCTGGAGACGTCCAAAGACCGGGAAAACGGTTAGCTTACAATTTAGAGAAATATAACTATTTTTTAGTTACATTTAGAAAATTCTGAACTGGGGAGGGGCGGAGCCAAGATGGCGGAGTGAAAGCAACGACTCACCTAAGCTCCTGGACAAACTCCTCTGGATATCTCTGAAAGGAGAATCTGACCAAACTTTGGAGGTGTAGAATCCAGTGCGTGACAGACTTTGACAGATTCGGAGCCCAGGTTGTACTGGAAGGTCCACAGGAAGGATCTGTTCCGCGGGAGTAAGCCCCCAGTGCACAGCACAGCGCGGTCAGTGCAGCAGGGCGGAAGGGACCTGAGAAGCCCGAGAGTGGCGGGAGAAACCAGCAGAGCAGGAGACAAGCCAAACCAAGCTGGTGAGAACCGCTGAGCGCCAGATATCAGCGCAGCAGCTCGTGAAACTTTCAGCCTGATGATTAAACTTCGGTAAGTCACCTACTTGAACTTCCGGGAGCCAGGATGGCGGAATGATCAGTAAATGCTCTCTCCTCCCCCCTGATGACCGTGAAAGAACCATAAAATACTTCCCCAGATAAATCCTGGATCAGCGGGAACAGCAGAAGGGGGCAAATAGTCTCATAACACCAGAGGCTAGAAAAATAGCAAAGGGGGATTCTTCCTACTGTGGCCGAGGCGATCTGGAAGGACAGATGACCCAGGACAGAGAAAATTCGCACTGAGACCCAGGCAAGCCTCAGCACCGGGAGACGAGCCCCAGGAGGGGCGGGAACACGCATTAGCTTCTAGGCGTGCCCCAGCCCTCCACGGGAAAAGGGAAGACAATAGGGAAGCTAGGATCACCATCCCCTGACCTTGCCTTTGCCTCAGGTCAGTTGAGGAGATCTCCTGAGACCAGACCACCCCTCCCACACACGCCTGGGAAACAAAAAAAAAGCCTGCTTTTAGCCTAGACACACATCAGCTCAACTTAAAGATCTGTACCTTATGACTGAAAGAACCAGCAGCTACAACACTCAGCCAACATCATGAATCGGAAAAAGCAGACGAAAAGTGAAAAAACCATAGAATCTTTCTATGGGGATAAGGACCAAAACACAAACACCAAAGAGGTCAGAGCTGAGACTGTACTTCCATCTGAAACCTCAGAAGGGATTATGAATTTCTCGCAAGCACAAATAGATTACCTGGAACATCTGAAGAAGGAAATAAAAGAAAAACTGGTCAATGATTTTAAAATTATAAAAAAAGAATTCACTGATGAGAACATCACTCTGAAAAGGAAAATTGAACAAATGGAAAAGGAAGTTCAAAAATTAACTAGAGAGAATAATTCCCTAAAAGGAAGAGTTAATCAAACGGAAAAGGAAACCCAAAACCTAATTGGGAAAATTGATCAGATGGAAAAGGAAACACAAAACCTAACTGGGAAAATTGGTCGAATGGAAAAAGAAGTACAAAAATTAAATGGAGAAAATAGCTCCTTAAAGGGAAAAATTGGTCAGATGGAAAAGGAGATGCAAAAGCTAACTGAAGAAAACAATACGATGAATATTAGAACTGGACAAGTAGAAACTAATGACTCAATGAGGCAACAAGAATCAGTCAAACAAAATCTAAAGAATGAAAAGATAGAAGAAAATGTAAAATATTTAATTGGAAAAACAACTGACCTGGAAAATAGATCCAGGAGAGAAAATTTAAGAATTATTGGCCTGCCAGAAACCCATGATGAAGAAAAGAGTCTGGACAATATCTTCCAAGAAATCATCAAGGAAAACTGCCCAGAAGTACTAGACTCAGAGGGCAAAATAGTCATCGAAAGAATCCACCGTTCACCTCCCGACAGGGATCCCAAACTCAGAACCCCAAGAAATATCGTTTCCAAATTCCAGAGCTATCAAGTGAAGGAGAAAATACGACAAGCAGCCAGAAAGAAACAATTCAAATATCAAGGACACACAGTCAGGATCACACAGGACCTTGCAGCTTCTACATTAAAACACCGAAAGAATTGGAACCCAATATTCCGTAAGGCAAAGGAGTTGGGACTTCAACCAAGGATCAACTACTCAGCAAAGTTCAGCATAACATTTCAGGCAAGGAGAAAGTCATTCAAAGAAATAAGGGATTTCCAGAGCTTCCTGACCAAAACAAGAGAACTCAATAGACAATTTGATCTTCAAATGCAGGTCTCCAGCGAATCATAAAAAGGTGAACAGAGGGGAAAAAACAAAAAGAAAAACTTGCTCTCAATTAGGGCAAACTGTTTACCTCCCTATAAGGGAAGATGATACCTGTTAATCTTGAGAACTGTTCAGCTATTATGATAAAAGGGATATATGTAAAGGGAACGGGCATAAAGTAAATGATGTCATGTCAAAAATATGAGTTAAGTATGAGAAGGGATTGTAATAGGAGGTGTGAAAAGGGGGAAGAAGAAAATGGCAAATTATATCACAGGAAGAAGTAAAAAACTATAGTAGAGGGAAGGAGGGGAGGGAGATGAGCATTGTTTGAGAAGTACTCTCATCTGATTTGTTCAAAGGAGGGAACAATAATCTTAAGTAGATAATCTTAACTAGCTCTATAGGTAGTAGGAGGGGAAGGGGGAAGAAAGGGGAGGGAGGCTAAAAGGGAGGAAAGAAGCAATAAGAGTAAAGGGGAGTAAAAGAGAGGGGGGCTAAAAGAAGGAGGGGAAGGCTGCAGGAGGAGGGGGAGAAAAGTGAATACTATTGAGGAGGGGAAGGGAGACGGGAGAGCTAAAAGCACAAATGGTGGGAAAGAGGTTGGAGGGAAATACACAGATTGTAATCGTAACTGTGAATGTGAATGGAATGAACTCTCCCATAAAATGGAGACGGATAGCAGAATGGATTAAAAGCCATAATCCAACAATATGCTGCTTACAAGAAACACATTTGAAATGGGGGGATACACACAGGATAAAGGTCAAAGGATGGAGCAGAATATATTGTGCTTCAGCTCATGTAAGAAAGGCAGGAGTAGCAATCCTAATCTCAGACAAAGCGAAAGCAGAAATAGATCTAATCAAAAGGGATAAGGATGGAACCTATATCCTGCTAAAAGGCACCATAGACAATGAAGCAATATCATTATTAAACATGTATGCTCCAAGTGGTATAGCATCCAAATTCTTAGAGGAGAGGTTGGGGGAGTTGAAGGAAGAAATTGAAAGCAAAACTATACTAGTGGGGGACCTCAAACTCCCCCTCCCTGAACTCGATAAATCCAACCTCAAAATAATCAAGAAAGAGGTTAAGGAGGTAAATAAAACTCTGGATAAGGTAGATATGATAGCTCTTTGGGGAAAATTAAATGGGAATACAAAGGAATATACCTTTTTCTCAGCGGTACATGGAACATTTACAAAAATTGACCATGTACTAGGACATAAAAATCTCACAATCCAGTGCAGAAAGGTAGAGATAATCAAAGCATCCTTTTCAGATCATAATGCATTAAAAATTACATGTAATAAAAGGCCATGGAAAGAGAAACCAAAAATCAATTGGAAACTAAATAATCTAATTCTTAAGAATGGTTGGGTTAAAGAAGAAATCATAGAAACAATCAACAATTTCATTCAAGGGAATGACAATAGTGAGACAACATACCAAATCTTATGGGATACTGCAAAAGCAGTTATTAGGGGAAGTTTTATATCTTTGAATGCTTACATAAATAAAATAGAGAAAGAGGAGATCAATGACTTAGGCTTGCAGTTGAAAAAGCTAGAAAAAGAACAAATTGAAAATCCCCAAGTAAATACCAAATAAGAAATACTGAAAACCAAAGGAGAGATTAATAAAATTGAAATTTAGAAAACTATTGAATTACTAAATAAAACCAATAATTGGTTTTATGAAAAAACTAATAAAATTGATAAACCTTTGGTCAATCTGATTAAAAAAAAGAAAGAAGGAAATCAAATTACTAATATTAAAAATGAAAGGGGTGAACTCACCTCCAATGAGCAGGAAATTAAAACAATAATTAGAAACTACTTTGCCCAACTTTATGCCCACAAATTCAATAGTCTAAACGAGATGAATGAATATTTTAAAAAATACAAATTGCCCAGATTAACAGAAGAGGAAGTTGAATACTTAAACAACCTCATCTCAGAAAAAGAAATTGAACAAGCCATCAATGAACTCCCTAGGAAAAAATCTCCAGGGCCAGATGGATTCACAAGTGAATTCTATCAAACATTTAAAGAACAGTTAATTCCAATACTACATACACTATTCTTGAAAATTGGGGAAGAAGGAGTCCTCCCAAATTCTTTCTATGATAAAAATATGGTTTTGATACCTAAACCAGGAAGAGACAAAACAGAGAAAGAAAATTATAGACCAATTTCCCTAATGAATATAGATGCAAAAATTTTAAATAAGATTTTAGCAAAACGAATACAGCATCTTATCACGAGGTTAATACATTATGATCAGGTAGGATTCATACCAGGACTACAGGGCTGGTTCAATATTAGAAAACTATTAGCATTATCGATCACATCAACAACAAAGCTAACAAAAACCACATGATTATCTCAATAGATGCAGAAAAAGCTTTTGACAAAATACAACACCCATTCCTACTAAAAACACTGGAGAACGTAGGAATAAAGGGAACTTTCCATAAAATAATAAGCAGTATCTATCTAAAACCTTCAGCAAGCATTATATGCAATGGGGATAAGCTAGATGCATTCCCAATAAGATCAGGGGTGAAACACGGTTGTCCATTATCACCACTATTATTCAATATGGTACTAGAAACGTTAGCTGTAGCAATTAGACAAGATACAGATATTCAAGGAATAAGAATAGCCAAAGAAGAAACTAAGTTATCACTCTTTGCAGATGATATGATGATTTACCTAGAGAATCCCAGAGATTCAAGTAAAAAATTACTTGAATTCATAAACAACTTTGGCAAAGTTGCAGATTACAAAATAAACCCACACAAATCTTCTGCGTTCCTATATATTAGCAACAACGTCCAACAGCAAGAGATAGAAAGAGAAATCCCATTTAAAGCTAGGGTACACAGTATAAAATACGTAGGAGTCTACCTGCCAAAACAAACCCAGGCATTATATGAACACAATTACAAGACACTTTTTGCACAAATAAAGTCATATTTAAGTAAATGGAAAAACATTAGCTGCTCATGGGTAGGCCGTGCTAATATAATAAAAATGACAATTCTACCTAAGTTAATATACTTATTTAGTGCCGTAACAATTAAACTATCAGACAATTACTCTCTAGAGCTGGATAAAATAATATGAAAATTCATTTGGGAAAACAAAAGGTCCAGAATATCAAAGGGACTAATGAAAAGAAATGCTTGGGAAGGTGGCCTAGCACTACCAGACCTCAAACGGTACTATAAAGCAGCAATTATCAAAACCACTTGGTATTGGCTAAGAGACAGAGAGGTAGACAAGTGGAATAGACTTGGCACTCAAGATGCAGTAGACAAGGAATATAGCAACCTTCTGTTTGATAAACCCAAGGACCCCAGCTTCTGGGAAAAGAACTCATTGTTTGACAAAAATTGCTGGGAAAACTGGATAACAGTGTGGCGGAAATTAGGCATAGACCCATACCTGACACCGTACTCAAGAATAAAGTCCAAATGGTTACATGATTTAGGTATAAAGATGGATACCATGAATAAACTGGAGAAGCAAGGAATAGTGTATTTATCAGATCTATGGAGAAGGGAAGAATTCTTTACTAAAGGAGAGATAGAAAGCATTATGAAATGCAAAATGGATAACTTTGATTACATTAAACTGAGGAGTTTTTGCACAACCAAACCCAACGCAACCAAAATCCGGAGGGAGGTAGTAAATTGGGAAAGAATTTTTACAGCTAAGCTCGGGGATAAAGGGCTCATTTCTAGAATATATAGAGAACTGACTCATATGTATAATCATACAAGTCATTCCCCAATTGATAAATGGTCAAAGGATGTGAACAGGCAATTTTCAGAGGAAGAAATTAAAGATATCTATAATTATATGAAAAAATGCTCTATATCACTATTGATTAGAGAGATGAAAATCAAAACAACTCTGAGGTACCACATCACACCTATAAGATTGGCAAACATGACAGAACAAGAAAATGATAAATGCTGGAGAGGATGTGGGAGAGTTGGAACACTAATTCATTGTTGGTGGAGCTGTGAGCGCATCCAACCATTCTGGAGAGCAATTTGGAACTATGCCCAAAGGGCTACAAAAATGTGCATACCCTTTGACCCAGCAATATCGCTACTAGGACTATATCCCCAAGAGATCACAAAAATGGGAAAGGGTCCCACATGCACAAAAATATTTATAGCAGCACTCTATGTAGTTGCCAAAAACTGGAAGTCAAGGGGATGTCCATCAATTGGGGAATGGCTGAATAAATTATGGTATATGAATGTAATGGAGTACTATTGCGCCATAAGAAATGATATACAAGAAGACTTCAGAGAGGCCTGGAAGGACTTATATGACCTGATGCTGAGTGAAAGGAGCAGAACCAGGAGAACTTTGTGCACAGCAACGACCACAGTGTGTGAGAGTTTTTTCTGGTAGATTTGGAATTTTGTAATAACGCAAAAACTTCTTATAAAAAAAAAATCCCAAAGGTGGTTCACAAGGCAAAATGCCTTCCACACTCAGAGAAAGAAATATGGAAGTCACTCACAAAATGTAGCAGATCATGTTTGTGTATGTGTATGTGTTTGTGTATCATGTTCTGATTTGTTATACGATTTCTTTCATTTATTTTAGTCTGACTACATAGCATGACTATAGTGAAAATATACTCAATAGGAAAGTATATGTAGAATCTGTACAGAATTGTATGCAGTCGCGGGGAGGGAGGGGAGTAGTGGGGGGTAGGTGTGGGGGGGACAAAATCTCAATTGTATGGCAGTGATTGTTAAACATTAAAAAACAATAAAAAAAATTCTGTAAGTCTTGTGAAATAATTTTTCATCAATGAAGAAAGAACACATGTAGAAACATCTTGGCAAAAATAACACACACACACACACCTAATACACAATGATTTTTACCTTCTTTTTGCCTAACTCACTCTTCATTTTTTAAACGTTATGTGGCTTTATAATAAATATCTTGATCTATTTTGATAAAGCTAGAAAAGATGCAATGTAATTTCTTCTCATTTAACTGCGTACAAAATGGACCTAAACTGACACTTTCTCTTTAGACTTTACAGTAATAAAGTTGACTTGTAGAAGCAGATAGCATCAACTAAGACCACATAAAAGGGAACAGGAAACAAGCAGTGAATCACGTGCATCAACACACGTTCCTGCTCCCAAATGTCAACTCCCTGACAGATTGTACTAAGCTAGTCAAAGCCAACATGTGTAAGTACTTGAAAGATTGCTGGAGGAGATTGATGCTATCGACAAGGTAGTGGAGCAAAGAGTTGAGTTTTCATCAGATTTATGAGAAGGAAAGAATTTGTTACTAAAGAAGTGACAGGAAGCATTATGAAGTTCAAAGTGGATAATTTTGATTACATTAAACTGAAAAGTTTTTGCACAACCAAATCCAGTTCAACCAAGATTAGGTGATGAGGAGAAAACTGTGAAAGAATTTTTGCAGCTTGTGTCTGTGATAAAAATCTCGCTTCTAAGATATATAGAGAACTGAATGAAATATACAAGAATACAAGTCATTCCCCAAATGATAAATGGTCAAAGGATATGAACAGGAAGTTTTCAGAGGAAGAAATTAAATATATCTATACTCACATTAAAAAATGCTCTAAGTCACTATTGGTCAGAGAGATGCAAACAACTCTGAAATACCAAATCACACCTTGATTGGCTAACCTGATAGAACAGCACCACGAAGAATGTTGGAGAAGACGTGGGAGAGTTGTAACACTAATTCCTTGGTGGTGGAGCTGTGAGGTGATGCAAGCATTCTGCAGAGCAATCTGCAACCATGCCCAAAGGGTGACAGAAATAAGCATACCTTTTGGCCTAGGAATATCGCTTCTAAGACTGTATCCCCAAGAGATAATAAAAATGCGAAATGGTCCCACATGTACAAAAACATTTATAACAACATTCTTTGTGGTGGCCAAAAAGTGAAAATCAAAGGAATACGCATCAACTGGGGAATGGCTGAATAAATTGTGGCATATGAATGTAAGGGAATACTATTGCTCTAGAAGAACCGATGAGCAACAAAACTTCAGAGAGGACTGGCAAGTCTTATATGATCTGACGTGGAGCAGAAGGAGCAGAACCAGGAGAAATTTGTATACAGAAACAACTGCAATGTGCGAAGACTTTTTCTGGTAGACTTAGAATGTAATTGAATTGTAATGACTTAAAAATTCCCATGGTTTTTTAAGCAAAACACCTTCCACATCCAGAGAAACAACTATGCAATTCAATCACAGATTGTAGCAGATAATTTTCTTCTTTATTACATTTGGGTTTGTTATATGATTTTTCCCATTCCTCTTAATTTTTCTTTGCAACATGAGTATGGTGAAAATGTCTTTAATAGTAATGTATCTGTGGAACCTATATAAAATTGTATGCTGTCTAGGGAAAGGAGAGGGCAGGTTAGGGTAGGGAGGCAGAGGGAGGGAAAGGGAAAATCTAGGTAGTATGATAGTGATTGTGGAACACTTAAAAGAAAGAAAGGAAGGAAGGAAAAGGAAAGGAAGGAAGGAAGGAAGATGGAAAGAAAGAAAGAAAACTTGCTGGAGGGAGTAAAGCTGTCTGCAACATTTAGTCAGTGTCCATTAAATGGGAGCATCAATTCACAAGTGACTGACGGTGCATGTGTTTGGATGATAAAATGCCAGGACCAGGATTTCTGGGCTATGTTTGTCAACATTTAATCTTTTCCGTTTGCATTGTCTTTGCTTAGTCAACAATTTGTGGAAAATGAATTCACTCCATTCGATTAGACTGGACCAGAGAAGGCTGAGTGGAACTGGGAAATGATCCATTTTCAGGGGAACAGCAAGAGTACCCCAGACTTTAAACAGTGTAGCTCAACTAATTCCAAGGGCAAAAGTTATGTTCCAAAATCTCAAATATTCAAAACTCTTTAATCCTGGAAGTGACTGATATGAAATAGAATAGCCAGTGATAAACTCTGTGTGTGTGTGTGTGTGTGTGTGTGTGTGTGTGTGTGGGCGTGTGTTAATTTGGAGAAAGGAGATGAGTGACCATTCAAAAAAACGCCAAGGGAATATGTTCGCAAAAAGATTTGGGTAAGGATAGGAATTATTTCCCTGTGCCATACATACTTTGTCACAGATAGATTAGTTAAGAGCCAAATTTGACCTCACAATTTTTTATCAGGATTCATAGTAGGAATTGTCCTCATTAGAACTGAAAACAACAGAAAAAATTGGTCTGAGAAGGTAAGCAAAAAGAAAGTATTGTCCAAAAGACTGATGGAAAGAGTTTTTGCCACTTTCCAAAGTCACTCTTGCTTGCTTGCCCTCTCATGTGTACGTCTTGTTTAATCTAGTGTTTTATCTGCATTGGCAATGAATCATTCAAGATTTTACCTGAAGACACTACCTATATCCAAATATGTATATACCTCCATATCAGACCTTCTTTGTTCTTTTCCTGTAATGACTGCTTGCTGGTTTTTCTTCATCTGCATTGCTTGTGATTATGAGCGCAGGCAAAACATGAGATCAAGCTAAGACCAGAGAGTAACTTAACTCTTTCACAGATATCTATTTCTAAGGTCATAAGAGATTCTGAAAATGTCATGTCTCAGTTCCTTTTTCCTCTTGTCTGGGTGCCACAAGTTATTGGTAGTTCCTTAGAGTCCTGGACTCACTCGTCCATACTTAAATTATATTTGAAATTATAGTGTCTTTTTGAGGATCCTGGATAACATTCTTGTTCATTCATTTATGTCAATGCAGCCTTCTTAGCTTCTTAGTAGTTTGTACCAATTATCAGCATTCCTTCTCAGTTCAGCGCTGGTAAGCTTCCTGTGCATAACAACATAATTAGACTCGATAACGGGCACATTTTCTCCTCCCCAGCTAGGTTGAGCACTCCAATCTCAGAAATCCTTTGGCTATGAAGTACAGCGGATACTGCCAGGGTGGACACCAGCAAGGGTTTAACTCACTTTGGTAAAAAATACTCTCATCGTTGTTACAGCTGTGGGACACAAATAATAATTTTGTTACTACTATATCATTTTTCTCCTTGACACAAAAACCCTCCAAAAATACTCCTCCCTGATAAGTAATGCCCCCACATTGTCCTTTTGTCCTGTCCCCTGACAAACAATTCAGGTAGTAACACAGAAGTCATCCAAAATCAAAGTACAAAACTTCGTTCTCAGAAGGATACTTTTGGGCATCCCTTCCCCTTCAATGGGAACATTCCTTCCCGCTGAATCACCTCCTCCGCTCCAGTAGTACTCTCTCGTCATGCTGGAGTACTCTGTTTCGGACAGATTGGCCCCGGGTCAATATGCTTCCCAATGCAGCACTGCCCATATAGAAGTCATTCACTCTGCTTGAATTCATGCCTGACTTGCATGTTGGGTCCCTATTTTCTCTCTTCCGTTTCTTCTTATACCTGTCGCTTACGATAAGGTTGCCATTGAACTGATTCATTTTGTTTTACATGTTATTCTCAGCACAAGGTTTTATTAACGGGTCATTATCCTGATATGCCTGGTTTTACCATGAGTCTCTCTTTAGATATCAACCATTCTCACTCTTCCTCTCTGTCTCTGTCTCTCTGTCTCTGTCTCTCTCTGTCTCTGTCTCTCTGTCTCTCTCTCTGTCTCTGTCTCTCTCTCTCTCTCTATGTCTCTGTGTGTGTGTGTGTGTGTGTGTACAGTGTGTGTACAGTGTGTGTCTCCCAGTGCCAACATTTTCAATTATATGATCTCTTGTCTCAAATTCCCTCTCCGCTCAGCCATTGTTTGGTCCCTAAATGACATCCACAGACTCATAGAAATTAGAACTGGAAGGGACCTCAGAGACAATCTTGTCAAAACCCTCATTCGACAGAGGCCAACGGAGATGAGGTGAGTTGTCTGATAGGATGTAGCTGAAGGTAAGCGCCAGAAACAGAATTTGAATTTAGGGTTTCCTGACTCAAAGACCAGGGATATGGCCATGAAATCTTGCTGGCTCTCTTCCCGTCATGTCACTTGGTTCCTCTCAGTTGCACAGGTACTCTAAGAATAGATGTGTAATGGATACATTTCTTTATGAAGTTTTAAAAGAACAATCATTTCCCCTAAAGAAAGATGAGAAACTGAGGAAAAGAGAATCAATTATATGTATTGACCATTTAGTGAGTTTATGAGGCCAGATTTGAATTCAGGAAGATGAGTTTCCCTGATTGCAGGTCTGGCACTGTCTCCCCTACCTGCCTCAGAATGAGTACTATGGGACTCAACAGACATATTGGCACCTCCCCCCACCCCCCGCCTCAGGTTCCCAACCACTCAGTTCCTCTACCTACTCATTTCCTATTACAACCTCCTTCACCCCACCTCAGCGACACACAAAGATGCTCAATGACCTAGATATGGCCATTAAACAAAAATGCACAATTTCTGGTGATTTCAGAAGATTACAGAAATCCCCTTATCTGACCAAAATCTCTTGGCTTCCAAGTCTCCTGACTTCCCTTGCCAAAATCTACCCTTTGTCAACACCTTAACCCCTCCATACTTTTGTTGTCTCCCACTCTACCACCCCTGCATTAGCCCTCCTCTCCTCTTCTTCGTCTTCACCCCTTGGTGAACCAGTTCAGTTAGACTGTTCCTTTCTCTTGAGCCCCTGGCCCCGTATTTTTCATTGTGCCCTGAGAAGATTAACCTTGCATGTCTTCCATAATCTATCATATTGTTTTGCAGATTTTTTTCAAATTCTGCAGTAACCAACACCAAGAAAACTCTTCACTTCTACACATGTGCGATCGAATGATCATGAAGATGATGATCATGAAATCGTGAGTACACTTCAAACTAAGCCCTCACTGCTGCTAGTTGACATTTCTACACGTCCCTTGACAGCTCCCTATCTCACTCTCCACAGTGCCTGTAGAAAACATTTTCATCACTTCTTACACCTCACATGGCTATCCCTCACTCCCCCTCTCCATGCTGGGAAACATTACTCATGTTAAACAGAGAAAAAGTGAGGCCATTCTCTGTGAACTCGCTCTTACTTATCTCACATGTTGTAAATGCCTTCGGCCACTATAATCTCCTTTGCTCCATCTCATGAGAACAGGGGGCCCTACTCCTCAGCAAGACAAACAAGTTACTACACTTTCTCTCCTCACTCACTTCTTAACCCCTTGCAATCCAACTTTTGGACTCAACATTCCACTTCTCTCTTCAAATCTTCTCTCTTCAAATATACCAGTGATTTTTCAGTCACTGTTTCTAAGTTTCCATTTTTCTAGACTTCTCTTCAAGCCTTTGACACTGCTGACCACCCTTTTCTTCAAATTAATTATCTGAAAGAAAAGGGAACTAAGGACAAAGTTACCAAGCATGCATGATTTAATTTCGAAGGCTAGCACTGGTATATCAGATCAGATTATCTGATTCCTCAGATGTCAGAGACAAGGAGTGATTCACAGAGCTGATGTCTGCACCCAAAATAGGAATTAAAACACATAAATTTGTTTTGAACACAATTCACTTCAGCAAGGCAAGGCACTTGAGTAGTTAACTTCTCCCAAGATTTTTTAATCGCATCCCAGAAATCTTTCCCATGACGGGGGTATTTTTTGTAACCAGAAAAGCTCACTTGTAAGGACGAACAGGTGATTTGAAGTTAGCAGTTATCACTGCCCCCGTCCCCATTTTCCACCTGTCAGTCATTAGCTTTCCCTGAAAATGGAGCTTCATTCTATAATCAAACTTCAAATTAATCAACGTGATCAATACTCATTCCCTTTTCATTCTTCTTGATAGTCTCTTTTATCCATATTTAAGGGACAACACTCTCTTCTGGTTCTCCTCCTACCAATATTCCAGGTCCTTCTGAGATGATTTTGGTGCGTCCTCGTAGGGTTCGAAGTGGGAAAAAACCCTAAAATACAGTATTTAAATTGTATATGAGGTAGATTTTAGTGTATGCAGTGTGAATTTTTATTATTCTTTTTCAGATAGTTTTTCCCAGGCCTCAGGCCTGAAGAACAGTTTTACTACACATGCACGTTATTATAAAATCCTCCAAAATATAAACTTCTATGTTTAAATTCATAAACATGTGGTGTGTGTGTGTGTGTGTGTGTGTGTGTGTGTGTGTGTGTTAGGCTCAACTGACATAATCCTGCTAAAACTTAAAGTAACTTTATGAAGCTACTCCTTGGAAAATACCTTCTTTGTTCGTTTTTCCTTAGAGGCACTGGATAAGGGGTGTGGGTAACTTTTCCTCTTTTCTCCTTTTCAGCCGCCATTCCTTCAACATTTTCTCTGGTTTGGCTGAATCTAGTGTGCACCTGCTTGAAGCTCAGTCCTTATGTTACAAAAATGAAAAGTCATAAAAGCTTAAACTCTGTGAAAAACAGACAACTGAACTTGATGACATGTTAAAATTGTATTTTAGACCCTGAGTCAAAACTTAAGATACTACGGTCCCGAAAGCCATACAAGAATATCATGACCCATATATGACTGGTGAAATATTGATAAACACACAAACTGCTGTTTGGGCATAACATTGACTCAACTCCAAAGCTCATTAATAAACAGAAAACCAAAATAACCATCGATCAGTAGCGTTATGCTCTCTAGCTCCTCCCACCTTTCTCTGTTTTCTATTATTACCTTATAGATTTGGGTGTTCTTAAGGGCTGATCCACAGAAGTGCTCTGGATGCCCGCCCAAGATTGAGGATGATTAATATCTTGGCAGGGATCCATCATACTGCCCCAGCTGTAAGTAACCCCAATTGATTAAACCACGACCTATAATCACTGTGGGGCTCCTTGGTCTCTTGCTTTGGTATCAAAAGCACACCCCTAAGATGTGGGGGGTACAGGGTTCGCAAGGTGGGAAATTCCAGACCTTACCGTTCTCCTCTACATCATGCCTTATAACTATACATGTCCTTCACTGCCCTTTCCATGATCCTCTCCTTTTCTACTTTTCTGCACTATACTTGGTGATCTCATCAGCTGACGATCCTCAAATCGATTTATTCTGCCTTAATCTTTTGCTAACCTCTAGTCTCACATGTTTAACTGCCTTTCATGCATCTCAAACTAGATTTCCAGTAGATGTTTTAAACTAAAGATGACCACAATGGAATTCATTATATTTCCCTCAAATTTCTATCCTCTTATCCCTCACATCCCCAACCTAGGAGTCATCCTCAATTCCTCCCCATCTCACACATGCCACCCCACTCCTACTCATATGCAGTATGGTCAATTCCTATTCTTTTTAACTGTGTAACATCTTGAACCCTCTTCTCCATATATACTTTTTCAACTGATGATCTAATGAGTTCTAACAGATTAATTTGTGGTCTTTTCCTTTCACAACTTCCATTAGAAGAAAGTACTCAGGCCAGCCATCTTTTCCTTTCCCATCTATCCATGCTCCTTCGGGCTTCTGCATTATGCCTTTATACCACTCCCTCCAACCTTCCCAATACATTTTCAGATTTCTCCTTGGTTTTGCTTTCCTCTTCATTCAACTCTAAACTCTTTGAGAAGAAAAGTTCTCTTTTTTTTCATGTCTGTGGGGAATGGACTGACACATGATAGGCATTAAATGTATGGATATTGCTCAACCTGTCTCATGGTTCTCAGATCCACTTATCCAACCCTAATCTCTCTCTTCTGATCTCTAGTGTCACGTTTTCTTTTTTTCCTTTTTTATATTTTTAGTTTATTTATTAAACTTTTAACATTTTTTTTCACGAAATTTTGGGTTCCAAATGTTCTCCCCTGTTGTCCCCTCCCGCACCCCTAAACACCGACCATTCTAATTGCCCCCATCACCAATCTGCCCTTCTTTCCTACATCCCTCCCTTCCCCTATCCCCATCTTCACTTTTGTCCTCTAGGGCAAGATAAATTTCCTGTATAAATTTCCCCATTACCTGTATTTTTTATTTCCTAGCTGCAAGAATAGTACTCAACAGTTATTCGTAAGACTTTGAGTTCCAACTTCTCTTCATCCCTCCCTCTCCAATCATTCCCTTTGAGAAGGCAAGCAACTCACTATAGGCCATATCTGTGTAGTTTTGCAAATGACTTCCGTTAACAGTCTTGTTGTGTAAGACTAACTACATTTTCCTCCATCCTGTCCTACCCCCCACTTATTCTGTTCTTTCTTTTGATCCTATCTCTTCCCAGGAGTGGTGACTTCTAATTGCTCCCTCCTCCCATTGCCCTCCCTTCCATCATCCTCCCCACCTTGCTTCTCTCCCTCTCCCCCGCTTTCCTGTATTGTAAGATAAATTTTCATACCAAAATTAGTGTGCATTTTATTCCTTCTTTACTCTAATGTGATGAGGGTGAGATTCATGTTTTTTCTCTCATCTCCCTACCTTTTCCCTCCTCTGAAGAGTCATTTACTTTCCTCTTTTATGAGAGATTTTTCCCACTCCATTTCTCCCTTTCTCCTCCCAATATATTTCTCTCTCATTGCTTAATTTTTTTTGAGATATGATCCCATCCTATTCTATTCACCCTGCGCTCTCTGTCTCTCTTTGTATGTGTGTGTGTGTAGGTGTGTGTGTGTGTGTGTGTAATTCCACCAACTTCCCAGATACTGAAAAAAGTTCCAAGAGTTATTCCATGTAGGAATATAAAGAGTTCAACTTTAGTAAGTCCCTTATGATTTCTCTTTGCTTTTTATCTTGTCTTGCTTCTCTTCATTCTTTGTTTGAAAGTCAAATTTTCTTTTCAGCTTTGATCTTTCCTCAAGAATGCTTGAAAGTCCTCTATTTCATTGAGAGACCATGTTTTCCCCTGAAGCATTATACTCAGTTTTTCTGGGGAGGTGATTCTTGATTTTAGTCCTAGTTCTCTTGACCTCTGGAATATCACATTCTACGCCCTTAGATCCCTTAATGTAGAAGCTGCTAGATCTTGTGTTATCCTGATTATATTTCCACACTACTAGAATTGTTTCTTTCTAGCTGCTTTCAATATTTTTCTCTTTGACCTGGAAACTCTGGAATTTGGCCACAATGTTCCTAGGAGTTTCTCTTTTTGCATCTCTTTCAGTTCATGATCGATGGATTCCTTGAATACTTATTTTGCCCTCTGGTTCTAGAATCTCAGGGCAGTTGATAATTTCATGAAAGATGATGCCTAGGCTCTTTTTTGATCATGGCTTTCAGGTAGTCCCAAAATATTAAATTCTCTTTCCTGCATTTATTTTCCAGGTCAGTTGTTTTTCCAATGAGATAGTTCACATTATCTTCCATTTTTTTTTAATTCTGTTGGTTTTGTTTCGTGATTTCTTGGTTTCTCATAAAGTCATTAGCCTTCATCTGTTCCATTCTAATTTTAAAAGAACTATTTTCTTCGGTGAGCTTCTAAACCTCCTTTTCCATTTGGCTAATTCTGCTTTTTAAAACATTCTTCTGCTCATTGGCTTGTTGAACCTCTTTTGCCAATTGAGTTAGCCTATTTTTCAAGGTGTTGTTTTCTTCAGCATTTTTTGGGGGTATCCTTTAGCAAAGTGTTGACCTGCTTTTCATGCTTTTCTTGCATCTCTCTCATTTCACTTCCTAGTTTTCCCTCCACCTCTGTTACTTGATTTTCAAAATCTTTTTGGACCTCTTCAATGGCCTGAGACGACTGAATATTTATTCTGGATTTTTGGGATACAGAAGCCTCGACCATTTTGTTTTTCCATGATGGTAAGCATTGTTCTTCCTCACCCAAAAGGATGGGAGAAGATATCTGTTCACCAAGAAAGTAACCTTCTATAGTCTTGGTTTTTTTCCCCTTTTGGGGGCATTTTCCCAACCAGTATTTTGACTTTTGGTTCCCTTGTCAAGAGTAGGGTATGCTATGGGAATCTCTAATATCTCAGTTCCTCCAAGGTGGTACAATCTAGTGTATATACTGATCTAGAAGCAGGGAGATTTTTGTGTCCAGAATCTTAGCAGTTACCTCTCCACAGCCACGTGGCCTCCAGTTCCTCCCAGTCAGCGCTGGGGGGCTGATTTTCAGATAAGCTGGATGAACAGCACTGCCATTCAGTGGGAGACACAGACCAGCCCTCTCAGAGCCTTTACAAAGGCTGAGGTAAGCGTCAGCTGCTCAGTTCCCTCTGAGGTTTTAAAATAAAAAAAAATATATGCGGGCTGATGTAGGGACTGCCCTGAGAACTGCTGCCACCTGCCCGATGTGGCCTCTGTAACCACTGCCTTAGGCCAGAGCTATGGAAAGGTCCTTTTCCCTTCCTTACCAGCCTGAAAATCCTCTTTCACTGACCTTTGGCGCCTGTGGGCTGAGAGATCTGAGGACCTGCTCCTGCGACTGGAGATTCTGCCCCGGAGGTGTCTTCCTCCCAAAGTCTCTTCGTGCTGCCAAGACTGGCTGGGGGTCGTAGCTCCACTTCGCATCCAGTGCAACCAACTTTTCCTTTGGGTCTTCCAGATCACCCTGGGCTGGAAGTCTCCTCCACTGCATTGTTTCCCACTTCTGATGCTCCAGAATTTGTTGAGATTCCCTCTCTACAGGTATTTTATGGGCTGTGAGGGGAGACCCTGAGTATGTGTGTCGTTCTACTATGCCATCTTGGATCCGCCCTCCAACTGGCAATTATAATAGGGATGATTTAGTCTGAATCCATATTGCCTATGGAGGATTGCATAAGTTGCTTCACTTCATACTTAGCATATTTGTAGGCATTAGGAAAGTTACCAGTAGACAGATTGAAGGTAAGTGACAGAGAAGGGGCAGTCTGTTGGAGAAGATGGGATAAAATGATGCATACAGGGAAGGTAGAAGGTTGCTATTGTCTCTCGCTGTGAGGTGGGAGTGAAGGAAGAGATAGTGTCAGGAAGCATCTGTGTAGGAGGCCATGGAAAAGAGAGGAGAAGGTGGAGATCATAGCAAATGACTTCTATGTGTTTTATAAAATATGAAACAAGGTTCTGAGCTGAAAGAGTAGAGAAGGGGGAGTCATAGGAGTGTTGAGGAGGAATTCTTTGGAGGAACCACATTGGAGATGGGGAGAATAAGTTGATAAGATAGTGGGCAAAGGATCACCAGTAGTGAGGACTTAGTTGAGGTCGGGTAGCACATTTGTAGTAGACCCAATCGAAACAATTTCCAGAGTTTCTTCACCTTCACTCAGTAGCAGTGAGTGATGGGAACAATCCATGACGAATGGTGGCTAGGGACACAAGAGAAAAGGACAGCGTAGAGTTCAATTGGTTGCTCAAGGAGACAAGATGCAGTGACCACTGCAGAGTAAATGGCATGGGAAACAATTGAGGAATTGAAGGTCATGGTGTGGAGGAAGAGTAAGATTATGTAAGTGATGGCAGAGGGGGAGATGAAAGATAAGAAGATATTAGAATTCTTGAATATGGCGGTGGCATATTTGTGGATGATGGCAAGATCAAGAGTTTGACCATTTTTGTGTATCGCTGAAGTAGAGTGGAGTCAGGAAAAGTGTACTCCTTGAGTGGGTAGGGTGTTTGAGAGAAAAGAATAATAATAATTACACAAACACACACACACACACACATACAAACACATACAGAAATCCCATAATATGATGGCAGAAGTTGGGGAGCCCAGTGAGATTGTGAACCAGAAAATGAACTGAACTGAGAAAGGAAGTAGAGTGACCAAGTCGAAGGGGGGAAGAGGGAAGACTATAGGTAATAGGTAGAAGCATTATGATTAGGTCGTAAAATAAATTTCATTTATCTCAAAGGAGGAGAGATTTCTGTGTGCTGGAGGTAAGTGTAAAACCTGTCCATCTAAATAAAAGGTTTACCAGTTCTCCCCAAGTATACAGACCAGAGCAAACCCTTTTGTGCGTTAAAGTGTACAACCTTGAACTACAATGGTGTAATCAACACTCAGATTCCAAACAGCACTTAATCTCCAATAAAGGTATTTCACTCCAGCTATCATTCTCTCCAATTCGCATTGTTTCTTACATGACTTTCGAAAATTATAATGGAAGAAATAAAGCATAAAACAATCATAATAGCATGAATTTTAAACATAGACCACAAACAAAATTTATTGCCAGCCAAATGACGTTCATCCATTTGAATGCATGTGTGAAATACCCTTGAAAAAATACAATACAACTATACTAGGTGTACTCAGAGATTATTTTAGGGTGAATAAAATCCAGTTACATATATAGCTACAAAAATGACTCTTGTTCTTGATGTCTATAAACAATTCATCTGATCTATGGAGATTAGATGACTTATTACAAAGCAAAAGTTAGGAGGAGAAGGAAGAAGACCGGTATCATAAGAAGGGAAGGAATGTGTGTCATTGTTAGCCTATTCATTTAGACTAAGGTCCGAGTCTCACCCTTCTTTATCATTCTTTATTCAGGTCGCAAAAAGGGAAGAGGAAGAAATTTTCTAAGTCCTTTCCAGTCCAGTCACCTGACTCATCTGAGCTAATGCTCTCTAGGACAAGCGTGGATGAGATGTGGTGCCCAAGTGGGCCTTTGGAAGCAATTTAGTATCTCTGTCTCTAGCCTCCTCTGACAACGTTGTTGTTTTTTCTCCTTTGGTCCTTCTATTATTGCTCATGGTCTGGATATTGTGGTTGCTATAGGATAGCAGTGAGCGGTAACACTGGTACTAACGATCCCTGCAGGACGCCTAGGGTGCCAGTGCAGGCTGTGCATTGGCCAGAACTGTGTAAAGGGTTAATGGATTGTAAAGATCTACCCTGTTCATTTATAGGCCTATTTAAGTACACACTTTTCCTTCTGTTTTCCTAGGTCTAAAAGACATATGCATTTTCCTCTATGCATCACTGAAGTCTTATTCCTTTGAACTCTGGCACAGTTCACAGCTCTTACACATTCAATAGTGAGGGATCTCTTAAAGCCAAGTAGGCACTGAGTCAGGTAAGTACTTGTACCTTTTGAATTAAGTATATATGTAAAGTGTGATTCCACTCAACCTGTACTCTGGTTATGTGTGTGTGTGTGTGTAATCCCTCCATCTACCCAAATGCTGAGAAAAGTCTCAAGAGTTAAAATATTTTCTTTCCATGCAGGAATGTAAACAGTTCAACGTTAGAAAGTCTTTTATGATTGCTCCTTCCTGTTCACTTTTTCACGCTTCTCTTGATTTTTGTGTTCGAAAGTTAGATGTTCTTCTCAGTTCTGATCTTTTGATTATCAATGCTTGAAAGTCCTCTACATCATTGACTATTTATTCCCTGGAAGTATTATACTCAGTTTTCCTGGGTAGGAGAATCGTGGTTTTAATCCCATTTCCTTAGACTTCTGGAATATCCTTTTCCAAAACCTTGGATCCCTTAATGTAGAAGTTATCAGATTCTGTGTCATTCTGATAGTATTTCCACAATACTCGAATTATTTCTTTCTAGCTGTTTGTAGTATTTTCTCCTTGACCTGGAAACTCTAAAATTTGGCCACAATATTCCTATGAATTTCGTGTTTTAGGTCTCTTTCCTCGGATGATTGGGGGATTATTTCAATATTTTGCCCTCTGGCTCTAGAACATCAGTGCAATTTCCCTTGATAATTTCATGGAAGAAAATGTCTTGGCTCTTTTCTTTGATGATGACTTTCAGGTACTTCCATAATTTTTAAATTGTCTCTCCTGCATCTGTTTTCCAGGTCAATTATTTTTCCTATGGGATTTTTCTAGCTTTTCAGTCTTTTGGTTTTGATTTCTAATTGCTTGTTTTGTTTCATAATCATTAGCTTTCCGGAACTCGATTCTCCCTTTCAAAGAACTGTTTCATTCAGTGAGCTTTGAAATATTGTTTACCAGTTGGCTAATTCTGCTTTGTAAAGCCTCCTTCTCCTCATTTGCTTTTTGGTTCTCTTTTTTTAGTTGCATTAGCCTATTTTTAAAGACTATTTTAAATGTTATCCTCAGCAATATTTTGGTTTTCTTTCAGCAGGCTGCTGACATGCTTTTCAAGCTCTTCTATGACTTGTGTCCACTTCCTATTCATTTTGGGGGTACTGAAGGCAGAGGTCTTGACTTCCTCTCACAGCATGCCTTGTTCTTCCCCATATGAAGGGATGGAAGGAGACACCTGTTCACCAAGAAAGTAACCTATTATGGTCTTATTTTTTCCCTTCTTGGGGCATTTTCCCAGCCAGTTACTTGACTCCTGACTATTTTCTCAAGAGGAGGGTCCTAGTGTTTCTCCTCTCCCCAGGATAAGACCGAGATTGAAGTGAACTGCTCAATTCCCAGGAGCATGGGTGCGGGCGAGGTCACTACTGACGGTTCAGGTTCAGATGAACTGCTCAATTCTGCCAGACTTTAAATTGAGCTGCCTGGACAATGGACCCAGGCTGCTCCCTCAGCCACATAGCTGCCCACCTCCTGCTGCTGCCGCTGGAGGGGGGTAGTGCTGGGGGAACTGCGTGCCCCTCTCACCCAGCTGGGAAAGCCCTCCCACACTGACGTTTGTGGGTTGAGGGATCTGGGAGCCTCCCTGATGAGAATTCTGCCCCAGAAGTCTGTTCAAGTTATGTTTCTCCCGGTGCCACGTGGCCAGGGCTGGCCTCCTCTCAGTTCAGCGTCCTGTGAGATAGACCTTTCCTGTGGGCCTTCCAGGTTACGCTTGTCTGGGAACCTCTTTCACTCTGTTGTTCTGTGGCTTCTGCTGCTCTAGAATTCATTAAGAGTCAATTTTTGCAGATATTTTGTGGGCTGTGGGGGAAGCACTAGAGTATGTTCGTCTTTCTACTCATCCATCTTGGCTCCACCCCACCTCTATAGTTCTTTAATGAGGTATTATAAGGTCCTTGTGTAAAGACGAAATGTTGTGCTGGTTTCGTTTTCAGTGAGTAGTACTTATTATACCAAGCGATTGAATCCTTCATATATGCATATATAGGTATCTGTGTGTGTATTATATAATATGTATGTAGATATTTATAGCTGCTGCTCATAAGGTATTGATGATACACTGCCCTGTGTCCGTACCTCTTGAATGGCATCACTTAGTAGTGTGGGCACCAACCGTTTTAGACAGCATCACTGCAATGTATTTGTTGCCTACTTCTGCATTCACTAAGGGCATCAACAAGCTCAGTACTTCTCTCCATTTGACACTGAAGCGGGACAGACCAGCCCTGGGAAAACATCTACAAGGCTGAGAACCTCTCCCTCCAGACTGGTGATTTCTGCAAACTCGCCAGCGCCTGGAAACAGTCGACTTGCCCTGTGAGTCGACTCTTCCAAGCTACATTTTTTCCCATAGGGAGATTCCCCATAGACTCAGGGGCTCCAGTTTGAGGAGGCTTGAAGTCAGCCTCCCCTAGGGCAGTTTTCGAGCCCAAATCTGGACCCTACTTTCCCCCCGCTCCACCCCCATGCGTCGTGGTTGCAGTAGCGAGCAAAGAGGTGGCGGGATTGGTGATTTCAAGGCTCCTTTAGTACAGCATGCAAAGGGACGCGTGCCTTGACCCACCCCCACCCTCCCCATCACCATGGTTACCAGGAACTTCGATGGGGAGCCTGACCCGCTTGGTTTCTGCTGCTCTATTTCCCAGGCTCCTCCAGCCCAAAGGAGGGAAACTTCTCAGAAGTCTTGTAGAATTCAGTGAATTGGACAATTTTCCAGGTGGCCACCAGCCTTGTTCCGGGAGGCAGGAGGTCCCTGAACCTCAAGTCCGTCCTGCCAGTATCGGAAAGGCTAGTTTGGGTCCCTTCTTGTTTTTCGACAAGGGGATGACCGCTTTACTCCTCCACACCCCACTCCCTTAGTCCACCCCGTTCCTTGGCCAATGGTTTCCTTGGGCTCTCTCCACGCCCCAGCCCTGATCTCTGCCTAAACTCAGATCTAGTTTGGGGTCAAGGGAAGGGAACCCCAGACACTTCTTGGTAGGGAGGCCAGAAGAGGCACAGGGGGCGCACCGCCGAACCCAACCCTGGTCTGCCTGAGGGAAGGGAGGATAGGGAGCATGTGACTGTCATCCTGCTCACCTGACTCCAAAGAGGGTGGGAGGAGGGTCCATTCAGCTTCGGGCGAGGCCGGAAATGAGGGTGACTAAGACAACCAATCATTCGGGTGGTTCCCACCTAGGGTTAAAATTCCAGGTTTGCTATAGGAAGCAGGAGGCTCATGACAGTGCGGACTCGTGATGAGGGCCAGATTCGAGTTTCCTAGGGAGAGCTGAGGGTTTCTTTGAGAGGGTCACCTTTCAGAGGCAGGTGCCCTCACTTCTGTGGTATTGCAGACTACCTGCTGAAGCATGGGGAGGGCAAGCACTCTGGAGCGATGTGCACCTGGCCACCTAAACTAACGACTACATGGGGTTGAGGCAGTTTTGTTGATTTCACCCCTGGTGCTGTCCCTCGTTTAGTGTCTGTTCCCAGGATCCTGCCTCCTGCGGAGGCATGAGTGCAATGGGACCACTGGGGTGTGGTCTTCTGGAGATAGCGGTTTTGTGGACCCCTGCCACCACGTATTTTCGAGAACTTTTCCGTCCTAAATCTTCAGGCAAATCCATTACCTAATTATTGTCAGTTAAATGATCTTTGAATCCAAGAGGGCAGATAATGATCATCGTAAATTTTATAAGGCATGCTGGTGCACGTGTGTGTGAAGCCTTTGTCAAAACCCGCTGATGGCCCATAATGGTAACAAAGCTCTTGTTTATATCACTTTCCCCTAATATCAAGTTCCTTCAATTTGTGGAATGCAGCTCCTTGCTTAAACCAGACTTCCAGACCCAATAAATCTCTCGGGCATTTCATGTCCCTGGGACTTTGAGAGACTCATTTAAGTTTCTGGACCTCAATTCCCTTGGTGGTGGAAAGAGGAAATTGCGTTACATAGCCTCTAAGGATCCCTTACTCTTTTAAGTCTATTATTCAAAGATCCCTTTTCAGGCCACCTATGCGCAGTGGGTAGCTTAATCTTAATGACTGTCATGAAGAATGTAACCTTACAAGCCGTCTACGAAAGCCTATTGAGAGAAGTACAAATTCCAGATGAGTAGACTTTTAGTTGAAAGACATGTTACTTGCCTTAGAAATTAAGAGAGATATAATATATAAATTTACTTTGGTCCTTTCTCTCAGGAATTTATAATTTCCTATGCAGGGAAGACATGCCAAAATCACTATAGTATACAGTAAGTTAGATAAGCATATGAGAAAGACACAGAGTTCTCTGTGGAATCCCAGGAAGTGAGGTCTTTAGTGATGGCATGTCAGGGAAAATCTTCTGGAGAAGGTAGAATTCTACTTGAATATGAAAATATGAATTTGAAAAATGGAACGTAAGGAAACAAAGGAGAAAAAAACCCAACCATAGAAAAGTTCTGGGTTCATATTCGGTAGAAGGTAATGGGGCTTAAACAAAAACACTCCTTTTTTAATGAGGAGCATCAAATGGTCCCAAGCAAAAAGAGGTCTTGCAAGAAGCTAAAAAGGAGTTTAAACATCAAATAAGACAGTTTAAGGAAAAAATTGGAAAAAAATATAGGAGCAGTGCATGAAAATAAAGAAAATTATGAAAAGAAAGTCAACCAACTTGAACTAGAGAATCAAAAATTTAGGGAAGAAAATAATTCCTTGAAAACTAGAACTGGATAAGGGAAAACCAATGACATTCCAAGACACCATAAAACAAAATCAAAATAATGAATAGGCAGAAGAGAAAGTGAAACATCTCATCAGAAAAGGAACTGATCTGGAGAGCAGATCAAGGAGAAAAAACATAAGAATAGTCGGACTACATAAAATTTATCATTAAAAAACAATCGGCACAACATTACAGGAAATTACCAAAAAAAATTGCCCTGAAGTTCTAGAACAGAAGGCAGAGGAGACTACAAAATGAAAATCACTGATCAACACCTGAAATAGATTTCAAGAAGAAAACTTACAAAATTATCATAGGCAAATGTAAGAGTCTCCAGCTTACAGAGAAAATATTGGAAACAACAAGAAAAAAATTTATTTAAATGTCATGGAGCTACAATAAGGATCACATAAGATCTAGTATCTACTATGTTCCAAGACTGTAACTCTTGAAATACTGTATTTTGTAGAGCAAAGAGATGGTGTTGTAAACAAGGGTAACTTGCCCAGCAAAGTTAAGTATAATCCTAAGTGAATAAGAAAAATGAATATTTAACGAACTGAAAGATTTTTGTGTATTCCTGACAAAAACGGCAGAACTTTAGGGAAAATTCAACATATAACATCCAGGAGAAATACGAAGTAAACATTAAAGAGTATTTGTAAGGCACTGAATAAGGTAATATTATTTGCTTCACATATGTGAAAATAGCAGCACTCTTACGATTTTCATTACTTGTGTAGTTTGAAAGAAAAGTTTGGTCTGAGCTGATGTTATGGGACGATTCTAAACAAAACAAAAACTGTAGGGAAAGAAAAAAAGGAGTAATTATCTCATGCAAATGAGACATGAAAGAAAAAAAATGATACAGAAGATCCTAGAAGGGGGGAAGGTGGGTAGTGCTGGAACCTTATTTTCACTAGGAATGGTTTGAGTGAGAAATATGTATGTATATGTATGTGTGTGTATATGTGTGTGTGTGCATGCGTGTATGTCTATGTATATACTCACATATATGTATCTATGTATGTGTAAGCATTTATTAATGTATGTGTATGTAAATATAGGTATGTATATACAAACCTTAAGACGTGTAAATGTGCATACGTACAAAATATATACATATATCTTCTTAATTCAGAAAGAAATAAGAGGGCAAGGGGATTGAAGGGAAAGAACAGGAGAATGGTGGGTTGGTTTTAAAGGGTGGATTGGTTAAGGAATAGGGGGGCAAGTTAGTGGGTAGAAGTAAAACAGAAGAGTGAGAAGAGATGGGCTATATGGTGAGAAAAATAGTGAGGAAAAATAGGAAGGAGAAAAATAAACAGGTAAGTATAGCTTAGAATGTGATTGGTTCAAATTTATCCATAAAATAGAAATGGATTGCAGATACAAATTTAAATTCAACAAAATATTGCTTTCATGAATCATTAGAAAAATAAGAGGTACACGTAAATACGAAATGGGGGGCAGGAGTAGAATTTATTGTGTAAAAAGAAAGTAGGGATAAAAATCATGATCTCAGACAAACTTAAAGTTAAAATAGATGTAATCAATTTGAAATATTGTTGTTATAGACCATTTAAAATCCCTAACCAATATAAAATATCAGCGTGTATACCTGCCAAAACAGAGACAGCAAGTATATGAACATAAACTTATAACATATTTTATCCAAATAAACTCAGATCTAAATAATTGAAATATTATATATTGTTATTGGTATGCCAATACAATTTTTTAGAAAAATTACAATTTTGTTTAATTAATTGAATGTCATCATAATGTAATTACTAAGACATTGCTTTACTGAGTTAGAAAAAATAACCACAAAGTTCATTTGGAAGAGGAAAAGATCAGGAACTTCAAAGTAACCGGGGGATGAAATATCTAAATGAAGTAGATCCTTCAGTATCAGACCTTAAACAATTTTTTAAGGACGAGCATTGTTAAAGTATAAAAGATCAATGAAATTATTTTAAGTAAAATATGTTCTTGTATAAGTAAAATCTATGAAGTCAAGAATAGAAGGAATGCAGAAAATTGAGGAGAAAATTTCCTCTCACATACGATATGATTGGTTTGGAATATAGTTGTGGTGAAGGATATGACGGTTGACTTAAGAAAAAAAAAGCAAAGTCTTGGGCCTATTAAGGACCTATTTAATCTACCTTCAGAGAAACAGAAGAAAAGTGGAAATACGCATAGTAGTATCTTATGTATACGTATATGGGTGTGTATATGCATAACTATGTATGCATGTGTATGTATGTACGTATGTAAACCTCCATCTTTAGGGTGGGAGGAGAGGGGAATGGATGAGAACAATAAAGTAATAAATGCACAGAAGAGAATAAGGAAAGCCAACAAGGAAGTAAAGAAAGCTTGGTAGCTTTGAAAACACAATGTACTACTATTTCTTATAGGTACTTGCTTACAATAGAAATGTATTGTTTTACATTGAATCCTCTCTTATGGTCTGCTGTACATGGCGATGTTTTTTTCTCATTTTTGTCTTTCAAAACTCAAAAACAAAATCAAAAACAAAGCAAAACAAAAATGAATGCTTCTCAGAAGACGGAGGAAAGAAACAAGTCGAATAAATTATAGTGTCACTAGCAAACCATAGTCTGGAATTTCTCGTGTTCTTTCTGTACCATCTGAAGGTAGGAGAACTATTTTCAAGCAGGTAGTGCTCATGCAGACTTTTTCTTATTTCATTAATCCAATCGTGAATTTTATTAAATTTTCATTTGCTGTCTTTGTTTTCATTTTGGGCACATTAGTATCACTGTGTATGCTGGTTCACACTCAAATCTCAACTCTACCTGTAAACTTAAAATATCTCCTTTTTAATCCTTACATGGTAAAAATAATTTTAGAAAAAATTAAGAAAATATATCAACCTTGTTCACATATCTGGTTTATCCTGCAAGGATAGTAGATTATTCTAGAGTGATAATTAGCTAGAGAATTCATTGAATCTAGTTCTTAAATCTTCATACTACTTTATCGTCATTATTCATTCTGCTGTTCCTCATCATTTTATGGGTGAATTCTTTTCATCCTTTTCTCTCTGTCTCTCTCTGTCTCTGTCTCTGTCTCTCTCTCTCTCTGTCTCTCTCTCTCTCTGTCTCTCTCTCTCTCTCTCTCTCTGTCTGTCTTTCAAACCTCCATCTGGCTTTATTTCTTTTCACAAATATGGGTAGAACTGGGATATATTTGATGATGTAGATAACACATTCAAACATATTTTAAGAGATATAAATATAAGGAAAATTTGTCATTGCTAGAGGGAAGAGATGGCAGAAAGCCATAGTGGACAGATGTGGGGTCATTCTCATAAGGAAAAGCAACATTTACCACGTCCCTCAGATAGTCACTGTGTAACTCATTCGTACTTTCAACTACGATATAAGTGTTATGAATTTGGTGGCCATTAATATGTCTTGCTAATGAAAGATAAGACCAGAGCTTCTTACCAGAAGTTACCAAAATTCAATGCACATTTCCCTTTTTCCTATTGTCTTACACATTTGTTGTTGTTCTAGTCAGAATGACGCCTACATAATGAAGCTTACCTTTGAGAAAACAAAGTAATATTTTTTAATGTGATAACTTGATTCGTTGCTCAAACATTCTCATTTTCAGAATAAGAGTTGTGGGCGAAGTGAGATTTAAGAGGATTTTTGTTTTTGTTTTTTTCTTGATATTTCCTTTGCTCTCTGGTTTGACATATTTGCTCTGAGATCTTAATGGATGTGAATAAAATATTTTCATTCCTTTGAGAACATTACAGCAAATCACTTTCTGGGAGTTATCACTGATTAAAACAAAAGAACTAAAAGTTGCGTAACACAAGGTCAAAAGAACAGAGATGTATATCACCCACTGCCTTGCATCTTTTCAATTATCCATTATAATAATAAAAATGGAATTTTATTATGACTGAATAAAAGAATGTAAAGATGCTCTCAAGAAACAAGATGACTTTGGTGACTCTGGTCTCTGGGGAAGCACTAGGTTTGAGGCTGCTATCATGAAGGTGTCGGACTTGCCTGTGGTGTCTGTATAACACAAGCACGACGTAGCTACTGGTAATGGACATGAATCACACAAACAGAGCATCATAAAGTGATTTCCAAATCACAGAGTTCAAGGTAGTGAACAATCACAATCACATCTACCAACAGATTTAGTATCCATATGAAGAAACAGAATGGAACAATATATTGTGGAGCTCTGGTTTTGAGTTCTGCCCATTTGGAGATGCAGGAAGTAATGGCGATGTCTTGGAAGAAATTCATGGGGCAGGTAGTACAAAGGGAAAGACCCTGGGGAACTCTTTGCAGATACACTATGATTTTACAACCAATATCAACCAGGAAAACTTCCTGGATGCAAGCCTGGATTGCCCATGGAACTTGTCTGAAGATAATCACCAAAATGTTGGAAACGGCCAAATTAGTGAAAATCAAGTCAATGAGTTTTCTCTTTTGACCAGCAATTAAATTAGAGCCATACAGGGGAAGGAGTAAACCATTCCTTAGAACTCCTATTGTGATTTGAGGAATGTAGATCATGCAGAGAACATCATCATAAGAATGCATTCCTTATCCTCTTGGAGAGAAAAATGATAGTCAGATCTAATGTGACCTGGGAGGGGAGAGAAAAGTTTCTGTGATTTAATCAGTTTTACCAAATGGGATTCCATCCACTTCTCACTAATAAGATGATATTCAGTAAGCCTTGGAGTTAGACAGTTTTGAAAAAAATATTTTATTTAAGCTTTATTTTGAGATTATTATGACATTCTTATGAGATCTGAGATTATTTTGATCTTCTTATGCTTGTGCATTGTAAAATGACTGCACTTCTAAGTAAGGACCATTATTTTATTATATTTTTCCTTCTGTATGTATGTGTTCGTCTACTTAAATCTATATGCCATTTTTATGCAGTCATTGATATTTTAGAGATTATATAGAGTTTGAAGACTGGGAAGATATAGGGTTTAGAGGAAAAAATACAGTAGGATGTATATGTCAAGGCAATTGAAATGTCTAGTCTTAAGAAGAGATGGATTGAGGGAAACTAGATAGGAAATCTGAGAAAGTATCTCTACCCTTTGAAAATTCTGCATTTCATTTTAGAAGTTAGCATTTCAATGAGGAAATCAAATTATAAAAATTCAATGTTAAATTGAGTAATAGATGAGCAAGAATTTTAGAGAATATCAGAAAACACTGAAATGTGAATGCTTCATAAGTTTAATTTTTTTCCGTTTTACCCAAAGTCAGAACTGCAGCATTATTTGACACAGAGGAGAAACATATTCGAGCTTAATGAATTGACTTAAACTCTTGAGAATTTTCAAGGAATGAACTAGGCTGTACTGAGAGTTAGTGAGTTCTCTTTTCCCAGAGACATATATGGAAGAGTCGAATGACTACTTACAAGGAAGATGTACCCAAGATTTTTTTTTACAAGTATGGGTTGGACAAGAGCTCCCTTATGTTTTTGGAAAACTTTTATTAGATCTTGGATTTCCTTCCCATTACTTATGAAATCTACCTTTAAAGTTATTACCAGATCAATTAATTAAGACAAGCACCTTATGTTTTTAAAGACCATCTGAAAGTAGTTTAAGACAACCAATTCCCTCTCATTCTACCTTTGTTTCTTGATATAACTATGATAGAAGGGTCAGGAAATATCAAAGCCATTGTGACCAAAGATGTTGGTTGACTTTCACTTGCTTTGGGCTAAGTATCAAAGGTGAGCAGCTACTCTTTGTACTTTCTGTAGTTCCTATTTAAGTACTTATAGTATTCTCATACAATGCTTGAGATTACAAAGAAAGACTTCTGGTTTCAGGTGTGGGCTGTTTTGATTGTGATCTCTTATATCTTTCTCTTCAAGGATGGATGCCTCCAATATGGGCATATCCATGACCATGGATAAACATTAAGTAGAGAAATTAATGCTCCAAATGGTTCTATTACTGACACTGACCTATCACTTAGAAACCTTGCAGCAGCAGCCTTTGAGTATTCCAAAAGGAGTATAATTCTAATATTTGCCCACACTTCGTTCATTTCTGAACAGAAAAATGGGAAATAATGAAAGTTTGTCAATAAAAAATCAACAAATCCTTTACAGTCAGCATTCACAGCCCTCCTTTCAGTTATCATCAAATGTTGATTCACTGGCTACTTCTGACTCTCACCAAATTCTTGGGCTTTGACTATTGACTTCTGGCATGGGTCACTGATTACTCACGGCTGTTCTTCTTAATCTTAATAAATTTCTAATATGGACCATTACACTACTATGACTTGGTCGATGGCTCTGATGCACTCTTCATTTTAACCAAATATGCTCTTCCTAGAAGCAGTCATATACAGGGGCACAATCATATCTATTAATAGATTGAATACCGATATCAACATACAGGATGGAACAATATATTGTGGGCTTCTGAGTTCTGATGAGGAGCTGCAGGGAAGATGATGATGACTTGGAAGAAGCTCATGAGGCAGGAAGAAACCTGGAAAATTTTTGCATATGTGCTCTGATTTTACAACCAATAACATGCAGGAAAACTTTGTGGATGCAAGCCTGGCTTGTGCATGGCACTGCCCTGAAGAGAATCATCAAAATGTTGGAAAAGGCAAATTAACAAAAATTAGGCAAATGGACCTTTTCCATCAGCCATCATTTTTTTTAGAATCATAAAGATAAAGGAGAAAAGTATTATTTGACTATAATGCAAATTTTTCATGTTTATTTCATAACATTTTTCCTTCATTCTTTGTTAACTATATTTTACGCTGCTTAATGGAGAAGAGCCAAATTCCTGTACGTCTTTTTATGTCCCTTTTTTCCTTATCATTTTTGGTGCCCTATTTCCATCTATTCTAAGTGTGCTCAGGTTTTCATAAATGCTAAAGAGTTAAAATTCTTAATTTTTTGTGATACTTTCTTGTGGAGGATAATATTCAACCCACATAGAATCAAGAACATTTGAGAATTTTCTGCTCTTGCTGAGGATCCTAGCCTTTTCTGGTCATACTCTTTACTAGGAAAGCATGTGTTTGTTTTTCACATATGGTCAAACATTGGATGACTCTCACCTTGAACATCTTTTCCAGCAACTTGTCTTTAGCCAATAGAGTTTTAAAATCTATGAAAACATTAAGCTTCAATGACTTATTGAAACATGACAAGTCAATGTTTCACACACACACACACACACAAAAACACACCATTGTGCCATTACCTTGCTCAGATTTTGTATTCTTCACATATCTTCTTCTAATTTTACATAATATAATGGTGGTGACTGGATTCTGTCCTTTTGCTTTCAGACCATTTGGGGTTCTTGTTAATACCTGATTAGTGACAAGAGTTATCCAAATTTATTATTACCACTACTTTCCCGCTAAATGCAAAAAAAAAAATGTATCGTGGACATTTATTTTGTATTTCCCTTTGAAATATTGTCCACTTCTCAATGTGATCTGACTTAAAGAATCCCATTCACAAAACACATGACATTGCTGTTCAAGATCAATAGAATTTAAAACCATATTTTACAAATTTATGTTAAGGACATTAATTACACATCTATTCATGATTATTTTGTATTTTCATGTTTAATTATAGGGTTAGCATTTTAGACTTTGTAAATGCATTTGTTATTGCTGTTAAAAAAAAAAAAAAACTGGCAGTGTATATTCCGAGGTGGAATCTGTTACATACCTACTATCTTTAGGACTCTCTCCAGGGTATAAAAATAGTGCTTTACAAACAGGAAATTCTTGTAACAAAATGAAGTAGTCACTGAATTTCTTATATTTGAATTTTCCTGGATATGAGGAAGAAAAGATGAGAATTTCAGTAAAATTCTTCGTTGAACAAGTTTGATTAGGTGTCCAGATCTTGAAGATAAGTCACATCAATCCACATAGTAAAATAAATTTACTGATTCTTGAATGTAATTATTGTCATTAGGACAATGTTACACATCTATGCATCCTTTCCTAAGACTATAGCTGAGTACAAAGAAGATCCTGGTGACTTTGCATTTTCTGAGAACATTTGACTAAAGAAACTACTCCCACCAAGGGTTGAAAGACTGTTAAAAAACAGACTCTTTTAGGCTTAAAAATGATGAAATACCTTGATCCATAACACAGAGGTGAAAGAGAGTCTAGTTAATGAGTAATTCTACCAGTCTCCATCAATGTTCAGATTGAGATCTAAAGCCCAAAACCACAGAGCCAATATTGTAACATGGAAGTATAAATAAAAATCAATTTACTTAGTAAATATGAATGGCCAGGTGAAGAGATATCAAAAGAATATTTTGCCAAATCATTATCAACAGAGGACAAAAGATTAGAATTATATTCATTGTGGCCTAGATGGAGAAATGTGTGATGTATGTAAGTGCATATTTCATGTGGGAGTGGCTTAATTTCAAGGCCTCACTATGCAGAAAGGAAATGATTATGGAATCCGAAATCCCTGGAAATACTAAGAATGACCCCAGCTTTACTCGAGTCACAACCAATGCCATTTCCACATCAAGGTAAATTCATAAAACAGACTTTTTAATCAGTTGCAAAAGTGGTCCAGATGAAAATAAATCCATCCAGGACGTTTGACAGAAGAATTAACTCTTGGTTCTGAGGAAGCTGATGTCTAAGTAACAGCTATAGAGAAATAATCTTTGGCATGCAGACTGAATTAGTTATAAAACAAGACGACTGACTTGGAAAATTGATAATCAGGTAAAAGAGATTAAACGTGAATTCTGTGAAAGAAATGGCAATATGTGGGATTTACAAATTTCTTTTGTAGATAAAGAGAAAGTTGCTGAAACTTGCCATCAATTACATATAAAAGGATTATATGTTTTTAAAAGGTCATTTAACTGTTAAAACAGTATATCTATAATCTGGAAGCCGAGCTTTCATCCAAGTCAGACCCGAGAACTACTCAAAAACAGAATTGCTTTGAGAATAGAAGCCAAAATAAGTAGGAACAGAATGACTTTGTTTCAGACAGAGGAGGACAAACCAGATAGGCAGCATCATTTCTACCCAGAATATGAACTGTAGTCTACTAAAGTAATGAGAAAAATCTTTATTGTGAGCTTTTATACAAAGAGTAGGCATAACTTGTCACGTGTGTGCACATATGTGGATACGTGTGTATGCACACATTTATGTGTACACTTACATTCATACATGCATGAAAAATTAGCATACATTCCAACACATAGTTATACACACACACACACATATATATGTGTATATATATATGTATATATATATATATAATGTACATTTATTTGTGACAAAAATAATATTAGAAGGAAAGAATAAAAGGTTGGTGGAAGGAACAAAGGAAAGAAGGAGAGGAGGAGGAAAGGATACATTTAATAAGCAATTTTATGTCTCACAATTTGTGCATACAGAACATCTCTAGGAAGTCGATGGATTTGTTCCCTTTATACAGCTGAGGAAATTGAGAGAGATGTTGGAGACTGGATTAGCATTTAAGTCTCCTGACAATAGATCCAGTACTCTTATCTCCTCATTCACATAATGTAGTGATGGATGTTAAAGCAGAGAGAGTCAAGGAGAAGGTGAGACAGCTGAAAAAAATTTGTTATTGTCATGGACATTTACTTCAGATTAACATTATTACTAAATAATAGCAAGTAATAATCACAAGAAATAAATTATCTGATTTCAGATTAATGGTACTTACTACGGTCAGGACTCATGGCCAATTGATTTTGAATTAGGATGATATGCTTATAATAATAAGAAAATATTTAAATATATTCCTTCAAAGTCTTAGAATCCGGGAATCAGTAATAAAAATTGCTTGTACAAGTGGAGAGGAGAGGGGGGTATATAAGGAAGGTCAAATTTCAAATCCTACTTTATGTGAGGATAGCACTCTCTACATAATAAGACTTCCTTGCCATATGAGATGTGTGCCCCATTTCTGTCAGATAATTTCCTGAGGCCCCTTTTTCCTCAAAACCCACCCAGCAGATCATTTTAATCTTTCCTATAGCCCTTTAAACATGAAGTTTGCTTCATGTAGGTGAATGGAATATTCACCAAATAAAGAGAACTAAGAGCGCGTCGTTGGTCCCAATATATTGTAACCCAGTTTCTTAGCCTTCAGGTTTGAGGAGATGACAGGGTCTGTTACAAAGCCTGCTAAAACTTTTAAATACAGTGGAGAAGACCATTCTAACATGCTAAATTAGACAGTGCTCTCACTACAGTGCTCTCCTTTTCCCTTTCGCACAAAGAGCTTCTAGTTGAATGGAGCCTCAGGGTCAACTGAATGCTGCAAAAACACTACTTGCTTCTCTTGAATGGTTTTATGTCAGCTCTTCCCAAACTACATATGTTCTGATCCATTACCTTGCATTAGAGAATTGTTAGGTAACATGAATTGTTGAGTATCAGGCTATATATTCTCCAAAGAACCTGGGCAATTCTGTCTCTGCCAAGTAATTACTTCAATGTTAAACGATGGCTGGAGGGATTTTAATCTATAAGTGGATTAATGACTTCTTTATCAATAGTGTTAAATAATATTAAATAATGTTAAAATTTGGAATCAGACCCCTAAAAAATGATTTGATCTCCTCAAGGCAGCACAGGGTAAGCAGCAGAGTCAGAATCTGAACTCATGTCCGGTGCCTCTAATTTGTGTGTCTTTCCATTTCCCCATGATTCAGTGACATCAATGGAATTTCAAGTATAAAGTTAGCAAACTGACTTTTCTCAACTTATCAAAATATTTTCCAAATTGTAGGAAGTAAGAAAATCTTAATTTAACCATCACTATAAGGTGGGCAAGAGAAAATATCTTGGAAGACAATAAATAAAAGACAAAGGAAAGGTTCAAGGAGACAGGAATGAAGAGTCAAAGATTCTGTATTGGGAATACCTTCCAGTTTCCCAATCTAAGCTACACTGATATCCAAGAGGCATAGAATCCCATTCCAGAAGCAGAATAAGCCAGTTGATCTACGGCTGCAATGGGAGTCAGAGAGCACCTGGAATCAAATACAATTCCTATCAACCAAGACCTTGTGTGACACTGAAAAATTAAGTAACCCTCTCTAGCCTCATTTCTATCACCTACAAAATGATCGCTTTACATCAAGTGCTCTGAGTTCTTTTGTGCTCTGATTCTCTAAGTCTGTATGACCGAACAGGTAGAGAAATTAGTCTGTGGAGTATTTGCTTTAGCAATCCCCACAGTATCTCTCAACCTGTCATACACATTTGTCAAACTCTGCAGCCTGAGTGAGGGAGGAGGAGACAGGTTGCAGTTGCTGGGACTGAAGCCAGTGAGAGCAGTAGCCAGAGCTCTAAGGTCCATAGTGCTCTGCCAAGGCAAAAAGTCAGTCAGAACTCTGAACTGGCAGTGATGGTGTTGGATAGCTCATCGTCAGTTTTCTCATGCGTTGAACCTGAATCAGTGATAAGAGCCTTCTTCTGCTCCTTGACTTGAGCTCAGATTCAATATTTGTAAATCCCACCACTGATCTCGTCAGAAAGAGAAAAATCAGATTCAGTTTTCTCCCAGGGTTGTGTCAAGGGCAGAATCTCCAAGCATCTGAATAATAACTTTGTGATTGCTGCAGCTTGGTGTGCTAGTTTAGACTAGTTGGGCACCACAATAGGGAGGGGACAGAGGCAGAAAACCTAGACTAGTACCCATAAAAATAAATCACTGCGTCTTAAAGACAGAACAATATCTACTTGAGTTTCTTCTACAAGATCCTTCTCTACCCCAAGAACCGAGAGAAATTATTCCATTTTCCAAGAAGACATTTCTAAGAATTTCTATATGTATGGCCAAGGTACAAAGTTACTCACCACTCTGAGCTGTGCTGCCAAAGCAGGGGCTGATGTTCAGTGTAAGTGTGTGAACATGTGTGTACGGGTGGATGCATGTGTGTGTACATGCAATTTTGGTCATGGCCAGGCCTGGATTTATAGGGACAGCCTTTACTGAGTTCAACTCCCTGAAGAACTGTAATTAACATGTCATGTACAAAATAATGTCAATTGAAGGAATCTTGGATTTGTCTGAAGAAGGAACAGCCTTTCATGGCAACAGTCATGAAATTACTGCTTTTATTATGTGTAGATATATTTGCTGAAAGTTAAAGTTTCATGACTCTAGCTGCAGGGATACTATTCCTGGCTTGTAGACTGTTCCTTATTACATCAATCAGGTTGGTCTTCTCAGGATTAATGAATGGAAAAGGAAAAGAAAAAAATAGAAAAAAAAATCCAAAAACCTAAGATTTGTATTACAAGAGATAGTATCAACATAATCTTACTTCATGCCTTCCTCTCCGTCTCTGTTTGTCTCGATCTCTCTGTATTTGTCCTTCAGTCTCTTTCTGTGTCTTCTTTCTCTCTTTTCCTTTTTTTATTCCATTTCTCTAAGCACTTTTGACACAAAAAGAGGAAAAACACTGTCCACTTTCAAGAAGCTTTCACTTAAGAGGTTTAAGTGAAGAACATGCAAACAGATACATGCAAAGCAAGTTTTAAATAGGAGAAACAAGAAATTATTAAAGTAGGGAAAACACTGGAATTAAGTGAGGTTGACTGTGTGTGTTTGTGTGTATACTTTATACAAAATTAAAAAGGTTTTACATAGACAGCACCAATGCTGCTAAAATTAGGAGGAAACCAGGAAAGTGGCTAGTGGGATGCTATCTCATGCCACTCAGATTAACTAACTTGACAGAACAAAAAATGACAAATAGTGGAGAGTATGTAGAAAAACCAGCACATTAATACACTGTTGGAAGAGTTGCAAATGATCCAAACATTCTGGAGAACAATTTGGAATTATGTACAAACAGTTACAAAACTATATAAACCCTTGATTCAGCAGTACCACTACCAGTTCTACATCCCAAAGAGGTCAAAGGAAAAGGACCTATTTAAAAATATATTTCCATCAACAGCATCTCTGTTTATTGTGGCAAAAGATTGGAAACGAAATGAATATCCTTCAACTGAATTACAGAAAAAGTTGTGGCATATGATTATGATGGGATACTATTTTATTATAAGAAATGGCAATCATTACATACAGAAGCAGGAATATGTTGATGGTGATCATCTGTCAAAGACATCAACTCTGATGAAGACAAAGACCGAGACAATTCCAAAGGAACCATGATGAAAAATGCATTCTGTTCTAGAACAAGAAAGCAAAACAAAACTTGAAAAAGGCAATCACTGATCAACACCTGAAACAGATGCCAAGAAGAAAACTTACAAAAGTATCATAGCCAAGTTTCAGAGTTCCCAGGTTAAAGAGAAAATATTAGAAAAAAACAACAAAAAAATTTAAGTGTCATGGAGTTACTATAAAGATTACATAAGGTGCAGTAGCTACCATGTTGAAGGACTGTAGCTCTTAAAACACTAATTTTTGTAGAGGAAAAGTGTTGAGGTTAGTGCCAAGTGTAACTTGCCCAACCAAGTTAAGTATAAGCCTAAATGAAAAAAAATAGAGATTTAATGATCTGAAAGACTTTCAAGTACTTGGAACAAAACCAGCAGAAGTTAAGGGAAAATGCAACATATAACATGCAGGAGAAATATAAAGTAAACATTAAAGACTAATTATAAGACAATCAATAAGGTGAAATTATTTACTTCACATATGTGAAAATATTAGCAACACTCAAGATTGTCATCATTATTTGGTTAGGTTGAAAGAAAAGTTTCATCTGAGCTGAATATGGTGGGGTGATTCTAAATTTTAAAAAACTGAAAGGAGAGGAAAAAAGGAGAGACTATCTTATGCAAATGAGGCCTAACAGGAAAAATTGATATAGAGGAAACTAGAAAGGGGCAAGGTGCGTAATGCTAGATCCTTAGTCTCACAAGAAAAGGATTAAAGGTATGGGGGAATAGGTTAAGGAATAGGAGGACAAGGTAGTGGCTAGAAGTAAAGCAGAAGAATGAGGAGAGATAGGGTCAACAGTATAAAAAAGATAGTGAAGAAAAATAGGAAGGAGAAAAATGAATAAGTGTAGCATGGAATGTGAATGCTTCAAATTTTCCCTTAAAACAGAAAAGGATAGCTGATTAAAAATATGAATTCAGCAATACGTTACTTTCAGGAAACATTATAAAAAAGCTAGATGTACATAAACATAAAATAAAAGGCAGGGTTAGAAACTATTATGTAAAAAAGCAAGCAAGGATTGAAATCATGATCTCAGACAAAGGTTAAGTTAAAACAGATTTAATTAAAAGTGAAAAATAGAGAAGTAGTCCTGTCAGCAATATTATTCAATATTACTTTAGAGCATTATAATATTCATTAGTTAAAGATGTTCCCCACCCATTAATAGGCCTCAGATACCTTTGTTTACTTATTTTTTAATTAATTTATTTGTTTTCAGTTTTCAACCATCACTTTCATATGTTTTCAGTTTACTACTGCTTCTTCTCCACTCCATCTCCAAGAAAACATGCAAACTTATATGGCTTCTATACATACGTTCTCATGAAACACATTTTCACATTAGTCTTCTTGCATAGAAGAATTAAAATGAACGGGAGAAACCATGAGAAAAACCAAAACAAAACAGAATATAACATAAGGGAAAATAAACTCCTTCATTCTGAATTTCAGTTACAGAGTTCTTTGTCTGAATGTGGATGGCAATTGGCATCAAGATTCCTTTTGGGAATGTTTTAGTTCCTTGCATTCCTGGGAAGAGCTAATCTATCAGAAACAGTTCTCGCATCCTGTGGCTGTTAGTGTGTGTCATGTTCTCCTGATTCTGCTCATTTCACTCAACTTCAGTTCACACAAGTCTTTCCAGGTTTTCCTGAAATCCACCTGTTCGTCATCTCTTTTTTAAAAATTAATTTATTTAAGTTTTCAACATTCATTTCCACCAAAATTTTGGGTTCCAAAATTTCTCCCCATTTCTCCCCTCCCCTCACCCCAAATCACTGAGCATTGTAATTACCCTTATAACTAACCTGCCCTCCTTTCTAACGTCCCTCCCTTCTCTTATCCTCATCTTCTCTTTTGTCCTGTAGGGCAAGATAACTCTCTATACCCAATTACCTGTATTTCTTCTTTCCTAGTTGTGTGCAAGAACAATACTTCAAAGCTGTTACTAAAACTATGAGTTCCAACTTCTCTTCATCCCTTCCTCCCCACCCATCCCCTTTGAGAAGGCAAGCAATTCAACATAGGCCATATCTGTGTAGTTTTGCAAATGATTTCCAAAATAGTCGTGCTGTGTAAGACGAACTATATTTCCCTCCATCCTGTCCAGTCCTGTCCAGCCCTCCATTTATTTTATTCTGTCTTTTGATCGTATCCCTCCCCAAGAGTGCTGACTTCTAATTGCTCCTTCCTCTCATTGGCCGATCTTCCATCATTCTCCCTGCTTATCCCCTTCTCACTTCCTTTCCTGTATTGTAAGATAGGTTTCCATACCAAAAAGAGTGTACATTTTATTTCTTCTTTTAGTTGAATGTGATGAGAGTAATCTTCATGTTTTTTCTGCCACCTCCGTTCTTTTTCTCTCCACTGAAAAATCTTTTAAGTGCCTCTTCCATGAGAGATAATTTGCCCCATTCCATTTCTCCCTTTCTCCTCCCAACATATTTCTCTCTCTCCGCTTAATTTTATTTTTTTAGATATGATCCCATCCTCTTCTATACACCTGATGCTCTCTGTCTCTCTATCTATGTGTGTGGGTGTATGTGTGTATGTGTCATCCCACCAACTACCCAGATACTGAAAAAAAGTTTTCAGGAGTTAGAAATATTGTCTTTCCTTGTAGGAATGTAAATAGTTCAACTTTAGTAGGTCCCTTATGATTTCTCTTTGCTGTTTACCTTTTCATGCTTCTCTTCATTCTTGTGTTTGAAAGTCAAATTTTCTTTTCAGCTCTGGTCTTTTCATCAAAAATGCTTGAAAGTCCTCAATTTCATTGAAAAACCACTTTTTCCACTAAAGTATTATACTCAGTTTTGCTGGATAGGTGATTGTTGGTTTTAGTCCTAGTTCCTTTGACTTCTGGAAGATAATATTTCACACCCTTTCATCCCTTAATGTAGCAGCTGCTACATCTTGTGTTATCCTGATTGTATTTCCACAATACTTGAATAGTTCCTTTCTAGCTGCTTGCAATATTTTCTTTTTGACCTGGGAACTCTGGAATTTGGCCACAATGTTCCTAGGACTTTCTCTTTTTGGATCTCTTTCAGAAATTTATGGGTGGATTCTTTCAATATTTATTTTGGTCCCTGGTTCTAGAATATCAGGGCAGTTTTCCTTGACAATTTCATGAAAGATGATGTCTAGGTTCTTCTTTTGATCATGGCTTTCAAGTAGTCCCATAATTTTTAAATTGTCTCTCCCGGATCTATTTTCCAGGTCAGTTGTTTTTCCCATGAGATATTTCACATTATTTTTCATTTTTTTCATTCTTTTGGTTTTGTTTTGTGATTTCTTGGTTTCTCATAAAGTCATTAGCCTCCTTCGGTTCCATTCTAATTTTGAAAGAACTATTTTTTTCAGTGAGCTTTTGAACTTCCTTTTCCATTCAACTAATTCTGCTTTTTAAAGCATTCTTCTCCTTATTGGCTTTTTGAACTTCTTTTGCCCATTGAGGTAGCCTATTTTTACAGGTGTTATTTTCTTGAACATTTTTGGGGTCTCCTTTAGCAAGGTACCGACCTGCTTTTCAGGCTTTTCTTGCATGTCTCTCATTTCTCCTCCCAGTTTTTCCTCCACCTCTCTTACTTGATTTTCAAAATCTCTTTTGAACTCTTCCATGGCCTGAGACCATTGAATATTTATTTTGGATGTTTGGGATAGAGAAGCCTTGACTTATATGCCTTTCACTGATGGCAAGCATTGGTTTTCCTCATCTGAAAGGGGGAGTGGTGAGAACTGCTACTACCTGCCCAATGTGGCCTCTGCAGGCTGCTGACTGAGGCCAGAGCTATGGCAAGGCCCTTCTCCCTCCCTGGCTAACTGAAAAAACCCTTTCACTGACCTTTGGCGGCTGTGAATTGGGGCATCTAGGGACCCGCTGCTGCTGCGACTGGGGATTCCACCGCGATGTGTCTTCCTCCCAGAGTCTCGCCATGCTGCATGAGCAATGGTGGGCTGGGCTCCACGGTCCACTCTGCATCAGGTGCAACCGATGATTCCCGTGGGCCTTTCAGGTCACCTAGGGCTGGAAATCTTCTCCACTATGTTGTTGTCCACTTCTGCTACTGTAAAATTTGTTTTACCCTCTCTACAGGTATTGTATGGGCTGTGGTGGGAGGGGAGGCTGCGTATGTGTGTCTTTCTGCTCTGCCATCTTGGCTCCACCCCTGTTTGTCATTTCTTATAGGACAATAGTGTTCACTTACATTTCTGTACCACAACTTGTTCAGCTATACCCCAATTTGGGCACTTGCTCAATTTCCAGTTCATGGTCACCAGGAAAATAGTTGCTATAAATATTTTTGTACATGTGGATCCTATTCCCCATTTTTATGGTCTCCTTGGGATACGGCCCTATAATCGATATTGCTGGGTCAAAGGGTATGTACATTTTTCTTGCCTTTTGGGCCTAGTTCCAAATTACTCTCCAGAATTGTTGGATCAGTTCATAGCTCCACGACTTTTATGAATTTCTGATGAAGCACTGAATTATGAGGGTATTTGCACTTGGGTGCTAAAAAGTATATATGTACTCTGAGGTGATATTTTGCTTTGAGGCTTACTCTTTGGGAGAAGAGTCCTGCGCCACATGAGACTCTGGGTGGCCATTTAGGAGTCCCTTGGTTTTGAAACCCAGATATTGGTGCTACTCCCTCTCGTACTTATGCATGTATGTAATGGTCAGAGAGTTGGATCTGTCTGTTGATCTGTCATGTATGTATTGCTTATGGTCAGACAGTTAGGCCTGTCTTTTGGTCTTTATTGCTCTGCTTGTATTTTCTCCGTTGGTGAATATAATTAAAGTAGATTGTTGACCCCTCAAAAGTTGCCTTCACTTTAAAAAAGCAGATCTAAGAACCTGTACCCTAGGACTTTCTATGTATGCTGGGATGCTTGCTGTTTCAAGCATTTCAAATGCCTACCCAGTATGAAATATCTGAGTGTATACTTACCAAAATATTCATGGAAACTGTAACACATCAAATAAGAGAAACTTTTTATACAAATAAACAGATTAGATAATTGAAATATTATATATTGTTCCTGGTAAGGTCAATATGACTTCTAAAAATTACAATTTCACTTCATTTATTCAATGTCATCCTAATTAAATTACTAAATATTTCCTTTATGGAATTAGAAATGATAACCACAATGCTCATTTGGAAGAGAACAAAGATCAGAACCTTGAAAGTAGCCAGGAAAATATGAGATAAACGATCTAGATTCATCAGTATTAGACCTTAAATAATATAAGGGAGAATATTATTGAATTAAAAAAGGATAAATTCAAATAATATCAATTAAGGTTTTCTTGTATATGTAAAAATGTTTTGTAGCCAAGAATAGTGGGAAATGCAGAAAAGTGAGGGAAAATATTATCTTAGGTAGAATATGATTGGATTGGAATACTGTTGTGGCATAGGAAATTGTGAGCTGTTTGATTTAGGAAACAAAAACATGGAAAGACTTGAACCTATGAAGGAAGATTCAACCCACGTACAGAAAAGTAGATAACAAGTAGAACTAAGCATAGTACCATCTTACATATATGTGTATGAGTGTTTATATGAATAACTATGTATGTGTGTGCACGTATATACATATATATGTATACCTCTATCTTTAGGGTTGGAAGAGAAGGGAGGGATGGGAAAATAAAGTAAAAAATACACAGCAAAGAGGAAAGAAAAGCAACAAGGAAGTAAAGAAAATCTTGGTAGTTTACTACATATATTTTATAGAAATGGAAAAGTATTGTCCTATATTGAATTCTCTCTTATGGTCTACTTAATGGATGGTGATTTTTTTCTTTTCTCATTTTTTTCTTTAAAACATTATGAAAAACATAAACAAAGGAAACAAAGCAAACAAAACGAATGATTCTCCGATGGGGGAGGGAAGAAAGAAGTAGAATAAATGACAGCAACACTAGGAAACCAAAATTATAACTTTTCTTTTTCTTTCTGTATGATCTCAAGGTGGGAGAATTATTTACTTGTAGGTACTAATCAAGAAACCTACTTATTTCATCTATCTAGTTGGGAATTTTAATACGTTTTAATTTGCTGTATTTTTTTTTCACTTTTTGAAACACTATTACCACTATGTATGTTGCTTCACACTGCCATCTCAGCTTGACCTCGTTGCTTAAAATATCACATTTCTAATCCATATATACTCAAAGAAAATAATTTTACATAATTTTTCTGCAAATATATGTGGTTTATTCTATAAAGATAGTAAGTTACCTTATTGGCAAGAGGTGACCAACTTCTTTCTCAGTTTTCTAGAGTTAAGATTGGCTATAGAAGCCATTGAACCTAGTTCATAAGTCTTCAGAGTGTTATTTTTTATTGTCATCATTCAATCTGCTATCTTTCATCATTGTATGGGTGAATTCTTCTCATGCACTTCTCAATCTCCCTCTATCTATCTGTCTCTCTCTCTCTCTCTCTCTCTCTCTCTCTTTCTCCCTCTTTTAGCAAACCCCATTTACCATTATTTCTTTTAACAAAAATGGAGTATGGGTGTGGAGCCACGATGGAGGAGTGAGAGCAATGACTCACCTAAACTCTTAGAGAAACTCCTTCAGATACCTCTAAAAAGAGAATCTGACCAAATTTCGGAGTTGCAGAATCTAATAGGAGACAGACTGTGGCAGATTCAAAGGCCAGCACAATCTGGAAGGTCCACGGGAAGGATCTGTTCCGCGGGGTTGAGCCCACAGTGCAGAGCGCAGCTTGTCCAGGGCCCTGTGAAACCTGAGAAACCAGCAGGCAGAACCAGCAGAGCCTCAGCCCAGTGTTAGAGACCAGGAGAGCTGAGGATGTGAGAGCCACTGAGCACCAGATATCAGCCGCAGCAGCTCCTGAGACTTTCAGCCCGAAGATTAAACGTCTGTAAGTCACTTACTTGAACTTCCAGGAGCCAGGATGGCGGAAATGCTCTCTCCTCCCCGCTTGATGACCTGAAAGAACCATAAACTATTTCCCCCAAAAATCCTGGATCAGTGGGAAAAGCAGAGGGACCAAATAGTCTCATAACACCTAAGGCTAGGAGAATGTCTAAGGGGGAATTCCTCCTACTATGGCAGAGGCAAAGTGGAAGAAAAGGGGCCCCAGGGCAGAGGAAACTCACATTAGGGTCCAGGCAAACCTCATCACCAGGAGAGGAGATCCAGGAGGGGTGAAAACTCGCACGAAGATTTAGGCATGCCTCAGCACACCAGGGGAAATGGGAAGACAATAGGGCAGCTATGATCACTATCCCCTGAGCTTACCTTTGCCTCAGTTCAGCTGAGGAGATCTCCCGTGACAAAACCACCCCTCTCCCACACTTAACAAGGTAAGCCCAGGGCTGATCAGGGAAACAAAAACAAAACCTGCTCTTAGCTTTATCCCACAAGTCAGCTCAACACCAAGTTCTGCAGCTTCTAACTGGAAGAACCAGAAGTTACAACACACAACCACCAGCATGAACAAGAAAAAGCAAATGAAGGAAGAAAAAAACATAGAATCATTCTATGGAGACGAAGACCAAAACACAAATACCAAAGAGGTCAGTGTTGAGACTGAACTTCCATCTGAAACTTCAGTAGAAACTACGAACTGTTCGCATGCACAAACAGCTCTCCTGGAACAGCTGAGGAAGGAAACAGAAGAGAAAGGGGCCCATGATTTTAAAAGGACAAAAAATAATTCACTATTGAGAACATCTCTTTGAAAAGGAAAATTGAACGAACGGTAAAGGAAGTACAAAAATTAATTGGAGATAATAATTCCTTAAAAGGAACAGTTGGACAGATGGAAAAGGAAGCACAAAACCTAAATGGGAAAACTGGACAAATGGAAAAGGAAGGACAAAAATAAACCAGAGAAAATAACTCCTTAAAAGGAAAAATTGGACAGATGGAAAAGGAGATGCAAAAGTTAACTGAAGAAGACAATTTGATAAAGACTAGAATTTGGTAAGAAGAAACTAATGACTCTATGAGACAGCTAGGATCAGTCAAACAAAATCTGAAGAATGAAAAGATAGAAGAAAATGTAAAATATCTAACTTGAAAAACAACTGACCTAGAAAATAGGTCCAGGAGAGAAAAGTTAAGAATTATTGGTCAGCCAGAAAACCACGATAAGGAAAAGAGCCTGGACAATATCTTCCAGGTAATCATCAAGGAAAACTTCCCAGAAGAGCTAGCTTTAGAGGGCAACATGGTCATTGAAAGAATCCACCGTTCACCTCCCGACAGGGATCCCACACTCAAAACCCCAAGAAATGTCGTTGCCAAATTCGAGAAATATTAAGTGAAGGGGAAAATACTACAGATAGCCAGAAAAAAATCATTTAAATATCAAGGAGCTACAGTAAGGATCACACAGGACCATGCAGCTTCCGCATTAAAAGACTGAAGGAACTGGAATCCAATATTGTATAAGGCAAAGGAGTTGGGAATACAACCAAGGATCAACTACCCAGCAAAGTTCAGCATAACATTTTAGGCAAGGAGATCGTCATTCAACGAAGTAAAGGATTTCCAGACCTTCCTGAAAAAAACGCCTAAAAGAAAATTGGATCTTCAAACGCAGGTCTCAAGAGAGGCATAAAAAGTTAATCAGGGTGGGGGGGCCGGGACAGAACAAACAAACAAAAAACTTGTTACTCAATTTGGGCAAACTGTTTACTTCCCTATAAGGGAAGATGATACCTGTTAATCTTGAGAATTCTGCATCTGTTACGAAATATAAAAGGGATATACATAGAGGCAATGGGTATAAAGTAAATGATGTTACGTTAAAAAATGATTTAAGTATGTGAAGGGATTGTAACAGGAGGTGTGAAAAGGAGGAAGCAGAAAATGGTAAATTACATCACAGGAAGAAGTACAAAATTATAGTAGAGAGAAAGAGGGGAGGGAGATGAGGATTAGTTGAGAGGTACTCTCATCTGAGTTGGCTCAAGGAGGGAACAACAAACTTAAGTACATAATCCTAACCAGCTCTACAGACAGTAGAAGGAAATGGGAGAAGAAAGGGAAGGGAAGCTAAAAAGGAGGAAAGAAGCAGTAAGGGTAAAGGGGAGTAAAAGGGAGGGCATCTAAAAGAAGGAAGGGAAGGCTGCAGGAGGTGGTGGTAAAAAGTGAAAACTGTTGAGGAGGGGAAGGGAGACAGGAGAGATAAAAGCACAAATGGTGGGGAAAAGGATGGAGGGAAATACACAGATTGTAATCAAAATTGTGAATGTGAATGGAAGGAACTCTCTCATAAAACCGAGATGGAAAGCAGAATGGATTAAAAGCCAGAATCCAACAATATGTTGTCTAGAAGAAACACATTTGAAACTGGGGAATACACACAGGATAAAAGTCAAAGGTTGGAGCAGAATATATTGTACTTCAGCTGATGGAAGAAAAACAGGAGTAGCAATCCTAATCTCAGACAAAGCAAAAACAGAAATAGATCTAATCAAAGAGATAAGGACGGAAAATACATCCTTCTAAAAAGCACCATAGACAATGAAGCAATATCATCATTAATCATGTATGCTGCAAGTGGTGTAGCGCATTTAGGATTCTTAGAAGGGAGGCCGGGGGAGTTGAAAGAAGAAATTGACAGCAAAACTCTACTAGTGGGGGACCTTAGCCTCCTCCTCTCTGAACTTGATAAATCTAACCTCAAATAAACAACAAAGAGTTTAAGGAGGTAAATAAAACTCTGGATAAGGTAGATATGATAGATCTCTGGAGAAAACTGAATGAGAAGAGAAGATTAGAATAGATTTTTCTCAGTGGTACATGGCACATGTACAAATATTGACCATGTACTAGGACATAAAAGCCTCACAATCCAGTATAGAAAGGCAGAGATAATCAATGCATCCTTCTCAGTTCATAATGCAATAAAAGGTATATGTAATAAAAGGTCATGGAAAGAAAAAACAAAAATCAATGGGAAAATCAAAAATCTAATCCTAAAGAAGGAGTGAGTTAAACAATAAATCATTAAAACTATCAACAACTTCATTCAAGAGAATGAAAATAACGAGACAACCTACCAAATGTTATGGGATACTGTAAAAGCAGTTCTTAGGGGAAGTTTTATATCTTTGAAGGCCTCCATAAATGAAATGGAGAAAGAGGAGATTAATGATTTTCGCATGCAGCTGAAAAAGCTAGAAAAAAAAATAAACTGAAAATTCAAAAGTAAATAAGAAATTAGGAATAATGAAAACCAAAGGAGATATTAATCAAATTGAAATTAAGAAAACTATTGAATTAATAAATAAAATGAAAAGTTGGAATTATGAAAAAACTAACAAAATTGATAAACCTTTGGTCAATTTGATTTAAAAAAATGAAAGAAGAAAATCAAATTACTAATATCAAAAATGAAAGGAGGGAACTCACCTCCAATGAGGAGGAAATTAGAACAATAATTAGAAATTACTTTGCCCAACGTTTCCCAACAAACACGATAATCTAAATGAGATGAATGAGTATTTTCAAAAATACAAATTGTTCACATTAAGAAGGAAGAGGAAGTCCAATACTTAAACAACCCCGTCTCAGAAAGAGAAATTGAAGAAGCCAACAATGAATTCTCTAGGAAAATATCTCCAGGGACAGATGGATTTGCAAGTGATTTCTATCAATCATTTAAAAACAGTTATTTCCAATTCTACACAGACCATTTTTGAAAATTGGGGAAGACGGAGTCCTCCCAAATTCTTTCTGTGATACAAATATGATTTTGATTCCTACATTAGGAAAAGACAAAACAGAGAAAGAAAACTATGTACCAATTTCTCTAATGAATATAGATGCAAACATTTTAAATTAGATTTCAGCAAAACAAATACATCATCTTATCAGGAGAATAACACATTTGATCAAGTTGGATTCATACCCGGAATGCAGGGCTGGTTCAATATTAGGAAAACTATTAGTATTATCGATCACATCAACAACAAAATGAAACAAACTACATGATTATCTCAAGAGATGTGGAAAAAGCTTTTGAGAAAATGCGACGCCCATTCCTATTAAAAACACTGGAGAACATAGGAATAAAGGGAACTTTCCATAAAATAATAAGCAGTATCTACCTAAAACCTTCAGGAAGCATTATATGCAATGGAGATGAGCTAGATATATTTCCAGTAAAATAAGTGATGAAACAATGATGTCCATTATCACCACTATTATTCAGTATGGTACTAGAAATGTTAGCTGTAGCAGTTAGAAAAGATAAAGAAATTGAAGGAATAAGAATAGCCAAAGAAGAAACTAAGTTATCACTCTTTGCAGATGATATGGTGATATACTAAGAGAATTCCAGAGATTCAAGTAAAGAACTACTTGAAATAAGAAACAACTTTGGCAAAGTTGCAGGTTAAAAAATAAACCCTCATAAACCTTCTGCATTCCTATACATTAAAGTACAACAGCAAGAGATCGAAAGAGAAATCCCATTTAGAGCTACGATAGGCACTATAAAATACTTGGAAGTTTACACGCCAAAAAAAACAAACCCAGGGATTATATGAGCACAATTACAAGACACGTTTTGCACAAATAAAGTCAGATTTAAGTAAGTGGAAAAACCTCAGTTGTTCATGGGTAGGCTGACCTAATATACTTAAAATGACAATTCTACCTAAATTAATTGACTTATTTAGTGCCATAGCAATTAAACTATCAGATACTTATTTTTTATGGAGCTGAATAAAATAATATCAAGATTCATCTAAAAGAACAAAATATCCAAAATATCAAAGGGACTAATGAAAAGAAATGCGAGGGAAGGTGGCCTAGCGCTACCAGATCTCAAATTGTATTATAAAGCAAATTATCAGAACCACTTGGTACTGGCTAAGAAACAGAAGGGTAGACAAGCAGAATAGACTAGGCACTCAAGACACAGTAGGCAGGGAACATAGGAACCTTCTGTTTGACAAACCCAAGGACCCCAGCTTCTGGGATAAGAACTCACTGTTCGACAAAAATTGCTGGGAAAACTAGATAACAGTGTGGCGGAAACAAGGCATAGACCCATGCCTGAAAGCATACACAAGGATGAGGTCCAAGTCGATACATGATCTAGGTATAAAGATTGATGCTGTGAACAAACTGGAGGAGCAAGGAATAGTGTACTTATCAGATTTATGGAGAAGGGAAAAATTTTTGACTAAAGAAGAGATAGAAAGCCATTATGAAATGAAAGATGAATAATTTTGATTACGTTAAACTGAAAAGTGTTTGCACAACCAAACCCAATGCAACTAAAATTCAGGATGTAGTAAATTGGGAAAGAATTTCTACAATTAATCTCGGGGATAAAGGCCTCATTTTTAGGATATATAGAGAACTGAGTCAAATGTACAACAATACAAGTCATTCCCCAATTGATAAATGGTCAAAGGATATGAATAGCCAGTTTTCAGAGGAACAAATTAAAGATATGAAAAAATTTCATTCATATGAAAAAATGCTCTAAAGTACTTAGAGATGCAAATCAAAACCACTCTGAGGTGCCACATCACACCTATTAGATTGGTAAACATGACAGAACAGGAAAATGATAAATGTTGGAGAGGATGTGGGAGAGTTGGAACACTAATTCATTGTTGGTGGAGCTGTGAGCTCATCCAACCATTATGGAGAGCTGTTTTAAACTATGTCCAAAGGACTAAAATAATGTTCATAGCCTTTGACCCAGAAATATCGCTTCTAGGACTCTACACCCAAGAGGTCATAAAAAAGAGAAAGGGTCCCATATGTACAAAAATATTTATAGCAGCACACTTTGTACTTGCCAAGAACTGGAAATCAAGGGGATGCCCATCAATTGGAGAATGGCTGAATAAATTATGGTATATGAATATAACGGAGTACAATTGCACCACAAGAAAATGATGGACAACAAGATTTCAGAGAGGCCTGGAGGGATTTATATTATCTGATGCTGAGAGAAAGGAGCCGAACACGGAGAACTTTGTGCACAGCAACGACTCCAGTGTGCGACAGTTTTTTCTGGTAGACTTGGAACTTTGTAACAACGCAAGAACTTAAAAAATTCGTAATTGTCTTCTAAGGCAAAGTGCCTCCGACACTCAAAGAAAGAACTATGGAATTCATTAGCAGACTGTACCAGATCGTGTGTGTGTGTGTGTGTGTGTGTGTGTGTGTGTGTATTATGTTTTGATTTGTGATTTGATTTCTTCCATTTATTTTAGTTCATCTACATAGCATGACTATAGTGAAAATGTTTTCAATAGGAAAGTGTGCGTAGATCCTATGTAGAATCGTATACCATCTTGCAGAGGGAGGGGGGTGGGGGGGATAGGTAGGGGGGAAAATATCTAAGTTTTATGGTAGAGATTATAGAGTATCAATATAAATAAATAAATAAATTTTAAAAAATCAGCAATTATTTTGCAGTCAGCATCCACAAACCTCTTTTCAGTTATCTTCAAGTGCTGATTCACTGGCCCCTTCTGACTCTCACCAAGTGCTTGAGCTTTGACCATTTGTTCTTGACATGGCTCCCTGGTTACTCACAGTTGTTCTTCTGACCCTTAATAGATTTCTAAGAGGGTCCATTCAACTTCGTCTGTGACTCTCATGAAGTTTTCATTTTAACTAAAACGTTCCCCTTCACTCTTTTCCTAACCAGGCTTTAGTATTTGATTCAGTCAAAATAATAATTAGACCAATGGATATGACATTTTCTGACATAGCCTGTCACATTGCAAATTATGGACAAATTTGATAGTATTTCAAAGTTTCGTTGTCAGTCCTTGAATGTGCATGCTATGAAATAGGTAACAAATGTTTATATTAGGGAAATGAATTTCTGAAAACAAAGTATTTAACACAAGGCAGCATAATGGTAAATAAAATTGTAACATAATAATTTCAGAAATTCATAAACTTTTGTTCGTCTCAGAAAGTACTAGGCGTTTTATTTGAAAATAAGCCAAAACACAAAGGTTTTTCTCAAAGGTTTAATTGGTATTTTGCTATCAGAATGGAATGAAATATGAAGAGAATTGAAGTCTGTGATTTATCTTTAGAAGTGTTTGTCTAGTTACATGGCCAAAAATTATATTGAACCTAGATACAACCTTAACTACATAGCTGAAAAACTTCTGTTTCACCCACCCCCAGAAAAAATTAAACAGGCATAATTTCACTATAATGTAGGAAAATAAAATTCATGGAGAACAAAAGATTCACAAAAGGACTCAGAAAAATATAATTGATATTTTAGGTATTCTTATTCATTGAAACAAAAGAGTTGTGGAAGATAATAAAATGTGTTGTCTCTGTCAAAACACATGACTATGATCACCAAGGTAGGAATTTTTAGTGCTTCCTAGGGAACCACTTTCTTCCCCCAAAAAACTAAAGATAAGGGTTTATGGAAATGGTTTTGTATTTCATGCCAAAGATTGAGGGTATGGCTTGGTTGCAAAGAAACAATTGAACTAATTTTGGAGAGCACTTTGTAACTCTATTAGATACTACCTTGGTATTCCTGTGACCATTTTGAAGTAGAAATTTTGACTGTCCAGGCCACTCATTAATCTCTTTACTCCAGACAGTGGGAAGAGAAGTAAAGCAATTAAAATGGATAATTCCTAAAAAGTGTTCTAATAGTTATTCTCAGAAAAACCAAAGGAATTTTTTAAAAAATAAAATAATGCTATATCTCTGATCATAGGCAAGTCACTTAATTTTAAGGTTGTAATCAGTCACTTTAACATGTTTTTAAAAAATCATTGGACTGGCAGAACCAAGATGTATCACCACAGACTTGCTAGAGCTTTGCCCCCATGCCCCCTCTAATACATGTAAAAATCACTCTAAACAAATTCCGTAGCTGAGGAACCCATCAAATGACAGAGTGAAGCAAATCACCAGCCCAAGACAGCTTGAAAGTTCGCTAAGAAGTGTCTATCATGCCACGGTGGGACCAGAGCACACCGCAGTGTGAGTCATGGCAGCACAGACAGAACTTGAGCAGGACTTGGGGGGACTGAATCTCTGCCATAGTGACAGTTTCCAGACTTCACGACCCCAAAACACTAAGAACAAATTGGAAAGTCTATGGGAAAAAAAAACCTGCGGGACCAGTGTGACCGTATAGAACATATTGCAAGCAGCCAGAAACAATTCAGGTATTATGGAAATGAAATCAGAATAACACAAGATCTATCAGATTCTACATTAAGGGATCGTAGGTCTGGGAATATGACATTCCAGGGGTCAAAGGAGCTAGGATTTAAACCAAGAATCAGCTACCCAGCAAAACTGAGTATAATACTTCAGGGGGAAAAATGATCATTCAATGAAATAGAGAACTTTCAAGAATTGTTGATGAAAAGACCGTTGGTGAATAAAAAAAATGACTTACAAACACAAGAAACAAGAGAAGCATGAAAAGGTAAACAGGAAATAGAAATCATAAGGAACTTACTGAAGTTGCTCTGTTTACATTCTTAGAATGAAAAATTATATTTGAAACTCTTAAAATTTTCACAGTATATAAACTACTGAAGGGATTAGACACATATTGCCAGAGGGCACAGGGTAAGTTGAATAGGTAGAGATGATATCTAAAAAAAATAAAATTAAGGAATGGGAGAGGAATATATTGGGAGAAGAAAGAGAGAAATAGAATGTGGCAAATTATGTCACATAAAAGACACAAGAAAAAACATTTACACTGAAGGAGAAAAGGGGCAAGTGAGAGAGAAAGAGTGAACCTTACTCTCATCACTTTTGGTTTAAGGAGGGATTAACATGCAAACTTAATTTGGTATGAAATCTATCTTGTACTACAGGAGATTAAGGGAGAAGGAGATAAATGAGGTGTAGGGATGTTATAGAATGGAGGGCAAAAGGGAGAAAGGGGTAATTAGAATTAAACACTTTAGAGGTGGGATAGGGTCAAAAGAGAGAATAGAATAAATGGGGGCAGAACAGAATGGAGGGAAACATAAATATTCTTTCAAAATATGACTGTAAGGTATAACTTATATTGAATTGCTTGCCTTCTCAATGAGAGTGCGTAGAGAGGGAGGACAGGAGAGTAGTTGGAATTCAAAGTTTTAAAAACAAATGGTAAAGATTGTCTTTACATGCAACTGGGAATTCAGATACACAGGTAGTGAGGTATAGAAATTTATCTAGTCCTACAAGAAAATAGAGGGGATAGGGATAGGAGAAGGGAAGAAGGGAAAGCAGACAATGGGAAGTGTTAATCAGAATGCACACTGTCTTGGGGTGGACGAGGGGAGAGATGGGGAGAAAATTTGGAACTCAAAATCTTGTGGAAGTATTGGTTGAAGATTAAAATAGGTAAATAATACTTTAAAAGGCATCCATAAATTAACATGAAATAAAAGAGTATTAAAAATAAATCACTGGGATTGCAGGCAGGATGGCAGTGTGGAAGGATGGACCTACTCTTAACTGCACCCTGAAAGCCCATAAAATACCTGTAAAAATGATTCTAAAGAAATTCTAGAACAGTAGAAACCATAAAATGACAGAGTGAAAGAGATTTCCAGCTCAAGGCAGCCTGGGAGACCGACAGGAAAGGTCTATGACACTGGGCTCGGAGCAGAGTGCAGCTCAACCTTGGCCCCATGGTGTGGCAGGAAAGGGAGAAGTGCAGGCTTCAGGGCATCAACACCAGCTGCTGCAGTTCCCAGATCCCTCAACCCCCAAATGCCAGAGACAGCTTCAAAGGTCAATGAGAAAGTTCTTTCCCTGAGTTAGAAGGGAGAAAGGTCCAGTTCTAGCCTTGGGCCCAGGGCAGCAGAAGTCATTGTGGCACAGCGTCCATTTTTGGACAGTCAGCCTAAAGACCCTGGGGGAATTGAATCGCTTATCTGGATCTCCACATTGAGCGGTGGCCTGAGGGGAAGAAGAGTGCTGGCATGCTGGAGGTTGAGGCAATTGTGGAAATGGAACCCTGCTAGCAGATCCTGGGCAGAAAAGCCTGTGATTGTTCTCACACCAGAGCCCAGGCCAGTAGAACAGTCAACTGATATCCCTTGATTCTGTCACCTTGGAGGAACTAAAAATTTACCCTTCACTTGACAAAGAACTCAAAAGTCAGGTAACTGGCCGGGAAAATACTCATAAAAAGGGAAAAATAAGACTGTAGAAGGCTACTTTCTTAGTGAACAGCTATTTTTCTCCATCCTTTCAGTTAAGAAAGAACAATACATACTATTAGAGGAAGGTATCAAAGTCAAGACTTCTTTATCCAAATCCTTCAAAATAAATTTGCAAGGCTTTTGGGCCATGGAAGAGCTCAAAAAATATTTTGAAAATCAAATAAGAGCGTTGGAGGAAAAATTGGGAAGAGAAAGGAGAGTGATTCAAGAAAATTATGAAAAGCGAGTCAACAGCTTGCTAAAGGAGAAAAAAAGTTCTGAAGAACAGAATACCTTTAACAATAGACTAACTCAAATGATAAAAGAGGTTGAGAAAGCCAATGAGGAGAAAAATGGTTTAAAAAACAGAATTATCCAAATGGAAAAGGAAGTTCAAAAACCCACTGAAGAGAGTAGTTCTTTGAAAATTAGAATGGAGAAGAGGGGAGCTAATGACTTTATAAGAAATAAAGAAATTACAAAAAAAAAAAAACCGAAAAGACCGAAAAAATTGAAGACAATGTGAAATATCTCACTGGAGAAACAACTGACCTGGAAAATAGATCCAGGAGACACAATTTAAAAATTATGGAGCTACATGAAAAGTATGATGAAAAAAAGAGCCCAGACATCGCCTTTCATGAAATTATCAAGTAAAACTGCCCTGTTATTGTAGAAGCAGAGGATAATATAAATGTTGAAAGAATCCACCAATCATCTCTTCAAAGACATCCAAAAAGAAAAACTACTAGGAATATTGTAGCGATACTCCAGAATTGCCAGGTCAAGGAGTAAATATTACAAACAGCCAGAAATCAACAATTCGAGTATTGTGGAAATACAACCAGGATAACAGAAGATCTAATATCTTATACATTAAGGGATCAAAGGGCTTCGAATATGATATTCCAAAAGTCAAAGAAAGTAGGATCAAATATAAGAATTACCTACGCAGCAAAACTGAGTATAATACTTCAGGGGGAAAAAAAGATCATTCAACGAAATAGAGGACTTTCATGCCTTTTTGGTGAAAAGACCAGAGGTGAATAGAAAATTTGACTTTCAGATACAAGAATCAAGAGAAGCAAGAAGAGGCAATCAGGAAAGAGAAATCATAAGGGGCTTACTAAAGTCGAACACTTTACATTCCTACGTGGAAAAATCATATTTGTAACTCTGGAGACTTTGCCAGTATTTGTGTAGTTGGAGTGATTAGAAACATATAGACAGAGGGCACAGGTTGAGTTGAATAAGAAGGAATGATATCTGAAAAATAAAATGAAGGTGTGAGAGAGGAATATATTGGGAGGAGGAAGGCAGAAATGGAATGGGGTAAATTATCTCTCACAAAAGAGGCAAGAAAAAGTTTTTCCAATGGAAAGGAAAAGGGGGGAGGTGAGAGGGAAAGAGTGAACCTTACTCTCTTCCTATTTGGTTTAAGGAGGGAATAACATGCACACTTAATCTGGTATGAAAATCTATCTTGCACTACAGGAAAGTAAGGGACAAGGAGATAAATGGAGTATAGGGGGGATGGTAGAAAGAGGGGCAGATTGGGGGAAGGGGTATTGAGAATGCATGGTGTCTTGGGTTGGGAGGTGGGGAGAGATGGGGAAAAATTTGAACTCAAAATCTTGTGGAAATGAATGTTGAAAACTAAAATAAATTAATTTAAATTAAACAAAAGAAAAATAACACTAATTAGGTATTTGGATCTTTGTAGGGCTTAAACAACACCACAAATGCTTAAGATTGATTTGGGCTAAGAAATCTTTATTGTCAAAGGCAAGTGGACAAGAAATTTTAAGCACCTACTATATTTCAGGCAATATGACAGTATTTTTATGACAATAACTTTACAAATTTTAAATCATTTTGACCATAGCAAATGTAGTAATTGGGTGCTATCATTATCCATATTTGATAGATGAGGAAACTAAGGACGATATATGTTAAGTGATTGTCCCAGGGTGATACGGATAATAAATGTCTTAGGCCACATTTGAACTCACACGTTTCTAGCTTCAGATACTCTGTGCCCTGCATTAAACACCCACAAAATCAGCAGTTTTGATTTTCGTTCAGCATTCCTATTTTGTTAATATTTTCTTTATTTCCATTAATAATTTTGACATAAGATGTCATATATTTTTATATTTTCCTATTTCTATTTGTAATTTTGGCATAAAGTAGGCAACTAGGTGGAACACTGGAAAGAGTAACATACCTGATGTCAGGAAGATCTGAACTAAAATCTTGTCTCTGACATTTACTAACTGTGTGATTCTGGAAAGTCACAAAATGGCTGTTTCCCACAGCTGTCATAGTTGTAAAAAGGAAATAATAGTAATAGTATCACCTAACTCCTAGGTTTTTCATTATAATGATATAATACTTGAAAAGCACTTAGTTCAATGTCTTCCTCTTAGTATTATAAAAAATATTATTGCTGTTTAATTATAGTCATAATTGTTGTTACTATTATTGTGTATTATAATTTTTATTATTTTCTGTAATTTTATTAAGCAACTAATCATGACTTGTGTCTTTCTTTAACTGGACAACATAAATAGTTCATTTTTATTTTATAACTATTTTTTCCTTTCCTTGTTAACTATATTTAAGATAAAATTAATGACATTTAATAAAGGTAGGACTCATGACAAATTGATTAATGAATTAGAAAGATGTTGTCATTATAATGTTATAATTCTTATAAAAAATAAGAAAATATCAAAATATAACCCTTCATTGAGTTAGAATCTGGAATGTGAATCAATAGGGAAAAATAGTAGCTCATGGAGAGTTGAATGATGATCCCATCTACATATAAGAAAGGTCAGGTTTCCAATTCCACTTTATGATTTGAGAGCAGTCTGTACACAACAGGAGTTCTTGATCATGAAGGATATGTTTTCTATTTCTGATAGATGTATTCCTGAAACTTCCATTTTCCTCAAAACACATCTGACTGATTATCTCACTCTTTCCTATAGTCCTTTAAACACTGAAGTTTGCCCCCTTACAAAGTACATAATAAAACTAAATAAGAAAGCATCCTTGACCTCTATTTTTGTAACACAATTCCCTACTCTTGGGACTTGGAGGAGATAGCAGAGCAAAGTCCCAAGATCTCTTGTAACTGTATAGAACACCATGCCGACATTCTAAAGTAGGCAAAAAGAACTCCTGTTCGATATTTTTCCTGACCCACTGAGTCCAGTTGTGTGTGGCTTCTCACAGTCCTTGCAATCAAAGTTTAAATAAATGTTGAGAAAACACTTACATGCTTCACATGTATAGTTTTATGCCATCCCCCCTTTTTGCATTCTCCACTCTACTATTTCACCCAAGTAAATTCTTTGTTGACATGAATTTCCTAGTATGAGTCTTTTTTGGATATTTTTTCCTCATTTCCTGTTTATTTGGGGGTTTGGGAGCGTCGCCTTTTCGATATGAAAAAGGCAGCAAGTTCAACACAAAACACAAACCTAGGAAGTGGGAGGGGGAAGAGCCCAAGATAGAAATTGCAGAAGTGGAAAAGATGAGAGAAACTGAAGGAAAGATTTTATGATGGGAAAGGAAATGTCTTGTTGCAACTTCTCCCTTCTTTTGGAGGGAATTGACTTTTGGGGGGAGTGGAAGAAACGTCAAATCCTCCCCAAATGAGGGAGTTTTGAGAGTTTAAACAACTCTCACTTCTCAGACTGGGAAGGGTGAGTGGATCCCAAAATGAGGGGAGGAAAAAGAGTTGAGGGGGGAAGCCCACCTGGCAGAGTGAGGCACAGACCCCTCCAAAGTAAAATGACCACTTGGGAGAGAAACCAAAACTGGCGGGGGGAATAATACTGTCAACACTTCCCTCAGAACTGGGGTAGAAAGGGAAAGAAATAAAGGGAGGGGGCACCTGGAGATATGACAAGTTGGGGAGTATCTGGAGATGGTAGTTACACTAGAAAGCCTGGCTCCCCCAAAGGGACTTTCATGAAATGGAACACTCCATTTCCTCCCTTCCCCTCTAACACCCACCAAGAGAACTCTCTCCACCAGGAATATAACATTTTGTTCCCCTTCTTCATCAATGGAAGCCAAATAGTCCTGGACCTTTCCTCTTGGTCATCATTTTAGTTCAGGGCACTTAGGGGGCACAAAGGCCCCTAAACTGAAGCTCTGGGTTGGAGACATTTTGCTTCTTGGAGAGAAATCTGAGAGTGGGGAGGAAAGAGTATATTACTGGGGTGACAAGTCATAAGGAAGGAAAAACAGGACAGAGAGCTCAGCACCCACAAAGAAGAGAAAAATAGGATGGAGGCAAAAAAAAATGCTAACCTTGGAGGAAAAGAGTGATGGGGAAAGAATATTGGGAGAAATGAGAAGACTTGAGGTGGCAGAGTATATCCCATAGGCCTCCTCCTCTGCCTCCTCACTGAAATCCTCCTCCTCTTCAGCAGTGGCATCCTGGTACTGTTGGCACTTAGAAACGAGATCATTCATCTTGCTCTCAGCCTCGGTGAACTCTATCTCGTCCATCCCTTGCCCTGTGTACCAGTGGAGGAAGGCGTTCCAGTGGAACATGGAAGAGAACTGCTCTGAGATGCGCTTGAAGAGCTTCTGAATGGCAGTGCTGTTGCCAATGAAGGTGACAGACATCTGGAGCCCACGGGGTGGGATATCACAGAGCGCGGTCTTGACGTTGTTGGGGATCCACTCAACATAATAGCTACTATTTTTGCTTTGCACATTGAGCATTTGTTCGTCCACCTCCTTCATGGACATTCAACCACGGAAAACATCAGCAATGGTGAGATATCGCCCATGACAAGGATCGCATGCTGCCTTCATGTTCTTGGCATCAAAGACTTGCTGGGTGGGATCAGGCACAGTTAGGGTACGGTACCGCTGGCTCCCACGACTGGTGAGGGGGACAAAACTAGGCATGAAGAAGTGGAGTCAAGGGAAAGGACCATGTTTACGGCCAGCTTGCGGAGGTCAGCATTGAGTTGGCCATGAAAGCAAAAGCGAAGTCTACCACTCATGGTAGTAGACACTAGATGTTTAAGGTCACCAGAGTTTGGTGTGGTCAGCTTGAGGGTTTGGAAGCAGATATCATAGAATGCTTCATTATCAATGCACTAGGTTTCATCTGTGTTTTCTACGAACTGGTGGACAGAGAGTGTGGCATTGTAGGGCTCAACCACGGTATCTGAGACTTTGGGTGTTTGAACCACACTAAACGTATTCATGATTTGGTCAGGGTACTCTTTTCGGATCTTGCTGATGAGTAGGGTACCCATCCCTGAGCCTGTGAGTGGGTTAGCTGAAAGCCTTGCAGGCAATCACAGCCCTCTGCCTCCTTTCGTACCACGTCCAAGACTGAATCCACTGGCTCTGCCCCCTCAGTACCGTGGTCTTTGACCCAATTATTGCCTGTCCCGTATTGGCCAAAACCTAAGTTGTCTGGCCTGACTATCTGGCCAAAAGGTCCAGAACGAACAGAATATATAAACATGCTAAGAAGATTGCCTCTATCCTAAAGATCTCATAGTCTCATCGTGTAAAGAGGGAAGAAGCAAGTAAAAATGGGATAAAACTTTACAGTTAAATTACCCAATTGGTTGAGTGGTATACAGGACAAACCTTAGGCAATAGGGTGCTGGACTCAGATCCAGAAAGAGAAGACAGAGAAACTGCCTCAGACACCTACTAGCGTCATTTCACCTCCCTCAGTCTCAGTTTCCTCATCTCTGAATTGGATATTATCACACCTAGTTATCAAGATTTTCCTCCAACTTCAATGAGATAATGTATATAAAAATTTTATAAGGTTTAAAGTGCTATGTAAGTATTATCATGAATGGTGTTGCTGCTATTTGTTATTAAATAAGCCAAAACGTTAAGGAAGACTTACCAAAGCTACCAAGTCATCATTACAGCCCAGAACACCTTCACAAGCATGGAAAGTTGTCCCTTTTACCATAAGACTCATCTACACTGTGTATACTGTGATGAGGACGTACATGTAGCAAGGAACAAAAGTAATGAGGACCTGCCCCCCCATATAGCACAAGGGTATCATTATGTGGTACAAAGGTAGGAAGAAGAGATATCTCTAGTTTTTCTTCTCCCCACACTTCTCTGGATGAGACTCTAATTCCTGGAAGGAAGTTGTGTCTCGATACTACTCTGCTCTTTTCAGAGAGAATGAATATTGGACTAGAATTATATATCTTTGCTCCCTCTAGGTCCTCAAGAATGACCTTTGACTGAATTCAAACCTCACAAAACAAATAGCCTTAAGAAAGAATGTGTTCTGTAAAACTTGTACTCAGTCCAAAGGCAACACCCAAGGACCTAGAAGATTGCGTGTGAATTTGAAGCCATATATTACCCACCCCTAGTCTAGGGGATGTAACCTTGTGGAAGCTAACCTCTAATCACTATGTCATTATTTTGTTGAATGAAGCTCTGTATCCAAGTTCTCTATCTTTATCTTTTGTCCTTTTCTTTCTAAATACCAGCTTTAAAATGAACACACATATAACATTTGACAAAGAAAATCATTCATAGAAATCAATAGCAAAAGAGAAATCAGAAAAAGTAACATAGGACAATGAATATGCAGAATGAATGAGTTCTCTCATTCGGAATGAAGTAACTCAACTTGACCGAGAGAGTTCTAGATTACACCCAGAAGGGGGTTGACTAAAGTCTCTAGAGTAGCAAGTTGGGGAGAGAAGGAGGATGGAGCATGCTGGCTCCTCTCATGTCTTCCCAGAGTCTTTTCCTGAAGCAGCCTAAAGTGAAGTTGATGTTATCCATTTTCCCTCTCAAAGGTGGAAGCCAGAAGTTCTCAAAGCCTGAAGTGACTTGAAACTTTAAGAGACCTCAAGGAAGATGAGCTTAAAGAAGGGCTGTTGAAGCCTGGAGAGCTCTTCCTCTCTCCTGTTCTTGCCTACTCAGCCCCACTGCTCACTCAGTGTAGGGTATTCAAGTCCCTCGCTGAGAAGAAAGTCTCCAACCAATGAGCTTTGGCACTGAAGTTACAAGTTAACCTTGCCACATGGAGAGTCTAAATGGCTTCCCCAAGGATGAGTAGATAATCATTAAAAGGGATGAGTTTAAATTAATTTCTCTGACGCTAGGACCATCAATCATTATTGTATAACATTGCCTCTGCAGTTGTAATTGTCCCTTGTCCTATGTTCCTTAGTCTTTTCAACATGTTATTTGCCCTCCTTTAGATGCTCTGAAGGATATCAATGCCATTCTAAAAATGACTATAGAAATTAATACAATACTCAAGCTGTGGTGTGACCAGGGAAGAAAATATTGGACCTCTTACCTTCTTGGTCCTGGCCACTTCTCCTCTTTCAATATAGTTCAATAGTTGCTTAGTGACACTGTGTGTGTGTATGTCTGTGTGTGCATATAAAATATAAGTGTATAATTCATATACATATTATACATATACTTGCACACATATTATGTAGCATATACATGGTACATGTAGATATAGCATATATATGTGTGTGTGTGTGTGTGTGTGTGTGTGTGTGTGTGTGTGTGATATTTCCCCATGTGAGAATGCAGAAGAAAAAAATGGCAAGCAACAGGGGAACTTCTTGTTTGGCAATATCTGCCACATTCTGTCAAGAGAAGAGACAGATCACCTTATATATTATTTGAAATTTAATTTTATATTCATATCCATGTGCATCTCACAATGGATCTTTGGTTCCTTGACATCAATGTCTTAGCAATACTGTATCTTCTCCGACCCTCTTCCCCAGGACCTTATGCAAACCTAAAAGTACTAGACACAGAAGAAAGAGAACTGAGATTCATTCCATTTTCAGTTCTATCTCCAAGACTTATTAACTGTGTGAACTGTGAGAGCCAGGTAGCATTTTGGAGATTCAGCCTCCTTGAAACCATAATTTTTTTGACATATCTACAATATAGGGGACATAATATTTGCTTCACTGACTTCCCAAAAGTTTTAGAAGGAAAGTATTTTCTAAAATGCCTCATAGCCAACTTAACTGGGAAGAATTTTTGCTTCTTATGGGAAAAATAGGGAAATTATGAAATCTCTTCAGGAAGTTTAGGCTGGGACAGTCAGGATTCCATTTTTTTCCTCCTCAGATCTCGTTGAATTGGATAGCAGTTCTACTAACCAAATGATCTAAGGAATGAATTTCAGTGATGAAATCCTGGGAATTGTCCACCTGGTGCAGATCATAATTGGAATTCTGGGAAACATTTTCTTCATTTACCATTACTCTTTTCATTTCATCACTCAGAAGAGGTGCAGAAGCATAAACCTAATTTTTACCCAAATATCCTTTGCTAATATCATGTTTATTCTTTCCAGGGAATCCCCACAGTAATATTTTCTTAGGAGGTCAATATTTTCCTGAATGAGGCTGAGTGTAAAATCCTAAGGTATCTATAGAGAGTATTTAGGGGCCTTTGTCTCTGCCGTACCTGCCTCCTTAGTTGTTTCTAAGCCATTGGCATCAGGCCCAGTAGCCCAAAGTGGGCATTCCTCAAACTTAAATGCCCAGAATGCATGATTCTCTGCTGTGTTTTCTGTTGAATCCTCAATCTATTAATGGATATTGCTCTTCTTGTGTCTATAACTGATCTAAGACCGAATAGCACAAAGATGAAAGGCCAAGACAAACAAGGGTTTTTCTCTGTCCACCTACATGTCATAAATTCACTAAAACTAAAAATCTGGAAGCCTTTTTTATGATTTTATGTTAGTGATTTTAATGGTTTTTAACAGTGGATATGTGGTGTTTCTTCTGTACAGACACCACCAGCGAGTCCAGCACATTTATAGTACCAAAGTCTCCCCCAGGGTCTTCCCTGAAATGAGAGACATTAAAACCATTCTGATGTTGGTGAGCACTTATTTCTTCTTCAACTCAGCATGCTTGGCTCTTGCGATTTATGCATCTTTTCCTGGATCAACTAGGCTCTGCCTGTTCTATATCGCTATGTTTCTGTCCATGACTTTTCAAGCAATCAGTCCTTCGCATTGATCAGTAGTGAGACGTGAGTCTCTTGGGAATGCTGTTGCTTTCTTCAGGAAATGAAAGACTCATGTGCTACACCCATATCATGTCAAACACATATAGAACCACAAAACCAAAGATTTTGGAAGTAGGAGACCATCTAGTACAATCCCCTAGTGCTTCCGGAGACCAGGTTCAAGATTATTTTAAATAAGAAGGATTCTTCCCCTCACCAATAGATACATTATGAATGAGTCATTCAAACAAGAGCCACTGTGACTTTAGAAAGTAGGTAAGTGAATACACACTGAAAAGTGGTGAATCCTTCAGGTTGAGATCTTGAAAACTTTGATTTATGGCTAAAGATATCAAGTCATTCCCCTTCTCCCATGGGATCTTTTTAACCAGCATCCACACAACTGCCCACAAAGAGGGAGTGTCCTATGAAGATGATAAGACTGGTTCTCTTTCTAGAAATGCTATCTTAAATTTAAACTTAAATTTGGTCTCCTTGGTGAACTTGACCCTTCCTGGTCACAGTCATGTTGTGGCAAAAGGGTTTGCATAGCTGAATGAAACTATAAGTGGTACTATGCAGGGTATTGCAGGACATACAGGTCAAAACTTGCTGGATTACAGAGAAATGAAAGAGTTTCATAAAAACACCAATTTTGGCTTAATTGACTGTAGTAAAACATTTGACTGTGTGGATTACAACAAAATGTGTCAAGTCTGCAAAGAGATAGGAATTGCTTATCCTAATTGTTTCCTGAGGAACCAGTATGTGAGTCAAGAAGCAACAGTAAGAATTTAATATGGAACAACTCACTGGTTGAAGACTGGGGAAGTCTGTCTATTGTCATCTTATTTATTTTACTTATATGCGGAGGACATCATGTGAAATATCAGGACAGATGAACCAAAAGCCATAATTAAGGTTCCTGGGAGGAATCTCAATCATCTCAGATATGCAAGTGATATCACGTTGATAACAGAGAATGATGAAGAATTAAAAAATCTCTTGATGAGGATAAAAGAGGAGAGTGTTAATGCCAGACATAAACTTAACATTAAAAAAAAAAAAAAAACTAAGATTAAAATAACCGGTGCAATCATTTTCTGGCAAGTGGAAGGATAATAAATCCAAGAAACGTCAGATTTTATAGTGAAACATTTCTTGATAGAGACTACAACCATGAAAGTAAGACACGGATTCTTTGGAAGGAAAGGTATGGCAAATCTGGACAGTATGCTAAAAAGGAGAGGCCTCACCTTGCCAAAAAAAGTCCCTATAGGGAAAAAAGCCATGCTTTTTCCAATAGTAACGTATAGTTGTGAGAGTTAGACTATAACAAAAACAAACAAACAAACAAACTGAGCACTGGATCAACTTCCAAATTGTAGTGCTGAGGGAGAATTTTAAGAATTCCTGAGGAAGCAAGGAGACCAAATAACTCACAACTTCCAGAATTAATTCAGACTGTTAATCGTAAAGACAAATACTGAAGCTTAAATACTTAGGCTGCCTAATGAGAAGACAGGACTCATGGAAAAGCACTGTGATTCTGGGATAAATTCAGGGCATAAGGAAAAGCGGACAGCAGAGGATGAGATGGATAAAGAGTGTCAAATAATGAACATGAGGTTGGACAGACGTCAGAAGATAGTGAATGATAAAAAGGGTTGGCATATTCTGGTCCATAGAGTCACAAAGAGTCAGACATTACTGAGTGACTGAACAAAAGCAACAAAAAGCAGGTTTTATAAGACTGTCAACGTCTTCTAACCTGAGAATAGCCGAGAAGGAAGCATGTTCATATTGAATTGGGAAAAATTGCTTTCTTAATATGGATTGATACCTGCTTCTCTGGTTGATTTAACTATATAGTTATATTTGTGGTTATTTCAATAGTCATGATTCATACTTAACTTACACTTAGAAAAATCTCAAAAAACGTTCTTCAGAAGAAATGTTACTAAACCACACCTACCCCAAATTCTCTGCTTCTCAATTTTGAACAAAAATTTACTTCTACATCTATCACTTAGAAATGTTATCTTATTACATCTAACCAATCATTCCAGTTTGTCAATACTTGAATCACTGTTTTGTCATACTATATCATAAACGCCCTTCATAATGCCGTGTCATCTTTAAACTTAGTGGACTGTGCATTTGTATTTCATACAAATCCAGTTTCAGACACCAGCTGTATGACTCTAAGCAAGTTACTCACTCGCCGATTGTCTCAGTTTCTACAAATATAAATGGAAATGGAATGGAACATGAAAAATAAATAACATAACTTAACTTGCAGAACTGTGAGAGTCAAATGAGGTGACATACGTAAAACACTTAGCACAGTTGTTAGAGTATAACAGGTGGTGGAGAAATGCTTATTCGCTTCCCTTCAGTCAAAAAACTAATGAAAATTCTGGTAGCGCAAGTGCCATGCAACACCCTCTCTCAAAGTGAACATCAATTACTTCACTGAAAATCTATGATTCAAAAAGTTCCATATTCGTCCAATTATATTCTCCTCTATTCTCCCGATACTCTATTGTGCTACTCAATGTTTTGCTGAAAGATTTTTATCAAATGTATAAATAAATTCAAGTTAAATTATTTAATTATTCACTGGATCTATTAGGACGATACTACTTTACTCCAACAATGTATGTGTATATTTCTTCAACTCATTCAGATCCTAATATTGCTACACTTCTTGAGTTTCTATAGCCCCAAAATTTACTATTTTGTGAATAACATTTTTTTTATAATGAGGAGTTCTGTATTTCATAAGGTTGGTCCAACAGTATATTAATGGGTCTGTTACTCACCTTGCTAGGACTTGCCAAAGTATGTATATACAAGAAGTCATTGATGAAACATTGATGTAGGATAAAAATGAATGGAAGACATATATTAAAACCAAGCAGGACTTTTCAGAGCTGTGGATAAGGGAAAATCTATCAGATCTGTGCATAAGGGAACAATTTGTGACCAAACAAGAGATAGAAAGGATCACAGAATAAATAATGGATAATTTTGATTGCAATTAATTAAAAGATTTTGCACAAAGAAATCGAATGCAGCCAAGATAAGGAAGAAAGCAACAAACTGAGGGAAATGCTGCAGCTAATTTCTCTAGGAAAGGTCTTAGTTTTCAAATATATATGGAATGTAATTAAATTTATAATAATATAGGTCATTCCCCAGAAGAAAAATGGTCAACAGATATGAACAGGCAGTTTTGAGAAGAAGAAATCAAAACTATCTGTAGACAAATGAAAAATGATCTAAAATTACTATTGATAGGAGAAACACAAATTCAAATAACTGAGTTACAACCTCATATCTGTCAGATTGGCTAATATAACCAAAAAGGAAAATGACAGATGTTGATGTGGATATGGAAAAAATGGGAAACTAATGCACTGTTGATGGAGTTATATACTGATCCAGTCATTCTGGAGAAAAACTCAGAACAATGCCTAACAGGCTATAAAACTGTGTGTTTTACAAAAATATGGGATATTTGATATATTTGACCCACAAATAACATCGCGCGCGCATGCACGCACGCACACACACACACACACACACACACACACACACACACACACACACACACACCCCTAGTTGTCTGCATCAATTGCCCCTGTTCCTTTCCTTTGCACTATGATTGAGCAATGCGTACACTGCCACCACAAGTAGAACAGACTTCCTGCTTTCCGCTCCACATCTTCTGGGAAGGGTGAGGAGAGTTACAGTTGTGTGCTATTGCTTATTGCCATAGATTACTGATGTGAGTCTAGATGCAGGTGATGGGTTCTCAGCTTGCAAAGATTGCAACAGCAGCAGCAAGGAAATTTCTGAGGGGATGCCAGAATACAAGCCTTGTCAGCTTTCTATTATTCAAAAATTTAATTATTCTTCTATATGTAATAAGACTTTGCTTTGTGCATATCTAGATAACTTAACACTAATGATCAAAACAAAAGGAAATGGGTCATAATGCAAAAGCAAGTACGTAGAATATCCTTCTGATTTGAAGGGGGTAAATATTTCTTAAAGTGTTCACCTTACCACTTACAGAAGGCTAATCCTACTCATGTCTTTATTTGTATTTTTTTTCAGTGTCCTGGAGGAGAGGAAATGGAGGCAAATCAGACGAGTTATGGCACAGTTGTTTTAGAGAGCAGGAGACCAGAAGGTTAACTGATACTTTTGCCTTATGTTACCTCTGACCAGCAAAGCAAAGTGACGAGGTTACCTGTGGATATGATGCAAAGAAGCCATTGGTAGCCACAGAATGTCTCATAAAAAAATAGGAGATTCTAAACTGTCCTATAGCCCAAAATCCATTGTATAGTCTCTGGGAGAATTGAACTATGGAACATAATTTAAGGTGAGTTAGGAAACTCTCTATCCACTACAGTACTCTGCCTCTCCTGGATGATCTGTCCTCTAGCTTTTTATGACTCTATTGACCCCTGGTTCTTCTACCTGTCTGACTGTTTTCTTCGTTTCCTGTGATGGCTCCTCAATCATATCATGCCCACTAATACGACAAAGAATTTCATCTTAGGCTTTTCCTTTTCTCTCTGCTTTTTCACTTGATGAATATATCGTTTCCATTAAATTCCCTTATCCTGTCTCCAAGCAAAAACAACAGTAATGATAGTAATAATCACTCACATTAGCATAAGGTTTTGCAGTTTAGAAAGTGAGTTCATCACAAAACTATGTGCAGGGGTAGAAAAAGAATTAGGACATCGCTATTACCATCGGAAAAACTAAAACTGAGTGATTTGTTTGTTATTTCGTTTTATTTATCTCACAACATGGACATTATTCCTTCCATCTTCCTAGTACTTTCATATCTCACTGACAGAAACTCAGCAACCACACTGGTCAAATCTTTCAGTACCTGAGAATATATTTATCCTGGGCCAAATAATGTGAATTCATCAAGATGAACTATGTTCTTTCTTACTATAATTCATTATTTATCTTTCATATCAACTCCCTCTTTGCATGGGGTCTTAATTTTCTTCTGTCATTTCTAATGAAAATGTCCTTCCATTTAGCTAAGAAAAAGTAAACCAGTTAAGAAACCCTGCCTCCTCTGATGATGTCCATCATCGTTGTCCTTGCCACTTCAAAGAAAAATTTACTTATTTACTTTTTGAAACTTTTAGCACCAATACAAATTTTAAAAGCCTTCTACCGTATTTTATTGTCACTTGCCTATCTTGGATCTATTGCATGCAGAAAACCTAGATGCCTAGGCTGCCTTTCCCTCCAGGTCCTGCTTTTTGTTTGCTAACTTTTATTTTACTTTCTTCTGGATTCCAAAACCATGTCCCTTATGCCAACAAGCTGTAATTGAATGTATTTGTCCATCACTTTTCAAAGGGAATAATTGTTCACATCAACCCATTACACCCCAGGAAGTCTTCACATGCTCAGGGTAGTTACTCACCTAAAATATTAATGTATTCAAGGACTACCAATTATCTTCAATATGCTATAACCACTCTGCCAGAATTGTTTGCGAAGCTGTGAATTCTATGCATGCCATAGCTTCTTGGAGCAACAGGTTAGAGCTGGGAGGCAGGTGGACACTAAAAGTGGAAAGCAACCCTCACACCAAAGGTATTTGTCTTCCTTCACAACTATAAAGTCACCCAAAATAAACTACAGGGTCTCCATCACCCTGTAATGCAGATCAACACAGAAGACCTAGATAGGCATAGAGACTTGCAGTATTGCAGTTGGAAGGGACATTCGAGGACATCTAAACCAGTAATTAAACAGATTCCTGAAACTGAACTTCACGATCAGTGGATTATGAAGAAAAATTTGCTTTTGTCCACTCTAACCTCCTTTCCATATTTGGTAGTTCCATAAAAAATTTCAAACAATAACCCTTCTCAGAAGGAATTACGGGAACTTTCTTAGCCTTCTCTGATATTAATTTCTTTCTCTTTTAACTCCATTTCATTTATCCCTTTGAAACCTTATTTCAAACGTGCCTTGGCAGGAAGCACCTGTGCTTGCGATCTGTGTTGCTCTTTAACTTAATATACCTCCCCATGTAATCTTGTCAATTTAACCTTCTGAATTTGCTAGTCAGAAACTTATCCTTGTTGAGATAGGATATACAGTATAGCTTTATTATTAATTAGCAGATGGACCAATAGTTTCAGGTGATATTCATCTTGAGGTTTCATGGTGTTAATAGATTTTTTCATAAAATGAACTAGTAATGGGAAGTAATAAAATTCCACGGGAAAGTGAGGACCAATCCAGGACTGTGGTCGCTCTAAAAATACTGCTTGAAAATAGGCTCAATTTAGAAAGGCAATAAGAATAAATATATTTCTTAAGTGTCTTAGAAATCTAATTTAAGACATTGTAATGTAAAAGGAATGAGTGGAGGTGATTGTAGATATATGTGTGTGTGTGTGTGTGTGTGTGTGTGTGTGTGTGTGTGTGTCCTCAAAGGTACGTACCAACGAATAAAACTACGAACAATAACGAGAAGTGAAACACCTAAGATTTCACAGGAGATAAATTCTTTGAAAACAACAAATAATAAAGCCTATTGTCTCACATATTCGTGCAGATAGACCCACAGGTTGGTCAGCATAGAAGAGAAACTGGAGGATCTCATGCATGGATATAAATTTAAACACATAGGCATTATTGAGACCAGTGCAACAGCAAGCCAAGTAGGATCTTTTGCTCTTTCAATTTTAGTCAAGTGCCTTTGTTTGAGTCTTGCTTTTGTTTGAATCAAATAAGAAACTTTGATTAGAAAAAATATGTGTATATATATATGTGTGTATTTTTGCATGCATATGTGTATATATATGTATGTGTATATTTAAATATATACGTATATATGTTTTGTGTATATATACAAACGTATATGTATGTACGTATGTGTGCACGTATGTAGCAGAGAGAGCAGTTTAAACAGAGCTGAGAGAAAAAAGAGAAATAGAGCAGAGAGAAAAGTGATCATAAATGGGCTAGTGGAACTTGCTTGTGGGGAGAGCTTGCAGAAAGCATGTTTGTGATGTTGGTATTCTGTCTATTGATCTGTGTTAACTCCTCAGACAGAAGCTCTGTTTGTAGTTCTGTATAAATTTCTCAGAAAGAAGTTCTATTTGTTGGTGTTTATGAGTTAATTCAAATGATGATGCTGGTCATATGTATAAATATAATTCTAGCTCTGTTACGTTTTGTTTTCCTAGAAAGAGGGAAGAGTTTGGAGTGGAACAGTCCCCATAAGATGAGACAAGGAGCAGAAGCAGATAGTTGGCTACCAGGAAAGAGCGTAGGGTGGTAGGACCATGGAGGAGGAGCCCACTGAGGAAGAACCATGGGGTTTGGAAGTCAGTCTCCAGTCAAAGTAAAAGAAAACTTTACTTGGACACTGTGTATTTAATAAGATTGTTTTTTACAGGGACCCAGGGGAGGATAGTGTGGTATTTTGAAAAAAGACTTTACTTGGATATTTGGTATTGATAAAGGATATTGCTGTTTTTATGGTACACACACACACACATATATATATACCTACGTATATATGTGTGTGTGTGTATACATATATATGTATATAGAGTTTCAAAGACTCTTGAATATATATATGGGTTTGTGTGTCTCTGTGTGTGTCTGTGTGTCGGTGTGTTTGTATTGTAAAAGCAAGGACCTGACCTACAGAGCTTAGCCTCGTGTACAAGTTCTTTGATCTGTTTTGTTGAAAGGAAAGGCAACTTTTGTGGGGTCAAAAATCACTTTCAGCAAGAACATATATTATTCATTGAGCTCAGGGGGAAAAATCAACACTCTGAACTTTAGAGAAAATACAGAGAAAGCAAAATCGACAGACAGTGCTTCCAACTGCCTGACATAAACAATGCATACATCTCAGATCAACAGAAAGAGCCAACTATCTCACTATTACTTACATACATAATTACCAGAGAGAGAAGCACTAACATTTGGGTTTTCAAAGTAGGGAGGAGAGCTCCTTAGTGGTTTCCTACACTCTCTTCTGGCCAAACAAATACTTCCAATGAGTAAGCCCTGAAGTAAAACATCACATCAGAATATTTATACATGTTTTCAGAGCCAGAGGGCATCACAACCTTTTAGAATCAGTGCCTCATTAAAAAAAGGTGTTGAACTTCCTATAACTCTTCCCAGACCCATTAATGGTTAGGGAAGATCTTCTTTAACCACATTATTCAGTCAGAGGAACTTGATTATGCTAAAACAAAAGGAACCAAAGATCCTACTTTGCTTGCCACTACATACATACATACATACATACATGCATATGTATATACGTCTGTTTTACTTAAGGGTGGTAAAATGAATGTTATGCTTTACTTTGTTGAACAATGTAAAATATTTTTTGTTAAATAGAGACGTCATTATACTGTCAGATTGGACACTTGAAATCATTGACAGCAACAGTCTTCAATTGTCAGACTGTGATTGACTTTACAACCAGGAAGGATAAAACCTAGGTGGGCCCACTTTGTCTCCTCTCACTCTCTTTTGAAGCCCTTACAATACGATATCTTATCTAATTCCACTAAATTAATTGTCTCCAAAGTTAAGAATGATCCCTTCGCTGACAAATGAAATGGTCTTTCCTCAGTGCTCAATCTCTTTGACCTCTCTGCAGTCCTCGATAGTGTTTATCATGTTGTCCTTGATACGCCCTTACTCTCTACTCTCTATGTTTTCAGGATACCATTCTCTCCTAATTTTCCTGCTACTTTTCTGCTTGATCCTTTTCTCTCTTCTTTGAGGAATTCTATTCCAGATCATCTCCTCTAAGTGAATATATGCCTAAGGGTTCTGACCTAGACCCTCTTCTCTTCTTCTTTAATACTTGATAATCTTATTAGTTCTCAGGAGTTTCACTACCTTCCCTTTGCTAATGTTTCTCAAAACTACCTGTCCTGATCCCATCACTCTGCCCATCTCCAATCTTGTATTTTCCAGGGCCATTCAGGCATCTCAAACTTGATGTCCAATACACTCTTTAAATATAATATGTGCAAAATAGAAGGTGTTCTCTTTCTCCTAAAACGGCTGACTTTACCTTTAACAGAAGAGAGCATCACCATCTTCCCAGTCTTTCAACATCAAAATTTCAGTCATCCTGGATTTTTCAGTACCACTTATACTCCTATACCCAAAATGTTTCAAAGATCTTTCCAAATCATTTTTACAATACCTTTGGAATATACTCCTTCTTTCTTTTGACACAACCACCATTCAAGTGTAGGACGTCCTCCCTTCATGTATGGATTACCCAAATAACCTTCTTTTGAATCAGTCAAGTCTCTTCCTGTTCCAAGTCATCCTCCATTTAGCCACTAAAGGGATATTCTAAAAATTAGTCTTTTATGTCATGCTCCCTACTCAATACATGCTTTTGACTTCCTACTGCCTCCATGAATAGCTGTACTTTCTCAAGGATATTCATACCCTAGTTCCCCCCAATTTGTGGTTTTATTACACCTTACTCCCTGACACAGACTCTCCAATCCAGCTATAATGGTCTCCCAGCTTTCCACAAATGAGGCTCCCAAGAAATCCATAACTCTGCTATGGCCATTTCCTTCAGTGGTCTTACATATCTAGAATGCTCTTCATTGTCTTCTTGAACTACTGATGTTTCTGGATTCCTTTAAGGCCCAATTAAAATCTCACCCTCTTAACATAGGAGTACCTTATTTCAATCTGTATAACAAAACAGTAATGAAAACAATCTGGATTTGGCTAAGAAAGAGTGTGGTGGATCAGTTGAATAGATTAGGTAAACAATGCAAAGCATTTAATAAACATAGCAACCTAGTGTTGGGCAGCAAGGTGCCTCAGCGAATCGAGAGTGCAGACAGGAAGACTCATCTTCCTGAGTTCAAATAATCTAGCTTCAGATACTAACTGTGTGAATCTGAATGTCACTTAACCCATTTTGCTTCAGTTTCCTGATCCATTAAATGAGGTGAAGAAGAAAATGGCAAACCATTTCTGTATCTTTGACAAGAGCCCATTATTTGACAAAATTTGCTGGCAAAAGCAGAAAGCAGTTTGGAAGAAATGAGGTATAGACCAGCATCTCACATTCTATGCCAACATTAGATCAAAATGGGCTTCATTTCCTTCTTTGGAAACTATTTGCATAGTCATACTTCAAGTTTGTTTCTTTTCAACATATTATTTGATTCAATGTTGATTCCTTCTGATGTCGTCATCTACCTTACTGATGTGGTCTTCCCCTTAACTTTCACCTCTGCATTTATTTAAGACAATTATTTGCATTTTCCCTTCATAATATGTTCTACCAGTCATTTCTTAGACAAGAGAAAAGAGATCATGATAATGATAGCATTTGAATAGCCTTTTAGTTTTTGCAAAGGGCTTTAAAAATATCAGAGGCTCAGCAATATAAATGACGATGAGTTTTTATCAAGGTATTATGTGTCTAAGGCTACATTTCAACTCAAGTTTTCCCGATTTTAGGCCCAGTCGTCCGTGCATTTAGTCATCAAGTGTCTTATAGGTATCTGAATGTAATCTGACTTTACTTTCTTACAGAGCAATATATCAAGTTCCCAAATGATATACACCACTTTATTGTCAGCTCCTTCGTATAACATTTTGTAGCTAAGGCCTACTTGCATTTAGAGACGTTTATTGTCTATGGTTAAAAATATTGTCTAGAATCTAGTTTCTGCCAGATTGCTTTTCAGTTTTCCCAGAAGCTGCAAATAATGTGTCCTTACCTGTTAATTTTTGGACCTAGACTCAGGAAAGTTTGAGTAAAAATCAGACTCATACACTTATTAGATGTGTATCCATGGATAAATCCCTTAAGTTGTTTCTCTTAACTTTCTTATTTATAAAATGGGAATACTAATGCCACCTTCCCATTAGAGTTGCCACGATCATAAAATAAGATACTATTTCAAAGTTCTTCACATGCACTAAAATTCTGCACAATTGTTAGATAACAACAATAAACAATAACAACCACAGAGAATTATTATTTATTTTTAAGCACAGCAAACAATAACCATAATAAGAAATTAACTAAATTGCTGTGCTCAATTTCTTCTGGATGTTATGCGTCTAATATGTTCTTCTAATCAACTATTACATTGCTGTATCAATACCAAATAAATTGAATGGTTGCTACTGTTGTTCTTCCTCCTTTTAATTTTCTTTTTCGATTATTTCCCTTGAAATCTCTCACCAAATTTCTTCTTCTAAATAAAGGATGTTATTTTTGTAGTTATTTAAAATAATTATTTTTTAATTTAACTCACATGGCACTAAATAAATCTGTTTATGCAGTACGACAATTTAATTATTCTGTTTTGCAAGGTCAAACATAAGTAATATCCCTTCACTTATTTATCGTTAATACTGTAATGATGTCCATACAATTTATGTAGATGTCTGAGGAAACTGAATCTTAAATATTTTTATATATTCTCTAATGACTCTAAATGAAAGTTATCCTTCCCCTTCTTCCTTGCATAAGAACAAATTAAATGTAATACACTCGTATCTACTAAGGGCATGAACTCTCAAGGTAATTGCTGACTTTCTCACAAATACTTTATATCCCTATTCCTTAAGTTATACCAAATGCTGAGTAGATTGACTGATCTTTCTAGACAAAAAGGGGGGGGGGAAGCTTTTTCAGATAATAAGAGGTCATGGAACTTGACTAGCCCAAATAGCAGTACTAAAAATTCTGCCGAACATTTGGGGAATTGTAATTGAAATGTAAATGGGATAATCTTCCCCATTCATTAACAGACCCATGTGATCTGTTTCAGTCAAATGAAAGCCTAAGTTACATGAGCTTGAGTCACATGAAGCCAGTGGTCGGAGATGTTTGCTCATGGGTCGGAGCAGGAATGGTGGAACAGGAAAACTTGGAGCTAGAGGAGAGATGAGAGGAAATTTAGTCAAAGAGCAATCAGAGTTAGGAAAGATGCACTTAAGCAGGCAGCTGGCTAGCATGGGTGAAAGACATTGTTTGTGATTTTGTTTAAGGGAACCTGCTTGTGATTTGTTAAATGGAACTGGTTTGTGGAGAGACTAGCAGGGGGAAGTCTTGGAGATGGTTTTGTCCTCTACATTGTTACTGCATATTTGGCTTTCTGCTATCTGAAAAAATATTTTGATTCAGTCTTTCTTGTGGAGAATTTGTTGTGTTTTTAGATTCAGAATTGTGTCGGGTTATTCATGTCCACCATAGTTACTGTAAAAATATTGCACTGATAACAGGGATGGAATCATGAAATATCAGAACTCTATTTAGAGGCAGGAAGGCTTTGGAGGAAGAAATTGATCTCCCAGGGTGGGAGAATTTGCTTTATTCCTCTCTAGCTAGAGAATGAATGGGCTAAAAGCACAGGGCTCTGTAAAAACAGGGAACCAGGGCTACAGAAGGAAGAACCCAGAGACCTAGAAAGATGTTTGCAAAGAAGAACAATATAACCAGGGAAAGAAATGGCAGAGGTACGTAGAAGAGAGTGGGCATTGTTAACAAACTATAGAATAATATGTAAAAGCAGGTGCAAGTGGCTAGAAAAGAATACTCAGAAGGAAAGTGAATTGGCTAGTTTGCATAAAAAGTTTTTATGCTGAAGCATTCTAAATTTCCTATAAAAGAGCAAGCTAGAAAGTCTCAAATCATAGAAGTAATAGCTGTTGTTAATTTAGCTTATGAAAAGAAGAAAAATGTAGCAAGAGAATGAATCTGTGGGTGGCTTCTCAGGCAGAATCAGAACAGGAGAATCAAGAGTGTCGAGGAAACTCCAGATACCAGGGGAGAAATTGATCCCTGTAATGGGACCTCTTGGGACAGAGACAGCTCTATTTCCAATTCTAGCAGAAAGTCGCTATGGAAGAAGAGAAATTTGTCCCTTATCTCAAGATTTTGGGCCCCATTTCTTTGAGGGGGAGTGATGGAGTGCTTGTGCTCAAGCCCTACCCTGAGATATTGTTTTAAATGCTTATCTTCTGTTATTCCTGTTAATGTTTTGTTGATACTAGTTGCCTAACCAACCTATTCAATTAATACAAAAGATCTTGGGGCCCCATATAATTGGAATCTTTTTTTTTCAGTAATAGAACAGCTGTTTATTTCCTCTACACAAAAAGAATATTAAACACACCCAAGACGCACAAGCATGTACTGAGATCAAAACATAAAATAATCAAAAATCTTTTTCCAATTATATGTTTAAAACAAATTTAAAAATTTTTAAAATACCTTTTGAGTTACAGATTTCCTCCTCTATCCCTCCTCTTCTCTCCCCACATTGAGCAAGCAGGCAATTTGAAATAGGGTATACATGTGCAGTCATGCAAAACATATTTCAAGGTCATTCGTGTTGTGAAAGAAAACAGACAAAAAACCCCAAGAAAAATAAAGCAGAATAAAAGTATGCTTTGATTTGGATTTAGACTCCATCCGTTTTTTTCTGCAGAGATGAACGGCATTTTCCATCATGAGTCCTTCAGAACTGTCTTAGATCATTGTAATGCTGAGAATAGTCAAGCTATTCAAAGATGATTATCGTACAATATTGCTGTTGCTATACGCAATGTTCACTTGGTTCCACTCATTTCACTTTGTATCAATTCATGTAAGTCTTTCCAGTTTAGAAAAACATAAAGTAAGTATTAGCAATAATATAGTTACTGCTATCAGGTCTGGAGAGGTGATACTTGAAGCACCAAGGCATGGTGCTGTTTGAAGGAGTCCTGAATGATAATTTTACATTTCTTTTTTTTTTTCATTCGTCCAAATATTTTCTCTGGGATGTTTCTTTTAAATTAATTAATTAATTTAACTTTTAACATACATTTTCACAAAATCTTGGGTTCCGAATTTTTCCGCATTTCTCCCCTCCCCCTACCCCAAAACACCGAGCATTCTAATTGCCCCTATCACCAGTCTGCCCTCTCTTCTGCCATCAATCCCTTCCCTTGTCCCCATCTTCTCTTTTGTCCAGTAGGGCCAGATAACATTCTATACCCCATTGCCTGTATTTCTTATTTCCTAGTAGTATGCAAGAACAATACTCTACAGTTGTTCCTAAAACTTTGAGTTCCAACTTCTCCTCATCCCTCCCTCCCCACCCCTTCCCTTTGGAAGGCAAGCAATTCAATATAGGCCATATCTGTGTAGTTTTGCAAGGGACTTCAATAACAGTCGTGTTCTTTAAGACTAACTATATTTCCCTCCATCCTATCCTGACCCTCATTGTTTCTATTCTCTCTTTTGATCCTATCCCTCCCGAAGAGTGTTGACTTCAAATTGCTCCCTCCTCCCGTTGCCCTACCTTCCATCATCCCCCCCACCCTGTTTATCCCCTTCTCCCCCACTTTTCTGTATTGTAAGAAAGGTTTTCATACCAAAATGAGTGTGCATTTTATTCCTTCCTTTACTCGAATATGATAAGAGTAAATTTTACGTTTTCTCTCACCTCCCCTCTTTTTCCCTCCACTAAAAAGTCTTATGCTTGGTTCTTTTTTGAGAGACAATTTGACCAATTCCATTTCTCCCTTTCTCCTCCCATATATTTCTCTCTCACCACTGAATTTCATTTTTTTAAGATATGATCCCATCCTATTCAATTCACCCTGTGATCTGCCTCTATGTGTGTGTGTGTGTGTGTGAGTGTGTGTGTGTGTCTGTGTGTGTATTCCCACCCACTACCCAGATACTGAAAAGTTTCCAGAGTTACAAATATTGTCTTTCCATGTAGGAATGTAAACAGTTCAACTTTAGTAAGTCCCTTATGACTTCTCTTGGCTGTTCACCTTTTCATGCTTCTCTTCATTCTTGTGTTTGAAAGTCAAATTTTCTTTTCAGCTCTAGTCTTTTCATCAAGAATGCTTGAAAGTCCTCTGTTTCATTTAAAGACCATTTTCCCCCTGAAGTATTATACTCAGTTTTGCTGGGTAGGTGATTCTTGGTTTTGGTCCTATTTCCTTTGACTTCTGGAATATCCTATTCCACGCCCTTCAATCCCTTAATGTAGAAGCTGCTAGATCTTGTGTTATCCTGATTGTATTTCCACAATACTTGAATTGTTTCTTTCTAGCTGCTTGCAATATTTTCTCCTTGACCAGGGAACTCTGAAATTTGGCCACAATGTTCCTAGGAGTTTCTCTTTTTGGATCTCTTTTAGGCGGTGTTCTGTGGATACGTTGAATATTTATTTTGGCCTCTGGTTCTAGAATCTCAGGGCAGTTTTCCTTGATAACTTCATGAAAGATATCTATGCTCTTTTTTTGATCATGGCTTCCAGGTAGTCCCATAATTTTTAAATTGTCTCTCCTGGATCAATTTTCCAGGTCAGTTGTTTTTCCGTTGAGATATTTCACATTATCTTCCATTTTTTCATTCTTTTGCTTTTGTTTTGTGATTTCTTGGTTTCTCATAAAGTCATTAGCCTCCATCTGTTCCATTCTAATTTTGAAAGAAGCATTTTCTTCAGTGAGCTTTTGAACCTCCTTTTCCATGTTGCTAACTCTGGTTTTGAAAGCATTCTTCTCCTCATTGGCTTTTTCAACCTCTTTTGACAATTGAGTTAGCCTATTTTTCAAGGTGGTATTTTTTTCAGCATTTTTTTGAGTCTCCTTTAACAAGGTTTTGACCTGCTTTTCATGCTTTTCTTGCAACTCTCTCATTTCTCTACCCAGTTTTTCCTCCACCTCTCTAACTTGATTTTCAAAATCCTTTTTGAGTTCTTCCATGGCCTGAGCCCATTGAATATTTATTTTGTCTGCTTGGGATACAGAAGACTTGAGGTTTATTTCTTTCCCTGATTGTAGGCATTGTTCTTCCTTATCTGAAAGGAAGAGAGGAGATATCTGTTATCCAAGAAAATAACCTTCTATAGTCTTATTTTTTCCCCTTTTCTGGGCATTTTCCTAGCCAGTGACTTGACTTCTGAGCTTCCTCTCCACACCCACCTCCCCTCCAGATTCTCCCAGATAGCTCTTGGGGTTCTGAGATTCAAATGCTGCTTCCCAGCCTCAGGGCTTTGGGGAGGGGTGGGGCTGCTATTCAATTTGAGATGAAGTTCAGGTTCTTAAGTGAGGGCAGGGCTGCCACACGGGGATCAGTTCCCTCATGGGGTTTATGCGGAGACATTCAACAATGGATCCCAGCTGCTGCCTGCTTTGGGAGCCCCTGTCTACTGCCGCCTCCACTGCTGCCTCCGGAGGGGCCCTGAGTTATGGGGAAACCCCACTCCCCTCTTGGCCACCCAAAAAGACTCTTTCATTGCTCCTGCGCAGCCGCTGGAGATTCTGTCCCTGAAGCCTGCTCGGATCTTCTCCTCTCGGTGCCACGTGGCCAAGGCAGGGCTGGTCTCTGCTCCAGGTCCGGTGCGCGATGGACCTTTCTGGTCAGTTTTTCAGGTCTCTCTGGAACAGAAATCTCCTCCCCTCCATTGTTCTGTGGCTTCTGCTGCTCCAGAATTTGTTGGGAGTTCTTCTTTACAGGTAATTTATGGGCTGTGGGTTTGGAGCTAGCTTATGTGTATCTTTCTACTCCGCCATCTTGTCTCCATGTAATGGTAATTTAAAAGAGATAATCTTTCCCATTCATTAAAAGGCCCATGTGAACTGTTTTGGTCACATGGAAGCCTACGTCACATCAATTTGAGTCACATGGAGTAGATGGTGGGAGGAGTTTGCTGAAGGGGTGGAGCAGGAAGAGTGGAACCGGAAGAAGAAGAACTATAGCAAAAATGAGAGAAAATTTGAGCAGAGAACACTCAGAGCTAGGAAGGTTTCAGGCAAGCAGGCACTTGGCTAGCATGAATGAAAGCTTGCTTTTGATTTGCTTAATGAAACTGATTTGTGGGAAGCCTGGAAGGGAGAAAGTTTGGGAATTGTGTTGTCATCTACATTCTTGTAGAGTACAGATTTTTGTTACTGTGATGTATTTGACTTCCTGGAGTCTGAATAAATGCTTTGGTTTTGTCTTCCATGTGGAGAGTCTGTTGTATTTCTAGATACAAAATTGTGCTGGGATATTCATGGCTGCCATTGTCTCCCTTGGCATTACAGAAATATATTCATCATCTACTTGGAATCGTAGAAGATCTGATGTGGAGATTCAAAGCCATATTGCATGTAGATGAGTAATCAGCAGGAGGAAATATCGACAGATCCAAAGGATCACATAGAAGCAACTTGGTCCAGACAAGTTGGGAGTACAGAATCCATCCTTAAAAGATTTTAACTCAGCATTGTACCAAGGCTATTCTACACATTACATTCAACATTGGAAATTCACCAACAAATTTCCAATCAATTTAGAAGTTCTCAGAGAAAGTTTACTTCGATGCAATAAGGAAATGATAGTCAGCAAGGGTGCAACATTCATTCCTTGATGCTAATGTTCCACAAATCTGACACCTGAGAGAGGTGATGGTGACTATCATCATCTAATGTTTTTTCTTTCCCTTCTAGGCAAACAAAAATTTGTGTCAGCAGTTTTTCCTTTCCAGCTTTAATCAACTGACTTAATTGCATCTGAATTAAAGACCCATTATCTTTTAAGCAAAAAATAGAGAAGGCTACATAAGGAATTAATATATTGCTCTTAGTTCAGTACACCCCTTGGTGACAAATACAAAAACTCTAGTGGAACTTCTCCCACTTCCTAATTTGGGTCAGAGGAGAGGCTTAACATAACAGTCACTGGCCAGGAAGAGAATAAAAGGCAGAACACAATGGAAGGAAGGAAAATGTAAAAGAGAGAAAAAGAAAGAAGTAAGGAAGAGAAGAGGAAAAGAAAAAAGAAAAGAAAAAGGAGGAAGGAGTAAAAAGGAAAAGTGGAAGGAAGATAGGAAAGGAGGGAGGAAGGGTTGGAAAAAAGGAAAAGATGGAAAAAGGAAAAAAAATTAGCAGTTCTCAGAAAAGAATAGGTGTATAATGCAGAGAAGAACAGAAATTGCATACTGTATCGTTGTCATTAGAGATCCACCAGGAAAGGCTGGCCTGCCATTCTGTCTGGGATGTTGTCCAGAGTACTCTGGCTTCCATTTTCTCTCTTGAGCTGCTTCGAGAGTAGAAACTGTTTCCTTTTGTCTGTCTCCCAGGTCCTATCCCCGAACTGGCACCTGGTAGGAACAAAATAATTGCTGGTCGAATCGAGATTGGATTGAATGAACCACACTGCCCCGTCAGGCATGGCATAGCCTTCTACAGCCAGGAGAAAGTCCCCCAGAACCTGTAAGAGAACTAGCCATAGCCAGAGCTGGGCTGGTCCGGGCAGGGCCAGGCAAGCCCATAAAATACCTGTAAAGAGGGACTGTCAACAAATTCTGGAACAGCAGAAGTGGAGAACAACAGAGTGGAGGAGATTGCCAGACCAGGGTGACCAGAAAGGAAATCTCTGTTGCACCAGATGTGTAACGGATACCAGCCCAGCCTTGAATTCCCAGTGTGCAGCTCGTAGGCAGCCCTCAGGAGGGTATCTCCAGGCACAGTAGCAGTGGTGCTCAGATCCCTCAACTCACAGGTGCCAAAGGTCAGTGACAGGGTTTTTTCAGCTGGCCAGGAAAGGAGAAGGACATTCCCATAGATCTGGCCTTAGACAAAGGTCACAGAGACTACATTGGGCAGGTGGAAAGCACTTCCCACAGCAGCCCCTATAGCAGCCCACATCCATTGTAGGAACAAAAAAAACCTTGGGGGCACTGAGTAGTTGATTCTTTCCTCAGCTCTGTGTAGAGACCCTGAGGGAGTTGATTTTTATCTCACACTGAATGGCAGCCTTGCCCATGCACCTTATCTGGATCTCAGCACCCAGTGCTGGAGTGGTGAAACTGGAGGTCAGGTGACTGTGGAGATTCTGGTCACAAAAAAATCTTTTCCTGCACCCAGGCCAGGGTACACACTTGATTGTGCCACCTTGGAGGAACTGAGATCTTACAGATTCCCAGAGTATACCCAACTCTTGACAAAGGACCCAAAAGTCAAGTAACTGGTTGGGAAAATGCCCAAAAAAGGAAAAAAAATAAGACTACAGATGGTTACTTTCTTGGTGAACAGGTATCTCCTCCCATCCTTTCAGATGAGGAAGAACAATGCTTGCTATCAGGGAAAGATATAAAAGTCAAGACTTATGTATCCCAGACATCTAAAATAAATATCCAATGGTCTCAGGCCATGGAAGAGCTCAAAAAGGATTTTGAAAAATCAAGTAAGAGGGGTGGAGGAAAAATTGGGAAGACAAATGAGAGAAGATGCAAGAAAATCATGAAAAGCAGGTCAACACCTTGCTAAAGGAGACCCAAAAAATGCTGACGAGAATAACACCTTTCAAAATAGACTAACACAATTAGCAAAAGAGGTTCAAAAAGCCAATGAGGAGAAGAATGCTTTCAAAAGCAGAACTAGCCAAATGGAAAAGAAGGTTCAAAAACTCACTGAAGAAAACAATTGTTTAAAAATTAGAATGGAAAAGATGGAGGGTAATGACTTTATAAGAAACCAAGAAATCACAAAACAAATCCAATATAATGGAAAAATGGAAGAAAATGTGAAACATCTCATTGGAAAAACAACTGACCTGGAAAATAGATCCAGGAGAGACAATTTAAAAATTATGGGACTACCTGAAAGCCATGATCAAGGAAAGAGCCTAGACATCATCTTTCATGAAATTATCAAGGAAAACTGCCCTCGTATTCTAGAACTAGGAGGTAAAATAAATCTTGAAAGAATCCACCAATCACCTCCTGAAAGAGATCCAAAAAAAAAAACCTCCTAGGGGCATGGTGGTGAAATTCCAAAATTCCCAGGTCAAGGAGAAAATATTGCAAGCAGCGAGAAAGAAACAATTCAAGTATTGTGGAAATACAAGGAGGATAACACACGATCCAGCAGCTTCTACATTAAGGGATCAAAGGGCATGGAATATGATATTCCAGACGTCAAAGAAATTAGGGCTAAAACGATGAATCACTTACCTAGCACCACTGAATATTATTCTTCAGTAGAAAAATGGGCTTTCAAAGAAATAGAGAAGTTTCAATTATTCTTGAAAAGACCAGAGCCGAACAGAAAATTTGACTTTCAAACACAGGGATCAAGGGAAGAATGAAAAGGTAAACAGAAAAGAGTACTCATAACGGACTTACTAAATTTCAACTATTTCCACTCCTACGTGAAAAGGCAATATTTGTAACTCTTGAAACTTTTTTCAGTATTTGAGCAGTTGGTGTGATTACACACACACACACACACACAGAGACAGAGAGCACAGGGTAAGTTGAATAGGATGGGATCATATCTTAAAAATTAAATTTATGAGTGAGAGAGAAATATATTGGGAGCAGAAAAGGAGAAATGGTATGGGGCAAATTATCTCTCATAAAAGAGGCAGGTAAAAGACTTTTCAGTGGAGGGAAAAAGGGGGAGGTGAGAAAAAAACATGAAGCTTATTCTCATCACATTCGACTAAAGGAAGGAATAAAATGCACACTCATTTTGGTATGAAAACATATCTGACAACACAGGAAAGTGGGGTAGGAGGGGATAAGCAGGGTCAGGAGCATGATGGAAAGGAGGGCAATGGGAGGAGGGAGCAATTAGAAGTCAACACTCTTGGAGAGGGACAAGGTCAAAGGAGAGAACAGAATAAATGTGTAGCAGGATAAGATAGGGGGAAATATAATCAGTCTTACACAACATGACTATTATGGAAGTCATTTGCAAAATTACACAGATATGGTATATATTGAATTGCTTGCCTTCCCGAATGGGATGGGTGGGGAGGGTGGGAGGAAGAGAAGTTGGAACTCAAAGTTTTAGGAAAAATTGTTGAGCATTGTTCTTGCATACAACTAGGAAACAGGAAAGACATTTAATGGGGTATAGACATTTATCTTGCCCTACAGGACAAACAAGAAGATGGGGATAAGGGAAGGGAGGAAAGATAGAAGGAAGGGCAGATTGGTGATAGGAGTAAGTAGAATGCTCGGCATTTTGGGGTGGGGAAGGGGAGAAGTGGGGAGAAAATTTGGAACTCAAAATTTTGTGGAAATGAATGTTGAAAACTTAAATAAATTAATTTAAAAATAACAACAAAAAAAGAAACTACATACTGTGTCTCTCACCTTTGCAAATGAAGTGTATTGTCCATGCATATACATTTCTATAGACTTGTTCCAAAAAATAACAATGAAAACCTCAAGGCAAAATTCCCAATGGCCCTACAAATGTCCTCTTAAAAGTCCTGAGCAGTTCCCCGTTAGCAAAATGCTTCAGCAATTTGAAAAATTAATCTCTAGACTTAGGAATTGTACTTTATATTGAAAATCATGCTTGGATCTTTAGGACCATCTTAGAAATTAGTGTGATCTTAGGTTGAAATAAGAGAGCTTTCATGAGAAAATGAAATATAAAAGAAATAATAACCTCAATGCTTGTGCTGGGTGGGACAGTGACTACTGATATCATGAGAAGACCTAGCTAGTCTAGTATTGTTTTCCTGATAGTTTTGCTTTCAAATAGAATGATCTTTGCATTAAAAATGACAGGGAGGAAATTTACCCATAGAAAGTAGATTCACAATGTGAGAAATAATACATAGTAAAAGAGAACATAGCTAACATTGATGAATTCATATGACTTGGACAAAAGCAATTGTATTCATAGGAACAGGAGAATATGTCTGAACTGACTGATGTGATTGATGATCAACTGTGAGTGACATTTGAAAGAAAAAACAAGAAACATGGGTGGGGTACGCTAAATTGGGGAAGAGAAAATGCTGCCCTGATTTTGATAAACAGGGGGGAAAGTCTTCTATATACCTGCTAGTGAAATTGATTTGAATTCTTAAGGAAATTCTAGAAAAAGAAAATTAAATTAAATTCTCCTCCTATCCATGACCCTTCCTACTCACTTATGTTTAATGAGTCTCACACAATGAGAACGAGTGGCTTTCTACATTCCAAAGAAATTGATCATTACACAAAGGAAAAAACAGAATCTTTCTCTTCCTCTGCAAATAATAGCTGTCCATATATTGAATGGTGGCAAGCTGAAAAGCCCATGTACTTCGGCGTCAGACGAGCAGAGTACAAATTTTTATTCTAATATTTATTGCTTGTTTAATATTGAGCGGGGCACTTCTACTCCCTTGGGCTCATTTTCCTCATTTTAGGAAGAAAAAAGTTGGACCAACTAACATCAAGTATTTTTTCTTTCTCTAGAACCTATATTTGTTCTCTGTACTGAGGTAGGAAGGTAACTGGGTTTGTGGCCCAGGCTTCTCCACCAAAGGACTTGGTAATCCATGAAAGCAGGTTAATTCTTCCATTTTTCTTGCTAGAGTAAGGAAGTAGACAGCCAAGGAATATGAAGGTTTCTTCAAGGTATACTAAATGATCCGCTATTAAAAGAGTAGGAAAGTCTGACTGGATTTGAAGAGTTGGCTAATACTGAGAAAATTTATGCGGAAATTAATTCTGCTGTTGTGAAAATCATTGTGATGAAAACATTTTAAAGTAAATTCTGAGAAAGCTTGATGTGTACATGCACATTTGGGATGGTTCTTAGGAAACTGCCTGGTGTCATTTACATTTACAAAAACTTCAGTGTATGAAGAGTAGGAGGGAAGAGTAATTTAAAAAAATCAAAGGCCTGGCCAAAATCAAAACTCAATCATTGCAGTGCTTTCAAGGAGATCAGATACTGGGTAAAGAAATAGACAATATATGTACTAATTGACCTCTCTGTAAAGAACTTTGGAGACCGCTCTACAATACGGGAGATTTGAATGAAGCTTTCAGCTTTCTTTAAATAAAAAGCTTTAACAAACTAAGCCAGTACTATACCTAAACCCCCCAAATTCAAGTACGAATAGCTATAAATAATAACTTTAAATGAATTCTTAAATGAGAAGACCAACGAAAGGACTGGGTAAAAATAAGTTTTGAACCCAAGGCAACTTAGAAGGTCAACAGGAAAGGTCTGTCTCACTTGGGTAAGAAGGGAAGCACAACCTAGTGCAGGTGTCGTCTGGGCAGATCAACAGAAGACCAAGATCAGACAATCCAGTGAAAGAGGTCCTGATTCAAAGAGAAGGTCAGTGGTTAAGGACCCCAAATTCCAGCACAATAGGCCACCGACAGGCATCCTGATGCCCTGGTGCAGCAAACCAGTGGCTAGGCCCCATGGTTTAGGTGCAATCCAGAGAGAAGGATTACAGCAGAGCAGTGCATATGTGATGTCTTGAGCTCCCATCACAACAGTACAATAGCAAGGTCCCACATCCCTGGTGTAAGAAGCTCAGAATAGCGCCCTTTCTGCATGAGGAGCAGACCCGAAATCTGAAGCTCACAAAATAGGCTGGAAAATCATTTTTAAAATCTGACATTGAAAATACTATCGTGACAGGGAAGATCAAAGCACAAAGTAAGAACAAGACAACATGTCTAAATGCCTACATGTGAAACCTGAAAGAAAATTTTGAGTTGGCTTCAGGTACAAAAAGAATTCTTAGAAGAGCTCAAACAGGATTGAAAATAATCAAATAAGACAAAAGAAGAAAAATAAGAAAAGAATTAAGAGGGATGCGAGAGAATGATGAAAAAAACAACAGTTTAGAAAAGAAAGTACAAAAATTTAAAAAAATGTACAAAAACAATTCCTTAAAAAGTAGAATTGGCCAAATGAAAAGAGAGTGCGAAAGTTCACTGAAAACTTGAATTCAGGAAATTAAGTTAATAACTCTACAAAACATCAAGAAAGAAAGAAAACTCAAAAATGAAAAAAATAGAAGAAAGTGTGAAATTTCATTGCAAAAAATGAGTGACCTGGTGTATCGCCAAGGCAATATTCACACCACTACTGGTGACTATGAATGTGCCAGCGTAGTTCTCAGTCTCCAAGTATGAAAGACACTCCATATAGAAAGCATAAGAAAAACATTTATTTAAACACTAGAAAGCCAAATCCCATAATCAGAAAGCAAAATCCATCATGGTGACCAAGAAGTTAATAAACGTGATCACAGCAGGGGGCAGCGCCATTCTGAAAGCTCCCCTCCCCCAGTCAGGGGCTTCTCATTCTCAATTGTCACAATGTGTCAGGTTGACCTGTGTCAGTTCGCCTGTGTTCTTTCCCCTCTGACCTGTTCCCACTCACTTCCTCCTGATTCTGTTCCAGTCTTCGTGTTCTGACTCTTGAGCAAGCTCCTCCCACCACATGTGACCTAGGCTTCCAGGTGATTTAAACAGATCAAATGAGCCTATTAATTAATGAGAAAGGTCTTTCTCTTTAAGTTACTGTTACACCTGGAAATAAACTCAGAAATGATAACCTAAGAATCATTGGCCTACCTGAAAGCCAGGATGAAAAAAGAAAAGATTCTGTACATCATATTTTAAGAAATTATATGAAAATACCTAGCCTTTTATCCTAGAACCACAGGGTAAAACAGAAAGTGAAAGAATCCACAGATTACCTCTGGGAAAAGACTCCAAAATGAAAACTTTGGGGAATACTATGGCCAAATCCCAGCACTCTTAGATCAAGGAGAGAATACTACAGGTAGTCCGAAAGAAATAGGTCAAGTATGATGGAGTCACAGTATGAGTAACGCAATAATTGTCTTGAAAGGATTCTTGATGAGAAGATGATAGCTGAATGCAAAATTTGACTTTCAAATACAAGACTGGAGAAAAGCCTTCTGCTCCAACATCGTTTCTCGCCCATCCCTGGCCCCCTTTCAGCTACAGATCTAGTTTTCAGCCTCTGGTTCGCTTTGGGCCCCAGCTCCAGCTCTAACTCCCAGATCGAGTACCTGGACACCACACCATAGCTAGTTCCTTCTCCAGATTATTCTCTGCCTGCCCAGGACTCAGGCTTCTTACTGTGGCCTGCAAAGGGTCTCTGGCTGCTGGGTATCTGCTCCGTCCCGAACTATTACGAGCCTCTGGCAAGCAAAGAAGTCTATACCCACCCCGTGCATAATACCCTGACCTTCGAAAACATAAGAACTCCATGGCTAGTCACGTAACTCCAGTTGTTTATGCCTGACTCTGTGACAAGAACACGCCCCCAGGATGGACAATAGACCCGCGTATCCAGACTGGTGCGCACAACCCGGGTCACACTCTCATCAAGACTGTTGGCATGCTAGCTGGAGATGAAGACACCTACGAGATATTTGTTGAGCTTTTTGACCCAGTGATCCAAAAAAGACATAATGGCTATGATCCTCAAACAATGAAGCATACCACAGACTTGGATGTCAGTAAGATCCGAGCTTGTCACTTTGATGAGAGGTATGTATTATCCTCAGGAGTCCAGACTGGCCGAAGCATCAGGGGACTCAGTCTACTTCCTGCCTGTACAAGGGTTGAGTGACAGGAGGTGGAACGAGTTGTAGTGGATGCACAGAGTGGCCTGCGGAGTGCCCTGGCTGGACAATATTAACGACTCAGTGAGATGACTGAGGCTGAGCAACAGCAACTTATTGATGAACACTTCCTATTTGACATCCCTGTATCTCCTTTGCTGACAGCAACAGGAATGGCCCGGGACTGTCCAGATGCTGGAGGAATCTGGCACAACAATGAAAAAATCTTCTTGATCTGGGTGAATGAGACAAATCATACATGGGTCATCTCAATGGAGAAGGGTGGCAACATGAAAACAGTGTTTGAGATATTCTGCCGGGGGCTCAAGGAGGTGGAACATCTAACCCAAGAACATGACTGGGAGTTCCTGTGGAATGAGCGTTTGGGTTACATCCTGACTTGCGCTTCTAATTTGGGAACTGAATTTCGAACAGGAGTACATATCAAACTGCCGTTGTTAAGCAAAGACAGTCAGTAAGATCTTAGATAACCTAAGGCTACAAAAACATGGAAGTGGTGAGGTGGACACAGCAGCTACAAGTAGCACTTTTGACATTTCCAACTTGGGTCAGCTAGGCAAATCAGAAGTGTAGCTGGTACAGTTTGATACTGATGGTGTCACTAGAGACAATACAGGATGTTCGTGTGCCTGTACCCATTGTCAACACCAAGACTCAGCTTTCCAATGACCCTTAGATCCTCCGAAGCTCTCAGATAATTACTCATCTCATACCATCTCCTACCAACTGTGAATCTGACCCGTGACCCAGTAAAAACCCTCTTGTTAAAAAAAAAAGCATGAAATTTTTTTTTTGTAGAGAAGGTAGAGGAGGTAAGGGGAAGCACTTGAACCTTTCTCTCATCAGAATTGGTTCAAAGGGGGAGTAATATACACACTCAGTTGGATATAGAAATCCATCTTATTATAAGGAAAGTAGAAAGGTAAATGGATTAAAATAGTGGAAAGGGACTGATAGAGGTGAACATGGATTGGGGGTTAAAATTCAGAAGCAAAACACTTCAGAATGGACAAGGTAAAAGGAGAGGCAAGATTAACAGATAAAAAGAGGATGGAGGGAAAAAACATTGCAATCAGTACTGTGAAAAAATGTAATTTTTTTCTAATGAAGACATCATTTCTCAAATATATAGAGAACTGAGTCAAATTTATAGAAATAAGCCATTCTGCAAAATATAAAGGATCAAAAGATATGAACAGTCAGTTTTCAGATAAAGTGATTAAAATTATCTATAGTCACATGAAAAAATGGTCTAAATCAACTTTAATTAGAGAAATGCAAATTAAAATTACTCTGAGCTACCATCCCAGTCCCATTACATTAATTAACAGGTTGGAAAAGGAAAATGACAAGTACCACCTTCTACATGATATCTTAATCTATTTCCTCAAGGTTAGTCCCTAACCAACCTACCACATATTTATCTGATTTTTCTTTGGCGTATGTGACTGTTTCGACACGTTTATATATGATTCTCTCACCTTCCACCAATAGAATAAAAATTTCTTGAGGCTAGAAATTTTTTACATTTTCTTTCAACCATGATTATATGTGAACCCAGTGCCTGACACATATTAGGAGGTTAATAAGTGCCTGATTGATTACTTGAGGATAAATAAAGGAAAAGAGAAGACAAGATGTGAAGATGTTACATCATGAAAGGATTGTCACTATTCTTAATCATAAAAATGTAGCACTCATATTTGATGGCACAATCAAGGTTAAGAACATCCTTTGGGAGACCTGAGGCAGCAGCCAGCAGAACATTGGAGCAGTAGCCCAGGGTGAGAGACCAACAGAGCCAAGTGAGTGAAAGCCTTTGATCATCAGACATCAGCCACAGCAGCTCCTCAGACTTTTAGCCTCCAGACTAAACATCTGTAAGTCACCTACCTGAACTCCCAGGAGCCGGGATGGCAGAGAGATCAGTAAATGCTCTCTCTTCCCCCTTCATGACCTCAAAGAACCATAAAATACTTCCCTAGAAAAATCCTGGATCAGTGGGAAAAGCAGAGAGGGCAAATAGTCTCATAAAACCTGAGGCTAAGAAAATAGCTAAAGGAGATCCCTCCTACGGTGGCAGAGGCAAACCTGAAGGAGAGGGGTCACATGGCAGTGGAAAATCACGCTAGGACCCAGGTATACCTCAGCACTAGGAGAGGAGCCCCAGGAGGAGTGCAAACTCCGACTAGGTTATAGGTGTTCCTCAGTGTTCCAGTGGAAACGAGAAGACAATAGGGCAGCCAGGATCACCAAGCCCTGAGGTTTCCTTTGCCTCAGCTGAGTTGAGGGGATCCTCCAGGACCAGGTCACCTCTCCCCCATGCTTCACAAGCTAGCCCCAGGACTGATCCAGGGAAACAAAAACCAAAAAGATAAAAAGGCATCTGCCCTTAACTTTTTCACACCAGGTCAGCTCAACACCAAGTCCTATGGCTTCTAACTGAAAGAACCAGAAGCCACAAAACACAATCGCTATCACGAACAGGAAAAAGCAAAACAAGGGCAAAAAAACCCAAAAGACTGCTTCTATGGGGACAAGGACCAAAGAAAACCAGAGTCCAGTAGTGAGACTGTACTCCCATCTGAAACTTCAGAAGGGACCATGAACTCCTCACATGCACAGACAGTTCTCCTGGAACAGTTGAAGAAGGAAATAGCAGAAAAACTGGCCAATGATTTTAAAAGTATGAAACAGAATTCACTGATGAGAACATCTCTTTAAAAAGGAAAATTGAACAAATGGACAAGGAAGTCCAAGAACTAACTGGAGAAAATAATTCCTTAAAAGGAATAATTGGACAGATGGAAAAGGAGATGCAAAAGTTAACTGAAGAAAACAATTTGATAAAGATAAGAACTGGGCAGGTAGAAACTAATGACTCTATGAGACAGCAAGAATCAGTCAAAAAAAATCTAAAGAATGAAAAGATAGAAGAAAATGTAAAATATCTAATTGGAACAACAACTGACCTGGAAAATAGATCCAGGAGAGAAAATTTAAGAATAATTGGCCTGCCAGAAAGCCACGATGAAAAAAAAAAGATTCTGGACAATATCTTCCAGGCAATCATCAAGGAAAATTGCCCACAAGTGCTATATCCAGAATGTAAAACAGTCATCGAAAGATTCCACCATTCACCTTCTGAAAGGGATACCAAACTCAAAAGCCCAACATATTCCAACATTATCAAGTGAAGGAGAAAATATCACAGGCAGCCAAAGAGAAACCACTCAAATACCAAGAAGCTACAGTCAGGATCACACAGGACCTCGCAGCTTCTACATTAAAAGATCGAAGGAATAGGAATATGATTTTGTGTAAGTCAAAGGAACTGGGACTACAACCAAGGCTCAAGTAACCAGCAAAGTACAGCATAACATTTCAGACAAGCAGATGGTCAATGAGAGGAGTAAGGGATTTCCAGACATTCCTGACAAAAGCTCTAGAACTTAATAGAAAATTTGATCTCCAAATGCAAGTCTCAGGAGTCACAAAAAGGTAAGCAGAGGGAAAAAACAAAAACTTGTTACTCAATTTGGGCAAACTGTTTACCTCTCTATAAGGGAAGATGATACCTGTCAATATTGAGAATCGTATACCTATTATGAAATACAAAAGGAATGTACATAGAGGGAATGGGTATAAAGTAAGTGATGTGATGATAAAAATATGATTTAAGCATGCTTAAGGATTGTAACAGGAGGTATGAAAGGAGGAAGAAGAAAATGATAAATTATATCACAAGATGAAATACAAAATTATTGTAGAGGGAAAGGGAGGAGGGAGAGGAGTATTGTTTGAGAGGTACTCTCATGTGATTTGATTCAAAGAAGGAATGATAAACTTAATTAAATATATAATTCTAACTACCTCTATAGGCAGTAGGAGGGGAAGGGGATAGAGAGAAGAAGGGAAACTTAAAAGGAGGGAAGAAGCAGCAAAAATAAAGGGGAGTAAAGGGGAGGAGGCTAAAATAAGGAAGAGAAGGCTGCAGGAGGTGGTGGTGAAAAATGAAAACTATTGAGTGGGGAAAGGAGATGGGAAAACGAAAAGCACAAATGGTGGGAAAGAAAATGGAGGGAAATACACAGATTGTAATCGTATCTGTGAATACGAATGGAATGAACTACCCCATAACACGGAGACAGAGAGGAGAATGGATCAAAAGGTATAACCCAACAACATGTTGTTTACAAAAAACACATTTGAAACGGGGGAATACACACAGGGTGAAGGTAAAAGGTTGGAGAAGAACATATGGTGCTTCAGCTCATGTAAGAAAAGCAGGAGTAGGAATCCTAATCTCAGACAAAGCAAAAGCAGAAAGAGATCCAATCAAGACATAAGGAAGGAAAATATATTCTGCTAAAAGGCACGATAGACAATGAAGCAAAATCATTACTAAACATGTATGCTTCAAATGGTATAGCATCCAAATTCTTAGAGGAGGGGTTGAGGGACTTGCAGGAAGAAATAGACAGCAAAACTACACTAGCGGGGGACCTCAATCTCCCCCTCTCTGAACTTGATAAATCTAACCTCAAAATCAATAAGAAAGAGGTTAAGGAGGTAAATAAAACTCTGGATAACGTACATTTGATAGATCTCTGGAGAAACTGTAATGGGAATAAGAAGGAATATACCTTTTCCTCAGCAGTACATGCTCCATATACAAAAATTGACCATGTACTAGGACATAAAAATCTCACAATTCCGTGCAGAAAGGCAGGGTTAGTCAGTGCATACTTCTCAGATCATAATGCAATAAAAATTATGTGTAAAAAAAGACCATGGGATGATAAACCAAAAAACAATTGGAAACTTAATAATTAAATCATAAAGAAGGAGTAGGTTAAAGAAAAAATCATAGAAGCAATCGACGACTTCATTTAAGAGAATGACAATAATCAGTCAATCTATCAAATCTTATGAGATACTGCACAAGCAGTTCTTAGGGAAAGATTTATATCTCTGAATGTCGACATAAATAAAATAGAGAAAGAGGAGATCAATGATTTGGCCAAGCAGCTGAAAAAGCTACAAAAAGAAAAAATTGAAATCCAGAAATAAATATCAAATTAGAAATACTGAAAACCAAAGGAGACATGAGTCAAATTGAAATGAAGAAAACTATAGAATTAATAAATAAAACCAATAGCTGCTTTTATGAAAAAAGCTAATAAAATTGATATATCGGGGGGGCGGAGCCAAGATGGCAGAGTAGAAACACACAAATATGCTAGCTCCGAATCCACAGCCCATGAAATATCTGTAGTAACGATCCTCCAATAAATTCGGGAGCAGGAGAAGCCACAAAATAGTGGAGCGGATAAGATTTCTGTTCCAGGGGGACCTGCAAACCTCTCTCAAAAGGTCCGTCGCGCTGCGGACGAGAAGCCCAGGCCAGCGCTGCACCGGCCCCGGCACCGAGAGGAACAGATCCGAGCGGACTTCAGGGACGGGATCTCCAGCGGCCGTGCGGGTACCTCCACCCACAGGTGACGGGTGTCGGTGAGAAGGTCTCTTTGGTGGGTCGAGAAGGGAGTGGGGTGCCCCCATACTCAGGCCCCCTTGGGAGGCAACAGCGGAGGCGGGAGCAGACCGGGGCTCCCCAAGCAGGCAGAAGCCTGAATCCATTGTTGAAGGTCTCCGCATAAACCCCCTGAGGGAACTCAGCCCATGAGGCGGCCCTGCCCCCACCCAAAGCCCTGGGGCTGGGAAGCAGCATTTGAGTCTCAGACACCAAGCACTGGCTGGGAGAATCCAGAGGCGAGGTGGGTGTGAGGAGAATATTCAGAGCTCAAGTTACTGGCTGGGAAAATGCACAGAAAAGGGAAAAAAACCAAGACTAATGAGGGTTACTTTCCTGGTGAGCAGGTTTCTCTCCCCTCCCTTCTGATGAGGAAGAGCAGTGCTCACCATCAGGGGAAGACACGGAAGTCAGTGCTTCTACATCCCAGCCCACTCAATGGGATCAGTTCTGGGAAAAGGTCGTAAAGATCCCAAACAATTTTCAAAATCATGTTAGAGAGGTGGAGGAAAAACTGGGAAGAGCAATAAAAGACTTGCAAGCTAAGTATGAACAACAAATCAGCACCCTGCTAAAGGAGACCCAAAAAAATGCGGAAGAAAATAACACCCTGAAGAATAGGCTAACTCAATTGGCAAAGGAGATTCAAGAAGCCAATGAGGAGAAGAATGCTTTCAAAAGTAGAATTAGCCAAATGGAAAAGGAGATCCAAAATCTCACTGAAGAAAATAGTTCTTTCAAAATTAGAATGGAACAGATGGAGGCTAATGACTTTATGAGAAACCAAGAAATCACAAAACAAAACCAAAAGAATGAAAAAATGGAAGATAATGTGAAATATCTCATTGGAAAAACAACTGACCTGGAAAATAGATGCAGGAGAGACAATTTAAAAATTATGGCCCTACCTGAAAGCCATGATCAAAAAAAGAGCCTAGACATCATCTTTCATGAAATTATCAAGGAAAACTGCCCTGATATTCTAGAACCAGAAGGCAAAATAATTATTGAAAGAATCCACCGATCACCACCCGAAAAAGATGAAAAAAGACAAACTCCTAGGAATATTGTGGCCAAATTCCAGAATTCCCAGGTCAAGGAGAAAATATTGCAAGCAGCTAGAAAGAAACAATTCAAGTACTGTGGAAATACAATCAGGATAACACAAGATCTAGCAGCTTCTACATTAAGGGATCAAAGGGCATGGAATAGGATATTCCAGAAGTCAAAGGAATTAGGACTAAAACCAAGAATCACCTACCCAGAAAAACTGAGTATAATACTTCAGGGGGAAAAATGGTCTTTAAATGAAACAGAGGACTTTCAAGCATTCTTGATGAAAAGACCAGTGCTGAAAAGAAAATTTGACTTTCAAACACAAGAATGAAGAGAAGCATGAAAAGGTAAACAGCAAAGAGAAGTCATAAGGGACTTATAAAAGTTGAACTGTTTACATACCTACATGGAAAGATAATATTAGTAACTCTTGAGACTATTCAGTATCTGGGTACTTGGTGGGATTACACACATGCACATGCACACGCACACACTCATAGAGACAGAGTGCGCAGAGTGAATTGGATAACATGGGATCATATCTTAAAAAAAATGAAATCAACCAGTGAGACAGAAATATATGGGAGGAGAAAGGGAGAAATGGAATGGGGCAAATTATCTCTCATAAAAGAGGCAAGCAAAAGATTTTTTTTAGTTTGGGGAAAAAGAGGGGAGGTGAGAGAAAAACATGAAGTTTACTCTCATCACATTCCACTAAAGGAAGAAATAAAATGCACATTCATTTTGGTATGAAAACCTATCTTACAATACAGGAAGGTGGGGGACAAGCTGATAAAGAGGGTGGGGGGGACGATGGAAGGGAGGGCATGGGGAAGAGGGTAAAATTTGAGGTCGACACTCACAGGGAGGGACAGGATCAAAAGAGAGAATAGAAGCAATTGGAAGCAGGATAGGATGGAGGGAAATATAGTTAGTCTTATATAACACGACTATTATGGAAGTCATTTGCAAAACTATACAGATTTGGCCTATATTGAATTGCTTGCCTTCCAAAGGGAGGGGGAGGGGAGGGAGTGACGAAAAGAAGTTGCAACTCAAAGTTTTACGAATAACTGTCAAGTACTGTTCTTGCAGCTAGGAAATAAGAAATACAGGTAAAGGGGTATAGAAAGTTATTTGGCCCAACAGGACAGAGGAGAGGATGGAGACAAGGGCAGAGAGGAATGATGGAGAAGAGAGCGGAGTGGAGATGGGGGCAATTAGAATGCTCGGTGTTTTGGGGTGGGGGGAGGGGACAAGGGGGGAGAAAATTTGGAGCCCCAAAATTTTGTGAAAATGAATGTTTTTTTTTTTATATTATTAAATTTATTTATTTAACTTTTAACATTCATTTTCACAAAATTTTGGGTTACAAATTTTCTCCCCTTTTCTCCCCTCCCCCCCCAAACACCAAGCATTCTAATTGCCCCTATGACCAATTTGCTCTCTCTTCTATCATCCCTCACTGCCCTTGTCTCCATCTTCTCTTTTGTCCTGTAGGGGCAGATAGCTTTCTATACCCCTTTACCTGTTTTTCTTATTTCCTAGTGGCAAGAACATTACTCTACAGTTGATCCTAACACTTTGAGTTCCAACTTCTCTTCCTCCCTCCCTCCCCACCCCTCCCCTTTGGAAGGCAAGCAATTCAATATAGGCCATATCTGTGTAGTTTTGCAAATGACTTCCATAATAGTTGTGTTGTATAGGACTAACTATATTTCCCTCCATCCTATCCTGTCCCCCATTACTTCTATTCTCTTTTGATCCTATCCCTCCCCATGAGTGTCGACCTCGAATTGCACTCTCCTCCTCATGCCCTCCCTTCTATCATCCCCCCCACCCTGCTTGTCCCCTTATCCCCCACTTTCCTGTATTGTGAGATAGGTTTGCCTACCAAAATGAGTGTGCACTTTATTCTTTTCTTTAGTGGAATGTGATGAGAGTAGACTTCATGTTTTTCTCTCACCTCCCCTCTTTATCCCTCCACTAATGAGTCTTTTGATTGCCTCTTTTATGAGAGATAACCTGCCCCATTCAATTTCTCCCTTTCTCCTCCCAATATATTTCTTTCTCACTGCTTGATTTCATTTTGTTTTAAAGATATGATCCCATCCTATTCAATTCACTCTGTGCACTCTGTCTCTATGTATGTGAGCGTGTGTGCATGTGTAATCCCACCCAGTACCCAGATACTGAAATGTTTCAAGAGTTACAAATATTGTCTTTCCATGTAGGAATGTAAACAGTTCAGCTTTAGTAAGTCCCTTATGACTTCACTTTGCTGTTCACCTTTTCATGGTTCTCTTCATTCTTGTGTTTGAAAGTCAAATTTTCTTTTCAGCTCTGGTCTTTTCATCAAGAATACTTGAAAATCCTCTATTTCATTGAAAGACCATTTTTTCCCCTGAAGTATTATAGTCAGTTTTGCTGGGTAGGTGATTCTTGGTTTTAGTCCTAGTTCCTTTGACTTCTGGAATATACTGTTCCATGCCCTTTGATCCCTTAATGTAGAGGCTGCTAGATCTTGTGTTATCCTGATTGTATTTCCACAATACTTGAATTGTTTCTTTCTAGCTGCCTGCAGTATTTTCTCCTTGACCTGGGAACTCTGGAATTTGGCCACAATGTTCCTAGGAGTTTCTCTTTTTGGATCTCTTTCAGGCGGTGTTCTGTGGATTCCTTGAATATTTATTTTGCCCTCTGGTTCTAGAATCTCAGGGCAGTTTTCCTTGATAATTTCATGAAAGATGATGTCTAGGCTCTTCTTTTGATCATGGCTTTCAGGTAGTCCCATAATTTTTAAATTGTCTCTCCTGGATCTATTTTCCAGGTCTGTTGTTTTTCCAATGAGATATTTCACATTATCTTCCATTTTTCCATTCTTCTCTCTTTGTTCTGTGATTTCTTGGTTTTGCATAAAGTCATTAGCCTCCATCTGTGCCATTCTAATTTTGAAAGAACTATTTTCTTCAGTGAGCTTTTGAATCTCCTTTTCCATTTGGCTAATTCTGCTTTTGAAAGCATTCTTCTCCTCATTGGCTTTTTGAACCTCTTTTGCCAATTGAGTTAGGCTAGTTTTCAAGGTGTTAATTTCTTCAACATTTTTTTGGGTCTCCCTTAGCAGGGAGCTGATCTGCTGTTCATGCTTTGACTTCATGTCTCTCATTTCTCTTCCCAGCTTTTCCTCCACCTCTCTAACTTGATTTTCAAAATTCTTTTTGAGCTCTTCCATGGCCTGAGCCCATTGGGTGGGCTGGGACACAGAAGCCTTGATTTCTGTGTCTTTGCCTGATGGTAAGCATTGTTCTTCCTCATCAGAAAGGAAGGGAGGAAATGCCTGTTCGCCAAGAAAGTAACCTTCTATAGTCTTATTTCTTTTCCCTTTTCTGGGCATTTTCCCAGCCAGTAACTTGACCTCTGAATATTTTCCTCACACCCACCTCACCTCCTGATCCTCCCAGCCCGTGTTTGTGGTCTGAGATTCAAATGCTGCTTCCAGCCTCAGGGCTTTTGGCGGGGGCAGGGCTGCTATTCAGTATGAGATTATGTTCTGGTGCTGAGATCGGGGCAGGGCCACCTCTCAGGCTCAATTCCCTCAGGGGGTTTATGCACAGACCTTCCGCAATGGATTCAGGCTCCCGCCCGCTTGAGGAGCCCCTGTCTGCAGCCGCCTCTCAGCTTCTACCTCCCGGGGGGGGGGGCTGTATTATGGGGGCACCCCACTCCCCTCTCGACCCGTCAAAGAGACTCTCTCACCCACCCCTGTCACCTGTGGGTGGAGGGACTTGTGCGGCCGCTGGAGATCCCGTCCCTGAAGCCTGCTCGGATCTGTTTCTCTCGGTGCCGCAGCCGTGGCCGCAGCAGGTCTGGGCTGGGCTTTGTGTCTGCAGCGCGACGGACCTTTTGGGAGAGGTTTGCAGATCCCTCTGTGGGTGGAGGGACCCGCGTGGCCGCTGGAGATCCTGTCTGTGAAGCCTGCTCGGATCTTTTCCTCTCGGTGCCGCGGCCGCGGCAGGGCTGCACTCAGCTCCCAGTCCCGGCGCCCAGTCTGCAGCGCGAAGGACCCCCCCGTGAGAGGTTTGCAGGTCTCTCTGGAACAGAAATCTCCCTCGCTCCAATGTTCCGTGGCCTCTGGGTGCGGAATTCGCCGTGAGTTACTTCCCTGTAGCCATTCTATGGGTTGTGGGTTCAGAGCTATGTGTATGTGCGTCTTTCTACTCCGCCATCTTAGCTCCGCCCCCCGAAAATGAATGTTAAAGGTGAAATAAAAAAAATTGATAAATCTTTGGTCAATTTGATTTAAAAAACAGAAAGAAAAACATCAAATCACTAATATCAAAAATAAAAGGGGTGAACTCACCTCCAATGAGGGGGAAATTAAATCAAAAATTAGCAATTACTTTGTCCAACTTTGTTCCCGAGATGGATGCGTATTTAACGAAAAAAATAATTTCCCAGATTAACAGAAGAGGAAGTTGAACACCTAAATAACCTCATTTCAGAAAAAGAAATGGAACAAGCCGTTAATTAACTCCCTAGGAAAAAATCTCCAGGGCCAGATGGATTGACCATCGAATTCTATCAAACATGTAAAGAACAGTTAATTCCAATATTATATATATTATTTTTGAAAATTAGGGGAGAAACAGTCCTCTCAAATTCTTTTTATAACAAAAATATTGTTGTGGTACCTAAATCAGGAAGAGACAAAACAGAGAAAGAAAATTAAAGACCAATTTCTCTAGTGAATATAGATGTAAAAATTTAAAAAGAGATTTTAACAAAACGTATACAGTATCTTATCATGAGAATGATACATTATGATCAGATAGGATTCATACCAGAAGTGCAGGTCCGGTTCAATATTAGGAAAACTATTAGCAATATCGATCACATCAACAAAACTAACAAGAACCACATGATTATCTCAATAGATGCAGAAAAAGCTTCTAACAAAATACAACACCCATTCCTGTTAAAAACGCTGGAGAACATGGGAATAAAAGGAACTTTCCATAAAATAATACGCAGTATTTATCTAAAACCTTCTGCAAGCATTATATGCAAAAGTGATAAATTAAATGCATTCACAATAACATCAGGGGTGAAACAAAGATGTCCATTATCACCACTATTATTCAATATGGTACAAGAAATGTAGCAACTAGACAAGATAAAGAAATTGAAACAATAAGAATAGACAAAGAAGAAACTAAGTTATCAGTCTTTGCGGATGATACGATTATATACTTAGAGAATCCCAGAGATTCAAGTAAAAACTACTTGAAACAATAAACAACTTCGGCAAAGTTGCAGGCTATAAAATAAATCAAGGTAAAGCATCTGCATTTGTATATATTACCTACGAAGTCCAACAACAGGAGATAGAAAGAGAAATTCCATTTAAATCTAGGGTAGACACTATAAAACATTAGGGAGTTTACCTGCCAAAACAAACTCAGGGACTATATGAACACAATTACAAGACACTTTTCGTACAAATAAAGTCAGATGTAAGTAAGTAGAAAAATATCAGTTGCTCATGGGTAGGCCGAGCCAATATAATAAAAATGACAATTCTACTTAAATTAATTTACATATTTAGTGCCATGCCAATTAAACTATCAGGTAATTATTTTGTGGACTTGGATAAAATAATATCAAAATTCATTTGGAAGAACAAAAGGTCCAGAATATCAAAGGGACTAATGGAAATAAATGCTAGAGAAGGTGGCCTAGGGCTACCAGATGTCAAATTGTATTATAAAGCAGCAATTATCAAAATCACTTGGTACTGGCTAAGAAACAGAAAGGTATAAAAGTGGAATATTCTAGGTATTCAAGACACAGTAAGCAATCTACTGTTTGATAAACCCAAGGACCCCAGCTTCGGGGATAAGAACTCGCCATTCAACAATAACTGCTGGGAAAACTGGATAACAGTGTGGTGCAAATTAGGCATAGACCAATGCCTGACACCGTGCACAAGAAAAACGTGCAAATGAGTACACGATCGACGTATAAAGATTGATTCCATGGACAACTTGGAGGAGCTAGTAATAGCGTATTTATCAGATTTATGGAGAAGAGAAGAATTTTTGATTAAAAAAGAGATAGAAAACATTGTGAAAAACAAGACGGATAATTTTGATTACTTTAAAGTGAAAAGTTTTTGCACAAGCAAACCCAATGGAACTAAAATTCTGAGGGAAGTAGTCTATTGGGAACGAATTTGTACTGCTAATCTCGGAGATAAAGCCTCATTTCTAGAATACATAGAGAAATGAGTAAAATGTAGAAAAATACAAGTCATTCTCCAATTGATAAATTGTTAAAGGACATGAGCAGGCCATTTTAAAAGGAAGAAATTAAAGATATCTATAATTATATAAAAATGCTCTAAATCACTTTTGATTAGAGAGATGCGAATAAAATCAGCTCTGAAGTGCCACATCACACCTATGAGATCGGCAGTCATGACAGAACAGGAAGATGATAAATGTTGGAGAGAATTTGGGAGAGTTGGAACACTAATTCATTGCTGGTGGAGCTGTGAGCTCATCCACTCATTCTGGAGAGCAATTTGGAACTGTGCCCAAAGGGCTACAAAAATTTACATACCCTTTGAGCCAGCAATATCGCTTCCAGGATTGTACCCCCAAGAAATCATAAAAATGGGAAAGGGTAACACATGTACAAAAATATTTATAGAAGCACTCTTTGTAGTGGCCAAAACGTGGAAATCAAGGGAATGCCCATCCATTGGGGAATGGCTGAATAAATTATGGTATATGAATGTAATGGAATACTATTGCCCTATAAGAAATGACGAATAGGAAGCCTTCACAGAGGCCTGAAAAGACTTGTATGATCTAATGCTGAGTGAAAGGAGCTGAACCAAGAGAACTTTGTGCATTGCAACAGCCACAGTGTGAGAGGGTTTTTTTCTGGTAGGCTTGGAACTTCCAGCAATGTAAGGACTTATGAAAAAATTCTCAACGGTGTTTTATGGCAAAATGCCTTCCACATCCAGAGAAAGAACTGTGAAAGTTAATCGCAGAATGTAGTAGATCATTTGAGTGTGTGTGTGTGTGTGTGTGTGTGTATTATGTTTTGGTTTGTTATATGATTTCTTCAACTCATTTTACTTATTCTACACAGCATAATTATAGCGAAAATGTATTCAATAAGATTGTATGTGGAGATCCTATATAGAATTGTATGCCATCTCGCAGAGGGAGGAGGTAGGTGGGGGTTAGAAAATCTAAGTTTTCTGGTAGTCGTTGTAGAACGCTAAAATTAAACAACATTAATATATTAAAAAAAGAATATCCTTTGGTGAGTGGAATAAAAAAGTATTCCATGGTAATTGAAGAGATATAGGAATTGGGAAGTTAGGTTTCTTGACGGAATATAATGTAGATTAATACAGAGTAATGAAAATGAATATTGGCCAGTTAAAATAAAATTGTAAAGCAAGTGTCCTCCTGAAATCACTTTGGAGGACCTCAAGAAAGACAAGACTTCTAGGGGCTGGGGTTTGACATAATTGAAGTGTAAATACCTCCATCCCAACTCTGTTGATTTTGTTGATTCAACAAACAATAGGCAGACCCTGGAGGCAACTAAAGAATTTTCACTTTATGGCATCAAGAACTTTAATCTCATGAACTTTCAGTTAACAGCGTGGGATTTAGATGGATTTGTGGATGAAGATAAAAGAATTCCCACTCTTTCTAGATGCTTCTAGCTCCAGGCGTCAGTTGTGGGCAAGGAAGAGTATGCATATTCCTGGAGAATGCAGTACCTCAGACAGGAAGAGAATCTTCAGGACAGCATGGCTAGTGGCCCTAAATATCGAGGAGAAGAGGAGTACCTGAGGTTGGACCACAAGGTAAAATTCACAAAATAACAATTAAGGAAGACACACACTTGATTGCAATTATAAGCTACTAAAAATAAAAAAAGAAAAGAAAAGAAAAATGAAAATGAGTAAGCAAAGGAAAAAGAACCTGACCATAGAAAGATACTATGGTGTAAAAGACAATCTGTGTCTCATAGATAGAGGAAGATATTGAGGTTAAAAATAGTCATTTCTAGCCTAAAGAGTAATGCCAAATGGTAACAAACCCAAAAGGAGTTCTTGGGAAAAGTTAGGAATTAAAAAAAAGTAAATTTAGGGGGAAAATAAAACCAATCCAAGAAAGGTATGAAGAAAAACTTAACCAAATGGAAAAAGAGGTTCAAAAATCGTGAGAAAAGAAGTAACTTCTTGAAAACTAGAATTGGGCAAGAAGAAATGAATGGCATTTAAAGACACCAAGAAATAACAAAACCATGTAAGAAATAATAAAATATAACCCATTTAAAATAACTGGAGGCATTATAAATTACTTGGGGGTACACATGCCAAAAAATACCCAGGAAATATACTAACAAAAGTATACTAAAACAATGTTTAAAAAATAAAGTTACATTTAAATGACTGGATTAGATTATTTTGTTTCCAATTAATTTTTGGTTTATCTTTCCATAGCCTTTTATTACATATAATTTTTATTGCGTTATGACCTGAAAAGGCTGCGTTGACTGTCTTTGCTTTTCTGCATAGAATTTTGTGAGTTTATGCCCGAGACCTTGATAAGTTTTTGTACATGTGCCACGTACCGCTGAGTAAAATGTATATTCCTTTCTATCCTCATTCAGTTTTCTCCAGAGATCTATCATATCTACCGTATCCAGAGTTTTGTTTACCTCCTTAACTTCTTTCTCGTTTATTTTGAGATTATATTTATCAAGTTCAGAGATGGGGAGGTTGAGGTTTCCCACTAGACGAGTTTTGCTGTCTATTTCTTTCTGCAACTGCCCCAACCTCTCCTCTAAGAATTGCGATGCTCTACCACTAGGAGCGTACAAGTTCCATACTTATACTGCTTTACTGTCTATGATGCCTTTTAGCAGAATATAAGTTCCTTCCTTATTTCTTTTGATTAGATATGTTTCTGATTTACTTTGTCTGAGATTGGGATTGCTACCGCTGCTTTTCTTTCATCATCTGAATCACAATATATATTCTGCTGCAACCTTTTCCCTTAACCCAGTGTGTATCCATCGTTTCTAATGTGTTTTGGAAACAACAAATTTCGGATTATGGCTTTTAATCTATTCTGCTATCTGTCTCTGCTTTATGGAAGAGTTCATTCCATTCACATGCACAGATATGATTGCAATCTGTGTGTTTTTCTTCATCTTCTTTCCCACAGTTTTTTACAGACGCTTAAATAAAGGCCTATTATCTCATATCTGTAGTGGAAATTGAGCAATATGATTTGGGCTTTTCAGAAAAACAAGATGTTTGCTTCTGATAATTTTCACTTTTCTCTATCATTGCCTTCCTTGGCCAATTTAAACATTTCTTGGGGTATGTGTGGAAATTTTTGGCTTATCTATGACCTCTCAAAATGCTGCTGTGACAAATAATATAAAGAAACTAATGAACTATCAATTGTGGAATGATTGTAGGAATTTGGAAGTATGAGTATTAATAAAATATACTTCACTATCCAAAAGAGTAAAGCTGATGAGTACAGAAAGGCATGAGAAGACTAGTATGAATTGTTGGGACGTGATTCAGTACCAGGAAGGAAACAGTATATAGAAAGATTTTAACAAAGTAATTGGAAATATCATAACCAAAAAATAATAAAAACTGAAAGTTTTCAAGTTCTTAAGATCAAACTCAGTACCAAAGAAAGAGAAGCAAAGAGAATTTTTTTCTGCTCCTTTTTAGAAATGAGGTTGTAAGGATTTTGGATATGACAAATAGCTTCAGACAAGCACCACCTTCCACATGATATTTTAACCCATTCCACCATTATTAGTCGCCAATTGAACTTTCATATGTATTTCTTATTTTTTTCACATACACAACTCTTTCCATACATTTATATATGGATGTATTGGATCTCTAACCTTCCACAATTTGAATATAAAGTCCTTGAGAACAGATTATTTAAATTTTTTTCACTATCCCTCTGTGTGGACCAAGTACCTGGCACATGGTGAGAACTCAATAAATGTCTGACTGATTTCTTGATTGAGAAGGAGCAAGGTGAGATAAAATGTGATATTACATTGTAACAGGGAAGTGGAGCAGTCATTTGAGATGGTTAGAGCAAGGTTAGGGACATTTCCTGGTGGGATAGAGTAAAAAAGTAGGCCATGCCAATTAAAGAGATTTAGGAACTGGGAAGTTAGATTTCTTTACAGAACATAAACATAGGTTCTGATGTAGGGAAAGGGGTTGAGAGGAAGAGGATTAAGAAGAGTCCCAACCCTTCAAATACACAGTGTCTTTCCTGATCTTCATTCCAAGGTCTTAGTGTTACTTTTCTGTAGAATGTGGAAACTGAGACAATGAGCACAGTAGATCTTCAGTTCCTAATGTAGAATCAACCCTAGTTTTTCCTGAGGTTGAACTTGACACTTGATTTTTTTTCCATTAGAAAGGATACAAAATAAGGAAAATACAGGGAGAGGTATAACAGGAAAACCTAATAATGTTAATTGGACAAGGGAGACTGAACTATAATTAAGGGAGCACCTCAACTAGAAGCTCAGTTCACTAGCTTAAGAGTCCTTACTGTTTCTCCCTGAGAGTCATCTGATAGGTCCTCATTTCTTCCCTACTCTCCATCTGCTTATTGATGCTGCACTAGAGATTCTAAATAAACAAGGGGTTTTGTACAAAGGAATGCACACCAGGGACACAAGTTAACTTTCTTTCAGACAGTTCCCAGATAGGCCAGGCAAACTGTCATTTCTCTGCACTTGGCATTATAATTAAGACCCTGGGAGGAAATAAGCTCAAACTTCGCAGTCTCAATAAGTTCAACCCTGGCCCTGCCCTATAGCAAGAAACATACACAACCCCTCCCACCTCAAACACTGACTGCTGCTATTTTGCTGACTGATCTATTGAGAGAGACCAGCCACGTAAGTGGCTGTGCCTTGGTACCAGAAACAGAGACTCTGAGAATTGGAAAGTATCTTTAATTTAATGAGGACATGCTTAGAGTGAAGCCCAAGGTCATGCTGAATGCAGAATGGAAGAGTAAGACAATCAAAAAACAAAGTAGGTACATCAAAGTAGGCACATATCCATGCACAAGTCAGTGTGCTAAGTGTGGGGAGAGAAAGAAATAAAAAATATCCCTGCTCTCAACAAGTTCAAAATTTGATGGGATAGACGACAAGCAAATAGTTATATACAAATACAGTATAAGTTGATTTGGAGATTACGTCAGAGAAAAGGCACTTAAAATATGGATAACTGGGGAAAATTTCTTCCAAAAGATGAAGCTTTGGCAAAGACTTGAAGGAAATCAGGTGAAGCCAGGAGGTGGTGATGAGGAAGAAGTTTTGAAAATGTTAGAGACTGAGTGACTCAAGACAAAGGAACCCATTTTTCTTGGATCTCTTAGGAGTTGGCCTAGAAATAAATCCAATAAAATGATAAGGAAAGAGAACAAGTCCCACTTGCCAGCCAGGAGTAACATTTTACTTCCTCCAGAAGTGGCTAAAGACTTCTCAAATCTTCCTGTTGTAGCCCTGTTAGGGTTTCATGTAAGATGTGTCAAGGGATCAGTTCAGGGTGAAATTAATGGACATTAGATTCCGAAACGGATGTACTTTGTCCAAAAAGACACATATATGGCAAATCTTGATTATTTTCCGATGAGAAGATGGGAATGGGCTATTACTACATGGTCTGAGGAATAGGATTTTTGTCGTGAAAGCGAGACTCTGTTAATAGACAGAGAAAATATCTACTGAATAATGACCTGTCATAGTATATTCAGGGTCTTGAGTTGTTTTTGATTTTTGAAAGGGGTATGCTAATAAAGAGCCAAGTGTAGTTTGAGAAGGGACGAAAATATGTGGCAGAAGAGCAAGAGTGCTTTTGCCCCTTGTTGACCTTGATGAGCCCAGACAATATCTCCATGGGAAAACCCTGAAACAGTGGGAGCAGCAGAAGGGGTAAACATAATCTCAGCCCTTGAGGCTAGAAAGATTGCTAAGGAGGGTTCCTCTTGCTGTGGCTGAAGGCGACCAGTACAGGTTCAGACCTGTCCCAGACAACCCCATCTCTAGAGACTGGGAGAAGTTCCTGAGGTGCAGGGAGGTGAAGTCAGCAACTATGAACACCAGGACCCCAAGGCTGCCTCAGCAACCCAGGGGAATCAGGAAGACACTAGCTCAGATAGCTGAGCTTGGCAATGCTCTAGCTCACCAGAGGGAGACCGCCTGTGTTCAGACCATCCTTCTCCTTCCCTTAACTGGCTAGCTCCAGGGTAACTGCGAGCAAACCCAAAAAGATGTCACCTGGCCACTGCTTCTCAACACCATCCAGCTCAGCACCAGGTAAGCTGCAGCATTTTAGCTTCTAGCTGAAAGAACAAGAGGCCACAACACGCAAAGTCTCAAGTTTCAGGTACAAGTATGGCAGGACAAAGCTGCTTGTGCCACAGACACAGAGATCTACTTTAAAAGCCAGGAAAAGGGATATTATCAGAAGTAAGAAGCAAAGCAGAAAAGAAAAGACCATAGAATGTTTCTATGGGGACAAGCACCAAAACACAAATACCAAAATGGTCAGCTTTAACACTGTATTCCTATATGAAAGTTCAGGAGGAAATATGAACTGATCTGAAGCACAAAGTGCTTTCTTGCAAGAGTGCTGGAAGGATTTTAAAATCCAAATAAGGAAAACAGGGGGAAAAATTGACCAATGACTTTAAAAATATGAAAAAAGAAATCACAGAAGAATTTAAAAGGACAACTGGACAAATGGAAAAGGAAATACAAAACCTAATTGGTGAAAATAACTCTTTAAAAGGAACAATTGGACAGATTGAAAAGGAGATGCAAAAGTTAACTGAAGAAATCAATTTGATAAAAAATAGAATTGGGCAAATAGAAGCTAATGAATCTATGAGACATCAAGAATCATTCAAACAGAATCTGAAGAATTAAAAGACAGAAGAGAATACAGAATATCTAACTGGAAAAACAACTGACCTGGAAATGAGATCTAGCAGAGAAAAATCGAAGGGTTTTTCATCTACCAGAAAACCATGATAAAAAAAAGAGTCTGGACAATATCTTCCAAGAAATCATCAAGGAAAATTTCTGAGAAGTCTAGATGCAGAGGACAAAATAGACATCGAAAGAATCCACCATTCACCTCCTGAAAGGGACCCCAAAATAAAAACACCAAGGAATACTGTTGCCAAATTCCAGAACTATCACGTGAAGTACAAATATAGTTCAGGCAGCCATAAAGAAGCAATTCAAATATCAAGAAGCTACAGTCAGAATCGCACAGGATCTTGCATTAAAAGATTGAAGGAATTGGAATAGGCAAAGGAGCTGGGACTAAAACCAAAGACTAATTACCCAGCAAAGTTGAACGTAATATTTCAAGCAAAGAGTTGGACACTCAATGAAATAAGGGATATCTAGACCTTCCTGATAAGAAGACAAGAACTCAATAGACAATTTGATTTCAAACGCAGGTCTCAATAAAAAGGTAAACAGAGAAACAAAAAAACTTACTGCACAATATGTGCAAACTGTTTACAGCCCTATAGAGGAAGAAGATATTTGTTAATCTTGAGAACTGTATACTTATCATGAAATATAAAAGGGATATACACAGATAGAGGGAATGGGTATAAATTAAATGATGTGATGAAAACAAATATGACTTGAGGGAGTAAAGGGATGGTAATGGGAGGGGGCATAAAAAATAAATTTCATTACAGGAAGACCCCCAAAATATATTAAAGTGGAGAAGCAATGAGTGGCAGGATAGAATGGAAGGAAATGTAGTAAGTCTTACACAACATGTCTATTATGGACGTCATTTGCAAAACTACACAAATATGGCCTATATTGAATTGCTTGTTTCCCCAAGGGAAAGGGTGGGGAGGGAGGGTTGAAGAGAAGTTGGAAGTCAAAGTCTTAGGAACAACTGTCGAGTATTGTTGTTACTACTAGGAAATAAGAAATACAGGTAATGGGGTATAGAAAGTTATCTGGCCCTACAGGTCAAAAGAAAAGATGGGGACAAGGGAAGTGAGGTATGTTAGAAGAGAGGACAGATCGATGATAGGGGCAATTAGAATGCTCAACGTTTGGGGATGGGGGGATGGGACAAATGGGGAGAAAATTTAGAACCCAAAATTTTGTGGAAATGAATGTTAGAAGTTAAATAAAGAAGTAAAAAACAAAGGGATTATAGAAAGAAAAAAAATTCCTTTCATAATCTACTCCCAAATTGCAATTCTAAAATCTTACCCCAAATTATAATTTCCAATTTCTAGTCTAAATTCATGTTCCAAGTTCCATTTCCATATTCAAATTTCAATTCCAAATTCACATCCTAACTTTTTATTCCAAAATATACTTTCAAATTCCCAGTGAAAATTCCTTTTCCATATTCCAATTACATACTCAAATCTGAATTCCAAATTAAAATTCCGCCTCCAAATATCTCTTCCATCATCTACTTCCAAATTCCAATTCTATATTCCAATTTCAAATTCCATTTCCACATTCCAAATCCAAATTCTAATTCTAAATTCCACTTTCCCAATTCCAATTTTAAATTCCAATTCTGAATTCCACTTGCAAATTCCAATTCGAAATTGCAATTCTGAATTCTTATTCCAAATTCTAATTCTAAATTCATATTCGAAATTTGATATTCTAATTCCAAACTAAAACTCTAATTCAAAATTCCAATTACAAATTCAAATTCAAGTTTCAAATTCCAACTCCAAATTCCAATTTCTAAATTCCACTTCCAAATTCCCCCTCCATAGTCTAGTGAAAAGTTGAAATACCAAACTCCAATTTCAACTTCTAATTCCAAACTCCAATGTCCTATTCCAAATTTCACATTCCAATTAAATACTAAAACTCTAATTGAAAATTTTACTTCTAAAATCTTAATTGAAATTCTAATTTCAAATTCATCGCCTAGAATCATGTTGCAAATTCCAATTCTATACTCAAATATCAATTTTAAATTCAAATTCTAGCTTATTATTCCAAATTCTACTTTCAAATTTCAAGTGAACATTCATGTTCCTAATTCAACTCCCATACCGAAATTTCAATTCCATATTACAATAGAAATTCTACTTCCAAATTTCTCTTTCATTATTCACTTGAAAATTCCAGTTCCAAGTTCCAATTCTAAATTCCACTTCCTAATTCTAATTCCCAATTCATACTCGAAATTTCACATTCAAATTCCATTTTAAAATTGTAATTCGAAATTCCAATTCTAAATTCCACTTCCAAATTCCAGTTCCTTATTCCAATTCCAAATTCCTATTCCAAATTTCACATTTCAATTCCATACTAAAATTCTGATTCCAAATTCCAATATTATCTTATTAATCCAAATTCTACTTTCAAATTCCAATTGTACACTCATGTTTAAAATTGCAAGTCTATTCTCAAATTTGAACACCACATTAAACCTAAAATTCCATTTCCAAATTCCTCTTCATTAGTCTAATTACAAATTCCAATTTCAAACTCCTAGTTCATGCTCTAATTCAAAAATCCAGGTTCTATTCCTATTTTCACATTCCAATTAAAGGCTAAAATTCCAATTCCAAACTGTAAATCTAAAATTGTACCCCAAATTCTAATTTCAAATATTTATTCTAAATTCACCTGGCTAAATCCATATGTATACTCAAGTTTCAATTCCAGATTCAAATACTAACTTAATATTGCAAATTCTACTCTCAAATTCCAAGTGTTAATTCAAGTTTCAAATTTCAAATCCATACTCAAATGTCAATTCCAAATACAAATTTTAACTTATTATTCCAATTCTTCTGTCAAATTTCAAGTGTAAATAAATATTCCAAATTAAACAGCCATTCTCAAACTTAAATTCCATATTAAAATTGAAATTCCACTTCCAAATTCCTCTTTCATCATTTACTTCCAAATTCCAGTTATAAATTCGAATTGTAAATTCTACTTCCAAATTCCTATTCCAAACTCAGATTCCAAATTCAAGTTCTGAAATCTTATCCCAAACTCTAACTTGAAACTCATGTTCCAAGTTCCATTTCTATACACAAATTCCCATTGGAAATTCACATATTAACTTATTATTCTAAACTACACTTTGAAAACCCAAGTGACAATTCATGTTCAAAATTCGATTATCATACTCAAATTTGAATTTCACATTATAATTGACATTCCACTTACACATTCCTTTTTATGGTCTATATTTAAGTTTCAATTCTAAATTCCTCTTCCAAATTAGAGTTCCAAATCCCAATTTCAAATAAAATTTTCTGAATATCTCTTCCAAATACATTTTTTTCAAATTCCTACTGCACATTATTATTTTAAATTCCATTTAAAAATTCTAATTGCACATTTCACTTCTCAATTACTGTTCAAAATTTGTATTTGAAATTGCACATTCCAATTCCATATTAAAATTTTAATTCAAAATTCCTATTTTGATTCCACTTCCAAATCCTACTTCCCAATTACAATTCTAAATTCCACTTCTAAACTCCTCTCACAAACTCTATTTCCAAATTGAAATACTAATATTTTCTTCCAAATTCTACTTTCAAATTCCCAGTCTGAATTCTTGTCCAAATTTCATGACCATACTAAAATTTCTATTCAAAATTCACATACTAACTGACTATTCCAAAGTACAGTTTCAAAACTCAAGTTAAAATTCATGTCCATAAATACATTTTCACGCTCAATTTTGAAATCAAAATTAAAATTGAAATTGCACTTCAAAATTCTTCTTTCATGGTGTAAATCAAAGTTCTAATTCTTAATTCCTCTTCCAAATTCCAGTTCTATTTTCTTTTTTATTATTATTATTTTAATTAATTGATTTAATTTTTAACATTCATTTTCACAGCATTTTTGGGCTCCAAATTTTCTCCCCCCTTGTCTCCTCTCCCCACCCCAAAACACCAAGCATTCTAATTGCCCCCATCTCCACTCCATTCTCTTCTCCATCATTCCTCTCTGCCCTTGTCTCCATCCTCTCCTCTGTCCTGTTGGGCCAAATAACGTTTTATACCCCTTTACCTGTATTTCTTATTTCCTAGCTGCAAGAACAGTACTTGACAGTTATTCCTAAAACTTTGAGTTCCAACTTCTTTTCCTCCCTCCCTCCCCACCCCCTCCCTTTGGAAGGCAAGCAATTCAGTATAGGCCAAATCTGTATAGTTTTGCAAATGACTTCCATAATAGTCGTGTTATATAAGACTAACTATATTTCCCTCCATCCTATCCTGCCTCCAATTACTTCTAATCTCTCTTTTGATCCTGTCCCTCCACGTGAGTGTCAACCTCAAATTGTACCCTCTTCCCCATGCCCTCCCTTCCAACGTCCCCCCCCACCCTGTTTATCCCCTTATCCCCCACTTTCCTGTATTGTAAGATAGGTTTTCATACCAAAATGAGTGTGGATTTTATTCCTTCCTTTAGTGGAATGTGATGAGAGTAAACTTCATGTTTTTCTCTCACCTCCCCTCTTTTTCCCCAAACTAAAAAAGTCTTTTGCTTGCCTCTTTTATGAGAGATAATTTGCCCCATTCCATTTCTCCCTTTCTCCTCCGAATATATTTCTCTCTCACTGCCTGATTTCATTTTTTAAAAGATATGATCCCATCCTATTCAATTCACTCTGCGCACTCTGTCTCTATGTGTGTGCGCATGTGCGTGTGCATGTGTGTGTGTGTGTATTCCCACCCACTACCCAGATACTGAATACTTTACTCATATTGTCTTTCCATGCAGGTATGTAAACAGTTCAACTTTTATAAGTCCCTTATGACTTCTCTTTGCTGTGTACCTTTTCATGCTTCTCTTCATTCTTGTGTTTGAAAGTCAAATTTTCTTTTTGGCTCTGGTCTTTTCATCAAGAATGCTTGAAAGTCCTCTATTTCATTGAAAGACCAATTTTTCTCCTGAAGTATCATACTCAGTTTTTCTGGGGAGGTGATTCTTGGTTTTAGTCCTAGTTCCTTTTACTTCTGGAATGTCGTATTCCATGCCCTTTGATCCCTTAATGTAGAGGCTGCTAGATCTTGTGTTATCCTGATTGTATTTCCACAATACTTGAATTGTTCCTTTCTAGTTGGTTGCAATATTTTCTCCTTCACCTGGGAATTCTGGAATTTGGCTACAATATTCCTAGGAGTTTCTCTTTTTGGATCTTTTTCAGGTAGTGATCGGTGGATTCTTTCAATATTTATTTTGTCTTCTGGTTCTAGAATCTCAGGGCAGTTTTCCTTGATAATTTCTTGAAAGATGATGTCTAGGCTCTTTTTTTGATCATGGCTTTCAGGTTGTCTCCTAATTTTTAAACTGTCTCTCCCGAATCTATTTTCCAGGTCAGTTGTTTTTCCAATGAGATATTTCACATTATCTTCCATTTTTTCATTCTTTTGGTTTTGTTTTGTGATTTCTTGGTTTCTCATAAAGTCATTAGCCTCCATCTGTTTCATTCTAATTTTGAAAGAACTATTTTCTTCAGTGAGATTTTGAATCTCCTTTTCCATTTGGCTAATTCTGCTTTTGAAATCATTTTTCTCCTCATTGGCTTCTTGAACCTCCTTTGCCAATTGAGTTAGCCTATTTTTCAGGGTGTTATTTTCTTCAGCATTTTTTTGGTCTCCTTTAGCAGGGTGCTGATTTGTTGTTCATACTTAGCTTGCAGGTCTTTTATTGCTCTTCCCAGTTTTCCCTCCACCTCTCTAACATAATTTTCAAAATTTTCTGAGCTCTTTTGGAGCTTTACCCAGGTCTGATCCCATTGAGTTGGCTGGGATACAGAAGTCCTGACTTCCGTGTCTTTCCCTGATGGTGAGCACCACTCTTCCTCATCAGAAAGGAGGGGAGGAGAAACCTGCTCACCAAGAAAGCAACCCTCTATAGTCTTTGTATTTTTTTCCCCTTTTCTGTGCATTTTCCCAGCCAGTGACTTGAGCTCTGAATACTCTCCTCACACCCACCTCGCCTCTGGATTCTCCCAGCCAGTGCTTGGTGTCTGAGACTCAAATGCTGCTTCCCAGCCCCAGGGCTTTGGGTGGGGGCAGGGCCGCCTCACGGGCTCAGTTACCTCACGGGGTTTATGCAGAGACCTTCAACAATGGATCCGGGCTCTTGCCTGCTTGAGGAGTCCCAGTCTGCTCCCACCTCTGTTGGTGCCTGCTGATGGGGCCTGAGTCATGGGGGCTCTCCACTCCCCTCTCAACCCACCGAAGAGATCCTCTCACCCACCCTTGTCACCTGTGGGCGGAGGGACCCACGCGGCTGCTGGAGATTCTGTCCCGGAAGCCTGCTCGGATCTGCTCTTCTTGTCACCGGGCGGCTGCGGCAGGGCTGTGCTCGGCTCCCAGTCCGTGGCTTGAAGAACCTTTTGCGAAAGGTTTTCAGGCTCTGTGGAACAGAAATCTTGTCCGCTCTGCTGTTATGTGGCTTCTCCTGCTCCCGAATTTGTTGGCAGCTCTTTTCTACAGATATTTCATGGGCTGTCAGTTTGGAGCTAGAGTATTTGTGTGTTTCTACTCCGCCATCTTGGCTCCACCCCCCAGTTCTATTTTCCAAACAGAAATTCCAATTGTGAATTCCTATTTAAGATTTCTATTCCAAATTTCACATTCCCATTCCATATAAAACTCTAATTCAAAGTTCCAGTTCAAAATTACACTTCTAAATTACAATTCCACGTTCTAATTCTAAATTCTGTTTCTAAATGCCAGTTCCACATTTAAAATCCACAGTCCTATTCTAAATTCCTCTTTCAAATTACAGTGCCCCCTTCCAATTTCACATTCCGATTCTGAGTTCTAACTCCAAATTTCTATTTGAAATTTCACATTCAAATTCCATATTAAAATTCTAATTCAATGTTCCACTTCTAAATTCCAGTTCCAAATTCCAGGTCCATATTCCAATGTCAAATTCCACATCTAAATTCCACTTCTAAAATGCAGTTCCAAATTCCAATTACACCTTCCAATTACAAATACCACCTCTAAATCCGAGTTCTAAGTTCCAATTACACATTCCAATTATAAATTCCAATTCCAAATTCTAATTCTAAATCGTGCTTCCAAATTCCTATCCCAAAATCTAATTCCAAATTCAAGTTCTAAAATCTTATCCGAAACTCTAATTTGAAATTGGTAGTCTAAACTTGTGTTTCAAGATCCATTTCCATGCTGAAACTTCCATTCCAAATTCACATACTACCTTCACATTCCAAATTGCCCTTTGAAAACCAAGGGAAAATTCACATTGAAAATTCCATTTTCATACTCAAACTTGAAATCCAAATGAAAATTAAAATTCCACTTCCAAATTCTACCTTTAAGATCTAAATCACACTTCCAGTTCTATATTCCTCTTCTAATTTCCACTTCAATTTTGCAAACCCAAATTCCAATTCTCAATTCCTATTTCAGATTTCTTTTCAAAGTCACACATTCCAGTTTCATACTAAAATTCTAATTCAAAGTTCCAGTTCTAAATTCCACTTTTAAATTCCATTTCCAATGTTCACTTCCACATCTACTTCCAAACTCTACTTCTAAATTCCAGTTCCAAATTACAATTCCACATTCCAATTAGAAATTCCAGTTCCAAATCCAAGTTCTAAATTGCAGTTCTAAATTGTACTTCCAAATTCCTATTGCAAAATCGAATTCCAAATTCAAGTTCTAAAGTCTTATCCCAAATTCTAATTTAAAATTGATAGTCAAAACTCATGTTCCAAGTTCAATTTCCATGCTCAGATTTCCATTCCAAATTCACATACTGACTTATTACTCCAAACAACACGTTCTAAACCAAAGTGACAATTCATGTTCAAAATTCCACTTTCATACTGCAATTTAAATTCCAACTTAAAATTGAAATTACATTTCCAAATTCCTTTTTATGGTCGAATTGGAAGTTGTAATTCCAAATCCTTTTCCAAATTACAGTTGCTAATACCAATTCCAAATTCCAATCCACCATTCCACTTCCAAATTCCTGTTCGAAATTCAAACCCCAGAGTCCTGTTTTAAATTCCTCTTCTAAAATGCATATCAAAATTCCAATTACACATTCCAAGTCTGAATTCCAATTCAAAATTTGTATTTGAAATTTCACATTCCAATTCCATACTAAAATTCTAATTCAAAGTTTGAGTTCTAAATTCTAATTCCAAATTCCTGTCCCAGATTCCAATTTCAAATTCCAATTATAAATTGCACTTCCACATTGCTATCCCAAAATCGAATTCCAAATTTCAGTTCTAAAATCTTATCCTAGACTCTCACTTGAAATTGGTACTTTAAAATCATGTTCCAAGTTCCATTTCAATACTAAAATTTCCATTCCAAATTCATATACTAACTGATTATTGCAAAGCACACTTTGAAAACCCAAATGAAAATTCATGTTCATAATTTCATTTTCATACTCAAATTTGAATTCCAAGTTGAAATTGAAATTCCCCTTCCAAATTCCTCTTTGATGGTCTAAATCAGAGTTCCAGTCCACAAATCCTCATCCAAATGCCAGTAGGATTTTTAAAATAGAAAATCCAATTCTGAATTCCTCTTTCAGATTTCTATTCGAAATTGCACCTTTCAATTTCACACTAGAATTCTAATTCAAAGTTCCTCTTCTAAATTCCACTTCCAAATTGAAGTTCCACATTCCAGTTCTAAATTCTACTTCTAAATTCCAGTTCCAAATTACAATTCAACATTCCAATTCTAAATTCCAATTCCAAATTTCTGTCCCAGATTCCAATTTCACATTTCAATTCTAAACTGCACTTCCAAATTGCTATCCCAAAGTCCAACTCCAATTTCCAATTCTAAAATCTTATCCTGAACACTAATTTCCAATTCCTAGTCTACATTCTTCTTCCAAGTTCCATTTCCATGCTCAAATATCAATTCAAAATTCACGTACTAACTCATCATTCCACACTACACTTTCAAAACGCAAGTCACAATACACGTTCATAATTACATTTTCATACTCAAATTTGAAATACAAATTAAAATTGAAATTCCACTTCCAAATTCTTCCTTTAAGGTCTAAATGAAACTTCCAGTTCTTAGCTCCTCTTCTAATTTCCAGTTCAATTTTCTGATCCCAAATTCCAATTTTCAATTCCTATCTCAGATTTCTTTTCAAAATTACAGATTCCAATTCCATACTAAAATTCTAACTCAAAGGTGCAGGTCTAAATTCCACTTTTAAATTCCATTTCCAAATTCCACTTCCACACTCTAATTCTAAATTCTACTTCTAAATTCCAGTTCCAAATTCCAATTACACCTTCCCATTCTAAACTCCAATTCCAAATTCCAATTCTAAATCGTGTTGCCAAATTCCTATCCCAAAAACTAATTGCAAATTCAAGGTCTAAAATCTTATCCCAAACTCTAATTTGAAATTGCTAGCCTAAACACATGTTCCAAGATCGATTTTCAAGGTGAAACTTTCATTCCAAATTCACATACTACCTTCACATTCCAAATTACCCTTTCAAACCCAAGTGACAATTCATATTGAAACTTCTATTTTCATATTCAAATTTGAATCCCAAACTGATACTGACATTGCACTTCTAAATGCTTCATTTATGTTTTAAGTCAAACTTCCAGTTCATAATTCCTCTTCCATATTTCAGTTCAATTTTCCAAACCCAAATTCCAATTCTGAATTCCTATGTCAGATTTCTATACGAAATTATACCTTTCAATTCCATACTAAAATTCTAATTCAAAGTTCCACTTCTAAATTCCAGTTCCAAATTTCAGTTCCACATTCCAATTCCTAATTCTCCTTCTAAATTCTAGGTCCAAATTACAATTCCACATTCCAATTCTCAATTCCAATTCCAGAGTCAAGTTCTAAATTCCAGTTCCAAATTCCAACTGTAAATTGCACTTCCAAATTTCTATCCCAAATTCAAATACTAAAATATTATCCCAAACTCTAACTTGAAATTGGTAGTCTAAATTCATATTCTAAGCTCCATTTCGATACTCCAGTTCCAGTTGCAAATTCACATACTAACTCATTACTCCAAACTACACTTTCAAAACCGAAGTGAGAATTCATGTAAAAAACTGCATTTTCATACTCAAATTTGAATTCCAAATTAAAATTGAAATTACATTTCCAAATTCCTTTTTATGGTCTCATTGGAAGTTCCAATTCCATCTTCCTCTGTTGGGCTCCTTTCACCTAATATCTGCTTGGGTAGAGGGGATTGACCAGCAAAGCCCTCTGTTCTCAGAAGCAATAAATGAGGCAGGAGGCAGTCTGTGAGGCAACTCGATTTATTCAGCTGAGAATCAGGTTTATAAAGGCTGTAACCACAATCGCATGTAGGCTGCGCTCATCCCATTACTTCACCACCTCATAAGGTACCAACATCCTTGCACCCGAATCAAGTAACGAAGCTTATCTTGTTCCTGAAGTTGGTTACTGAGTTCCCAGACCCACTTGCCACTTTCCTGCAAAGAACGTCAGTATCTTCAAGAACATCCGTTTCCAGGGTCATGGAGAGCTTCTGTCAGGGTTTGAGTAAGCATAAGTCCCAAGGGAACAGGATTTGCCTCAGCTATGGCCTTGATCGCTGGACTCGAACTCCCCTTAGCTCTCTACATCTGCCCCTTTTTGTTTAATGTAAATGCAGATACCGAAGTTGGGTATTGGGGGCATGAAAGAAAGTCATCTGGGAATAGGCAAACCTCACAATGGGAGGCCCACAAAGGGGCAAGAAAGAACTGGTACAAGCAAGGGCATAGTGGACATGAGGCAACGCACAAGCAATCTCCAAACCACATTCATATTTGTCAGCTATTCAGTCTACCTCTGTAACGTGAGGGGAAAAGTATCCCCAAGTTTGCCTCTTTCTCCCCACCTTCATAACTTGGTCAGGGTTACAAGGTAGAAAGAGAGAGGAAGGTCTATTTTGATTTCTTGTCTTTCTCCCCACCTTCACATCCTGGCCAGGGTCAGGAAGAGAGAGAGAATCGCCCCAGCAAGTTTCCAACGACTTCCAAACCGCAACCTCTTTTTAAAACTACAGAGAAACTACAGAATACAAGATATGTTTCTCAAGAACTCTGTCCCACATTTCATAGTGTCATTGTCTGCAGCCACCCCTGTTAAAGGGCATAGCTGACCCTTCAATCTCTTCTCTGCATTGATCTCGTGTCCAGCTCGTGTTCACCCGCTTCCCGTAAACGTCAGGAAGAACACAAGGGCGATGGTCCTGCCTCAGGCGCCATCGGTTCTTGGCATGGAAGGTGCGGTCCCACAATGTCATCCGAGAGTTCCAGGCCTCCCTGCAAGTTCCCCGTCATGTTTATTTGGTAAAGTGGACTTCCTACACAGCATGACGTACGTTGGCCAAGGCACTGCTGAGAGTCTTGAAATACAGTTTGAAAAGAAAGGGTAACAGACACAAAAGTAGCAATACAGCGAGAAAACCGGAAACAATGGGAGAGAGTATCCTGTCTGCCCAAGAGGCGGGGTAAGCTTCTCAAGGAAATTGATGATATCTATCGATTACAGCAAGAGCAAATCGTGGTCCTTCCATCCCCTTAGAGTTTTATTTCTTTCTACAGTAAGATGCTTTTTGTACTCGTCTGGATGTATATGTGAGTAGGTTTCCAGAAATAGCCCTGTTTGTTTTATACAATCAGAACTGTACAATTACAACATATTAGGTTGAACAAAGCATCTTCAAACAGTAAATTGGGACCCCATAAAAAGGCATATCCTCCTCCCAAACAAGCTCACAGCCACATTCTGTGCTTGCCTTGGTACGACTCTGGGTCTGCCTCAATGGGTGTCCTTTACAATGCCGTTTTCTTCTTTTTAGCGGGGACCACCTAGGGGTAATGCATTGGTATCAGGTCAGCCTTAATAATAGTAAGGGCTTTCTTTAAAACATGCATAACATATCGTATCAACGTTGGGATGTATATCACAAGGAGGAAGAGAAAGAGTAATTGGGCAAGGATATGTACCAGCCAGGAGGGGAGCGAAAGGGAGTGTCTGTTAATCCAATTAATAAGATCATTAGTAATGATGTCAGAAAAGGTAAAGGTGTCCACAAGGTGTTGGATTTCTGCAAGGCACTTTGCTAATTCCTCTATTTCCCTTGTCACATTCTCTCCCAAGAATGCCCCTCTAAATGGGCTTTTCTCTTTGGCAATTCACAATGGAAAGAAGAATTGGGGGCATTGATTGGGAGTGGGGTTACACATAAGGGGGAAGTGCTGAGATGAGCTCGTGGAGGACAAGTTGATCCCCTAGTTTTTCTACTACAGCTGATACAGTTGCTACATCGAACTGAAGCCCGCGATTAATATTCTCCTGCAGCTTAACGGCGAGGGATGTACTTTGCATGAAAGCTTGGAGTTTGGAAGCGAAGTAACCTATCTGCATTTGTAGCTGTGTGATTTCGAATTGTTGAAAAACTGAGAGTGCTAGATTGGCCAGGTCTAGGAAGATATCTATAAATTCTCTCCTGCTTCTTTTCAGGAACTGGGTAAGGCTACGCCAAGCTCTATCAGAGGGGTACTGGTTCCAAGGGTTTTCAGACTTCAGTGGAAGGAATAAATATGAGGGTCTTTTGACTAGAAGAATGTACCGATCTCTATATCTGGAGGACAAATGGGTTACTAAGGTGCAATTGCTAAAGGAGGTATGATATTAATGGGCGAGAGAAGTTGAATTGGTCAAACTTATGTTGATTTGGGAGATGTTACAGGCAACAACCCCATACCCAGCAGGGGTTCTCAATTGTCCTGTGAAAGTGTACCAGAATATGTCACAAGAGGAATTGTGGGCCCTACTCATGCTAAGGCCAGCCCCAAACAATGTGCACCATACTGCATAAGGGTAATCTCTACATGGTACAGTATATGGGCAGGAGCAAGAGATCACTGATACATTCACGCCCCCTAATGCCAATCCTATTTTCCAAATATCTAGGTGCTGGGCTCGATTGTGGACGGAGCAGAAATCTGTGTATAGGTTTGATTACGGTGTTTTTTGTTCCAGAAAACTAAAAGGGTGTGGTTGTCCTCTAAATGGATGCAATCAAAGAGACCCGTGGAGCAAGTCGTGAGAGGGGTCCACATTCGGGGATCTCCTGTACCACATCGGGGGAAGTCATGGGTAAGGTTAAAACGCGCGAATGTGGGTGAAACTATCCCATTGTGAGCGGTTGTAGGATAGAGGTGCACAATAGTTACCCTGGAGAATGGATATTATTTCCACCTTTTCCTCTGTTGGGTGTCCACCTGTATGAATATGGTGTACACCAGTAGAGAAATTGGTGGGTATTAGGGGAAAGCAAAGGGGAAGGGAATTAGTTGCTATGGTTGTATTATCAAATAAGCAGATCGGCGGGGAAATGGTTCTATAAAAGCCTGAGATTTGGGTCTCTGCAGTGCTAAGGGGCGTTCCCCCTGGCTCCCCAGTAAGTTTGGTGGCGTTACCTAAAAGGTGAAATTTCGGTGCGGTCTGGCCCCATGACACCCCCTTAGCAGTCGGTGGGTGAGGAACTAAGGCCCAAGTCCATTGTCCTTGGTATGCAGTCTCATTCTGTTTCGGGTCGACTAGCTGTTTCCATTCAGTCACCATCGCGTGGGTGGCTGGGAGTAATGACAAGAGAGCGAGTGCCCCCAACAGCTGACTCATCGCGATTCCTTGGCCTCGCCTTCTCTGTCCCCTCCTTCTTCTCCTTTTTGTTCTTTTTTGTTTTTTCTCTTTTTGTTCTTCTCTTGGGGTGTCTGGACAACTCCACATCTCTCTCGTTCTCCAAAGTGGAACCCAGATGTGTTCTCCACCATCTGTAACGAGAGAAACATACCCTGGACCCCAAATGTTAACCCTATGTGGGCCATGCCACTTTCCTCCTTTGTCTTTCCGCAGGACTTTCCCCCCATCCGGTTTAGTGGCCCATGGCGATTTTCGGGGTACCTCTCAGTCACTTGGCCACGTAAAATGTTTCATAGCCAGTGTATGTTCTGTACGTGGAGAGATTTTTAGAAAATTGTGTGTATATAGTGCTGTGTCCAGTGTCCAGTGCTTGCGTGATTCCTCCCCTGCTATTTCGGAATGAACTTTACTAAGTTGTGTTCCTTAGTGTGGCAAGCAACAGGAAATGTCCCCGGCTGCCGAGAGGGCTCGTCAAAGGCCGCTTTGACTACCCCGTATATGAAGAAGTCCAGATCCCCCAAGATTTCCCGGGAAGAAATCTTCAAAAGTGGTCATCTGTTGTCCTATCACCTCCCATTTTTGAGCTTCTATCCCTGTATCATATGTCCAGGGGGACACCATAAGAATATTTTGTACAAAGCTTCGGCTTTGTTTCAGGGTTATTTCTATCCCGTGTCCCTTCACTAACTTATATATAATGCGGACAAATAAGTCCTTCTCTGTGGGCTTAATTACGGGAATGGATACCTCACAGCCGATGTCTTCCCACTACTCCCCGTAGCGAGGCATTCAGAGGGTCTTCTCAGTTTCCCAAGGACTGGCTTTCCTCAACGCAGCTGTTGCAGCTCCCACCGCTTCTGCCAGCCACCTCTTTTACCTGTACCCGGTCTCCGGACGTGACTGTTCCCCCAGCCTCGTTCAACACCCAATGAATCTAGCCACACAATGTAGAATTGCCTTTAAGGGACTACAGGGTAAAATCTTAATGGTTCTAACAGTTTCTCAAGTAAATTTCACTTCTGTGTCTATTCCTTAAAATTCTTTTCCAATTCTGACCTGAAACTGACTATGGAAGTCATAGAAATTAAACAATACAACACATATTTCTCTCGTTTTCCCTCCCAGTTTCTCTCTGATGCTGCAGACGAGAGAGAGAGAGAGAGAGAGAGAGAGAGAGAGAGAGAGAGAGAGAGAGAGAGAGAGAGAGAGAGAGACAGAGAGAGACAGAGAGAGACAGAGAGAGACAGAGAGAGACAGAGGGGGATGGAAAGAGATAACTGCCTTCCAACCAGTGTAAGGGCACCAGCTGTATTAACACATAAACACACGCACACAAAATATATAGGGACAGAACACATATACAGACAATAAAAAGCCAAAAACTGAGGAAAGATTGTCAAAAATCCTATGCATAAATTAGACCTTTGGCTTGCTCTCTTTCACTGTGTTCCATATATTCATATATTCATATATCCATATATTCAGATATTCAGATTTCCAAACTAAGTAATCGTCCTTCAAGAGTGGTTTAGCTATATTGCACCAATCAGTGCAACATAGGGCTGTCTGAGAAATGTTGCCTAGAAGGGATTGAATGTAAAGACTACCTGGTCCATAATTGGTTAATTTATTTAAGAATTTGCAATCTAGAGGGGTGTGGACTCTATCTTTACTGCTGGAACATGCTTCTACCATCTTTACTTTTGTTTCGCCAAATGTCCTTGTATTAAAACTGCTTTTGTTTAACAGGCCTTGAGACTTGCTAGCGAGCTCAATTCAGCCAACTGGCCTTGAGACCGCTAGCCAGTTCAATTCAGCCTGGTGAGATATATACAACTGGTGAAGTATTTGCAACAAAAGTATTCCTTACCGAGATTCTTGATCCTTTTCCTCGAATTGTGTTTGTCCCCTGTTTCTGGGGCTTCGGAGATGCTTTTGCTGTCTCTGGAACACTAACACACCCTCTCGGTAAGCCTGCTGAAATGAGTTGCTAGTGCCTGAATGAAACTCTAATGACAGTGAAAGGAAAGTGTGGCTCGAGTCTTCCCCTTACCTTGACGCTGTCTCAGACGAGGTTGTCTACTACTTCCTCCCTGTTCTTCCTCTAACCCTGTCTTTGTAAGAGTATACATAAAAAGGGTTTCTGGATCAACCTCCCCAGGGTTAGAGAGGTCATATTCTGTCAACAGCTCTCCTACTATTATCCAAGCCTCCAATATTACCGGAGGTCTCTGGCTGACCCAGGGAGACGCCACTGGTACTGTCTCTATGAACTGTCTTATCTTTGTAAGCTGCACTGTGCAGCCTTGCTTCTTAAGGATCTTATATATGATGCTCACGAGAGTATCCATATCGGATATTTCCATGACAGAAGCTGTCAGCCCCATGATAAGAGAACTTTCTTACCTCACTGAAGGATACTTACCCCTTTAGGTTGCTTCTGGGGACTCACGATCCGTGAGCTGATTTCTTCTCTTGTGATTGGTGCGATTGCACTCCTCTGGAACTGTCGTCCCTTGTCTGATTGACGAGAGGCCTCACAAGGTATGAGGCGCCTTCTTTGGTCCTTGTTTGGGAGCCAGTTGTTGAGTCCTTTCCCTAAGATCTCCTTGGGTAGAGGGGGTTGATCAGCAAGACCCTCTGTTCTCAGAAGCAATGAATGAGGCTGGAGGCAGGCTGTAAGGCAACTCTTTTTATTCAGCTGAGAATCATGTTTATAAAGTCTGTAGCCACAATCACATGCAGGCTGAGCTCATCCCATTACTTCACCATCTCATGACTTACCCACTTTCTTGCATCCAAAGCAAGTAACGAAGCTTATCTTGTTCCTGAAGCTGGTTCCTGAGTTCCCAGACCCAATTGCAACTTTTCTGCAAAGAACGTCAGTATCTGCAAGAATATCAGGTTCCAGGGTCGTGGAGAGCTTCTGCCAGGGTTTGAGTAAGCACAAGTCCCACGGGAACAGGCTTTGCCTCAGGTATGGCCTTGCGCACGGGACTAGAACTCCCCTTAACCCTCTATATTCCTCTTCTAAATTACAGTTCCAAATTCCAATTCTAAATTTCACTTCCAAATTCCAGTTCCAAATTCCAAATCCACAAACCTATTTTGATTTCCTCTTCCAAATTCCAGTTCCAAGTTCGAATTTCACATTCCAATTCTGAATTCCAATTCCAAATTTCCATTTGAAATTTCACATTCTATATCCATACTAAAATTTTAATTCAAAATTTCAGTTCTAAATTCCAATTCCAAATTCTACTTCCCAATTACAATTCTAAAGTCCATGAGGCCATGGTGATTAGCAGAAGATGGGAAGACGCAAATATTTAGGGAGTGAATAGTGAAAAGTCCTTGGTTATTGAAACCACAAACTCTAATTCCAAATTCCAATTCGAATATCTTATCCCAAACTCCAATTTCAAATTCTTAGTTTAAACTCATGTTCCAAGTTCCATTACAATACTCAAATTCCAATTTCAAATTTACATACTAACTGATTATTCCAAACTACACTTTCAAAACCGAAGTGACAATTCATTTTGAAAATTCCATTTTAACACTCAAATTTGAATGTCAAATTAAAATTGAAATTTCACTTCCAAATTCCTTTTTCATAATTTACTTGCAAATTCGAATTCCAAATTCCAATTCTGAATACCTATTCCTAATTCTAATTCAAAATTCGTATTCGAAATTTCACATTCCAATTCCATACTAAAACTCTATTCGAAATTCCAGTTATGATTCCAATTCCAAATTCAAGTTCTAAATTCCAATTGCAAATTCCAAAGAAGTTCTTTCAGAGAAGAGATCAGGAGCTGCTCCCCCAATACTATCCAGAACCAACAACTTCTCAGTATTCAGCCCCGAATTACTTTCGTTTTCCCTTCGTCAGCTAATCACTCTGGCCTCATGTTTGCATTCAGTGATCACTATCACTTAAGGATAGAATTGGATAGAATAAAATACAATAGCGCCACTGAGTGCCGAAAATTTGCCAGAAGGGACCTTAGTGATCCTCTAGTGCAGGCCTGAAGAAGAAGCAGCCTGCAGGCCATACCAGGTGTTCTAACTCCTCTGCTGCATCTTATCACCCGAGTCCCAGTTCGATAGAACAAATCCTTGTCTGAAATCGTTGTTTTGAGGACATCATTTTTTTAGACATAGTATAAAGAAGATAGACTGTATTCTCATTGGTTTTCATAATCATACATTTCTTTATTGATCAACATGACTTCCAATAAAGGGAAAATCACAAGGAGTGTCATGTGGGCTCACTTGTTTCCACAGTCAGCTTAGCCATCAGCATAATTGACAGCTTTCATGTAGCTTAAATTCTTCACCTGGGCAGACAATGAATAATCCAGGGCTACTTTATTCACTAGGACGTCAAGGAAAGAAATAAGAGTGAAGAGGCACTGTGAAGGATAGCTTGGAGAAACTGCAGAAAAGGAGTCTATCTGTGACATCATAAAATACTTTGCATCGCTTTCCATACTCGGCTTAAATGCCTTCTTCTCGAAAAGGCGTGCTGGATCCAAAGCCTGTTTGTGAACTCCACAGGAAGAAACCTTTTCCAGATGTAAAGGCTATCAGGATCCTTACATCTCCAGAGGAGAAAGGCAGGTTCCCACTTCTAGTGATTGAATCTTACAGATGCCCAACTCCCAGTCTGCCTTATCTCCCACCTGCACTTCCCAATGATGTTTGGCTGAGGAGAAGGACTGCCTCTCCAAAATTCAGCCACAACACAGTCCAATCGATCTTTGTCTTCAGGCAGATCCTAATGGACACTTTCACAGTGGACACCCTTAAGATCCGCAGAAAGGATGAAGTGAGCATTGACTTATACAATATCAAGGGTTATATTAAATAGTAAGCTATTATTCCAAATTCTACTTTCAGTGTAAATTACTTTCAAGTGTAGATTCATGTTTCAAATTCAACTTCCATACTCAAATTAAAGTTCCAAATTAAAATTCCACTTCCAATTTCCTCTTTCCTCATTGACTTGCACATTCCATATCCAAATTCCAATTCCAAATTCCAGTTCCAAATTTCAATTCCAAATTCTATTTCTGAATTTTTATTCCAAGTTTCTATTTGAATTTTCACATTCCAATTTTATAGTAAAATTCGAATTCGAAATTCCATTTCTAAATTCTACTTTCAAATTTCATTTCTAAATTTCACTTCCCAATTTCTATTCCAAATTTCACTTCCAAATTCAATTGTGTATTACAGTTCCAAATTCCAGTTCTGAATTTCTACTCCAAATCCTGATTCCAAAATCCTATGCGAAATTTCGCATTCCAATTCCATCCTAAAATTCTCGTTTGAAATTCCAATTCTAAACTCCAATTTCAAATTCTACTTCTAAATTCGAATTCCATATTCCAATTCTAAATTCCACTTCCAAATTCCAACTCCAAATTCCAATTTTGAATTCTTCTTCCAATTCTTATTCCAAGTTGCTATACCAAATTTCACATTTCAACTCACTACTAAAATTCCAATACCAAATTCCAATTCGATCTTATTAATCCAAATTCTATCTCCAAATTCTCATTATAAATTCAAGTTTTAAATTCTAATTCTATACTCAAATTTCAATACCAAATTCAAACTTGAATTCAACTTCTAAAATCCTCTTCCATTGTCTAATTCCAAATTCATATTAAAATTCCTTTTTCAAACTTTTATTCCAAAATCCCTCTTCCTATTCCAAATTTCACATTCCAATTAAATACTAAAGTTTTTATTCCAAACTTTAATCCTAAAATTTCATGACAAATTCTAATTTCACATTCCTAATCTAAATTCATTTTCCAAATTCCACTCCTATTTCCAAATTTCAATTCAAAATTAAAATGGAAATTCGACTTCCAAATTCCTCTTCCATCATTCACTTGCAAATTCCAATTCTAAATTGCAATTACAAGTTCCAGATCCAAATTTCAATTTCAATTTCCAATTTACATTCCATTTCGAAATTCCTCTCCCAAAAGGTAATTCCAAATTCCAATTCTCAAATCTTATCCCAAACTGTACTTTCAAATTCCTAGTCTAAATTCATGGTCCAAGTTCCTTTTCCATACTCAAATTTCAATTCCAAATTCGCATACTAACTTAGTATTCCAAACTACACTTTCAAAACTCAAATGACAATTCATGTTTAAAATCCAACTTTCATACTCAAATTTGAATTCCACATTAAAATTGTAATTCCACTTCTAAAATCTTTTTTTATCTTCTAATTCGTAGTTCCAATTCTAAATTCCACTTCCAAATTCCAGTTACAAATACCCATTTCAAAGTCCAATTCTGAATTCTTATTCCAAATTCCATTCCCAAATTTCACATTTCAATGTCATGCTAAACTCTAATTCGAAATACGAATTCTAAATTCGAATTCTAAATTTTACTTCTAAATTCTAATTCCAAATTCCACTTCCAAGTTCCAGTCCCAAATACCAATTGCAAATTCCACTTCTAAATTGTTATTCCAAATTTTAATTCCATATTTCACATTTCAATTCCATGCCAAAATTCCTATTCCAAATTCCAATTATATCTTATTAATCCAAATTCTACTTTCAAATTCCATTTGCATATTCACCTATCAAATTCCAATTTTATACTCACATTTGAAAGACAAATTGAAACAGAAATTCTGCTTCCAAATTCCTCTTCCATCGTCTAATATCCGAATTCCAATTTCAAACTCCTATTTCAAAGTTCATTTCCAAAATTCTGGTTTTTATTCCAAATTTCACATTCCAATGAAATACCAAAATTCTAATTCAAAATTTGAAAAAAAAATTTTTATCCCAAATTCTAATTTGAAATTCCTGGTCTAAATTCAAGTTCGAAAGATCCAAATCCATACTCAAATTTCAATTTCAAATTCAAATTCTAACTTATTATTCTAAATTCTACTTTCACATTTCAAGTGTAAATTTATGTTCCAAATTCAACTTCCATATCCAAATTCCAATCCCAAACTCCAGTTTTAAATTTCAATTCCAAATTACAAGTCCTTATTAAAATTCTGAATTCCTATTCCAAATTGCATTTCCAAACTCGTATTCTGAATTTCACATTCCAATTCCATATTAAAATTCTAATTTGAAATTCAAATTCTGAATTGCAATTCCAAATTCAAGTTCTACATTCCAATTCCAAATTCCAACTCCAAATTCCACTTCCAAATTCCTCTCCCAAACTCTCATTCCAAATTCCAATTCTAAAATATTATCCCAAATATTAATTTCCAATTTCTACCCTAAATTCATGTTCCACGTTCCGTTTCCATACTCAAATTTCAATTTCAAATTCACATACTAACGTGTACTTTAGTAACATTGCAAAGTACACTTTCAAAACCAAAATGAAAATTCATGTTCAAAATTCTTATTTCATACTCAAATTTGAATGTCAAATTAAAATTGAAATTCCACTTCCAAATTCCTCTCTTTTGGACTAATTCGAAGTTATAATACATAATTCTATTCCAAATTTCAGTTCCAAATTCCAATTCCAAATTCCACTTCTAAATTCCAATTCCAAATTCTACTTCCCAATTATAATTCTAAATTCCATTTCCATATGGTGGGAAAGAGGATGAAGGGAAATAGAGAGAGTGTAATCATAACTGTGAATGCGAATGGAAGGAACTCTCCCATAAAAAGTAGATGGATATCAGAACGGATTAAAAACCATAATCCAACAATATGTTGTTTACAAGAAACACATTTGAAATTGAGGTAGATACACAGGATAAAAGTCAAAGGGTGGATCAGAGCATTTTGTGATTCAGCTGATGGAAGAAAAGTAGGAGTAGCAATGCTACTCTCAGAGAAAGCAAAAACAGAAGTAGATGTAATTAAAAGAGATATGGAATGAAACTGTATCTTGCTAAAAGGCACAATAGACAATGAAGCAATATCTTCACTAAACATGTGTTCTCTAAGTGGTATACCATCCAAATTCTTAGGGGAGAGTTTGCAGGAGCTGAAGGAAGAAATTAACAGCAAAACTATACTGAGGGGAACTCAACCTCCCCGTCTCTGAACTTCATAAATCTAAACTGAAAACAAACAAGAAAGAGGTTAAGGAGGTAAATAAAACTCTGCATAAGGGGAATATGATAGATCTCTGGAGAAAACTGAATGGGAATAGAAAGGAATATACATTTTCTCATGGCTACATGGCACATATACAAAAATTGATCATGTACTAGGACATAGAAGGTTTAAAATCCAGTTCAGAAATGCAGAGATAATCAATGCATCCTTCTCAGATCATAAAGCAATAAAAATTACATATTATCTTTTATGACATATAAACCTGCACACATCTTCTGCATATGTTGGCGACAAAGTGCAAGAGCAAGAAATAGAAATAGAAATTCCATTGAAAAGTAGGGTAGACACTGTAAAATACTTGAGACTTTACATGCCAAAACAAACCGAGGAACTATATGAACACCATTACAAGATACTTTTTGCACAAATAAAGTCAGATTTAAGTAAATGGAAAAACATCAGTTGCTCATGGGTAGGCCGAGCTGATATAATAAAAATGGTAATTCTCCCAAAATTAATTGACTTATTTAGGACCATACCAATTACACTATCAGATAATTATTTTCTAAAGCTAGATAAAATAACATCCAGATTCATTTGGAAGAACAAAAACTGCAGAATATCAAACGGACTAATGGAAAGAAATGCTAGGGAAAGGGGCCTAGTGCTACCAGACCTCAAATTGTATTATAAAGCAGCAATTATCAAAACCACTTGGTACTGGCTAAGAAACAGAATGGCAGACATGTGGAATTATCTAGGCACTTGAGACATTGCAGGCAAGGAATACAGCTACTTCCTGTTTCACACACCCAAGGACCCCAGCTTCTGGGATAAAAACTCACTGTTTGACAAAAAGTGCTGGGAAAAGAGGATGACAGTGTGGTGGAAACTAGGCATAGACCGATGCCTGACACCTTACACAAGAGTAAAGTCCAAGTTGGTACAAGATCTAGGTATAAAAGTTGATAAAATGGACAAAGTGCAGGAGCAAGGAATAGTGAATTGATCAGATTTATGGAGAAGGGAAGAATTTTTGACTAACGAAGAGATGGAAAGCATTATGAAATGCAAGATGGATAATTCTGATTACATTAAACTGAAAATGTGCATAAATGTGCATACCCTTTGACCCAGAAATATCGCTTCTATGACTGTAACCCCTAAGAGATCATAAAAATGGGAAACGGTCCCACATGTAGAAAAATATTTATAGCAGCACTCCTTGTAGTTGCCAAAAACTGGAAATCAAGAGGATGCCCATCAATTGGGGAATGGATGAATAAATTATAGTATAAGAATGGAATGGAGTACTATTGCACCATAAGAAATGAGGAACAAGAAGACTTCAGAGAGGCCTGGAAGGACTTCTATGATATGATACTGAGAGAAAGGAGAAGAACCAGGAGAACTTTGTGCACAGTAATGGCCACAGTGTGCGAGAGTTTTTTCTGGTAGACTTGGAATGTGTAACAACGAAAGAACTTAAAAAAAATTCCCAATGATTTTCTAAGGCAAAATACGTTCCACACTCAGAGAAAGAGCGATGGAACTCATTCACAGAATGTAGCAGATCATTTGTGTATTTGTGTATGCGTGTGTGTGTGTATTACGTTTTGATTTGTTACATGATTTTTACGGTTATTTTAGTTCATCCAAACAGCATGAGTATAGTGAAAACGTATGCAATAGGAAAGTATGTGTAGATCCTATTGAGAATTTTATGCCATCTTGGGGAGGGTGGGGGAAGGTGGGGGATAGGTAGGAGGGAAAAAAAATCTACTTTTTATGGTAGTGATTGCGGAACATTAAAAATAAAAAAAGAATCTCATTTACTGGTAGTCTCACATTTAGTGTTATATTTAGGTTTAGGTGTCGTGTTAGGGTTAGAAGCAGAGAAAAATTTTGGTTAAAATTGGAGACATTTATGATTGGAATTAGAGAATTAGAGGGTGCGCTTAAAATCGTAGAAACTTAAGGGATATCATCCCACTATATTCAGAGTTGAGTTTAAAGTTAGAATCGGAGTGCATTTAGGGCTATAATTAAGCCTCACATACTTGGAGCTAATTTATGGTTAGCCTTAGGTTTAGGGTTAGCGTTAGGGTAAGCGTTATAATTGGAGTGTATTTCTGCTTAAGGTTTACCATTGTAATGCATTTACGGTATGGTTAGAGTTAGGATTAGTTTTAGAATCAGAGAATCGAAGTCTGATTGCCTTTAGTGTTAGAATTCCATATAGGGTAAGGTTTTTCTTTAGGTCTACAATCAGAGGGCATTTAGAGTTCAGATTAGATATGAAAAATTGGAGCTTATTTAGCGTTAGCGTTAAGATCAGAAGGCTTTTGTTTTCAACATTAGAATCGGAGCACACTTAGGATTATAGCACATTTAAGCTTAGTGATAGCATCAGAATTGTAGTGCATTTACGAGTTTTGGTTAGGGTTAGGGTTAGTGTCGAAATAAGATCCCATTTAGGGTAAAGATTAAGGTTCGTTAAAATCAGAGCACATTTTGTACTTTTAGGGTTAGGGTAAAAATCAGAGTACATTCAGGGTTAGGGTGAGAATTGGAGCAAATTTACAATCGCATTTAGGGTTTGGTTAGAGTTAGAATCTGTAGGCATATAGAGTTAGAATCAGAGCTGATTTAGGATTTGTGTTATTGTTTTGCTTAAGGTTTGAGCTTATTTAGAGTTAGAGTAAGGGTGAGAGTCTGAGAGCACATTTAGCGTTTGGGTTAGATCTAATAGAATCAGAGCTCATTTATCCTTAGTGTTAGAATTGTAGCACATTAAGCTACAGGGTTTTGAATTGTAGTGGATTTACACTTTGGCATAAGATTAGTGTTAGAATCGGAGCTTATTTAGCTTAAGGATTGAGGTTCGCTTTAGAATCAGAGCACGTTTATGGTTTAGGGTTAGGGTTAGGTTTAACACCAGAGAGCATTTAGAGTTATAGTTAGGGCTGAAATTGGAGCACATTGAGAATCGGAGTTTTGGAGCTCATTTAGGGTTAGGGCAATATTTCGTGTAAGGGTTAGGGTTAGAACAAAATTCATGGTGTGGTAGAATTGGAGTGCATTGAGGGTTATTGTTAGTGTTAGTGTTAGGTCACATTTAGGGTAAGTGTTAGGATTAAAAACGCAGTGCATTAGGGTTCGGTTTATCTTAACGTTATAATTAGGGTTAGTGTTAATGTTAGACTCAGGGTTAGAGTTAGGGTTAGAATTAGAGCGAATTTAGGGTTCAGATCGGAGTACATTTTGGGTTACGATTTGACCTTATAGAATCAGAGTTCATTTAGTGTTAGCATGAGAATGGGAGAATATTTCTGGTTGTGATTTAAATTTGTACGGCATTTAGGGTTAGGGTAAGGGTTATCATCGCATCCCATGTAGTGCTAGGGTTGGAATTGTACCTCATTTAGATTTAGATTGCATTTAGGGTTAGGATTACGGTTAGAAACGGAGCGTATTAAGTGTTAGAATCACAGCGCATATAGGTTTACAGTCAGGTTTAACGTTTAGTTTTAACGTTTAGTTTAGCTCCTTTAGTTTTAGAGTTAGGGTAAGAATTGTCAAACCATTTGGGGTTAGGGTTAGACCAGGTAGTATTGGAAATTATTTAGTGTTAATGTTAGAGTCACAGCACATTTAGTATTAGGTTAAAATCCTAACACTTTCAGGGCTGGGTTATGATTAGTGTTAGCTTTTGAAAAAGAGTGCATTTTCGTTAAGCATTGGTTTAATATTTACAATCAGAAAATCTGGGTTCCTGTTCGGACTATTTAGCGTTAGGGTTTGATGTGGAACACAATTAGATTCATGGTTAGAATCGTAGCATGGGAGCTGGATCGCATTTAGTGTTAGAATCGCATTTACTGCTAGAATCACATTTAGTGATACATTTAGGTTTAGGTATCGGGTTAGGGTTAGAATTCGAGAGCAATTTCGGTTAAAATTGGAGACATTTGTGGTTGGAATTGGAGAATGAGAGGATGAATTTAGAATCGTAGGTATTTTAGTGTCAGAATCCCACCATATTTATGGTTAGCTTTAGAGTTAGAATCAGAGCGCTTTTAAGGCTAGATTCGACCTGACAGAATTGCAGTTTATCTACGGTTAGCATTAAGTTTAGGGTTAGCATTAGGGTAAGGGTTAGAATCGGAATGCATTTCTGCTTTGGGTTTCGAATTGTAGCGCATTTACGTTTAGAGTTAGTTTTACAATCGTAGTGCATTTAGGGTTAGGGTTAGAAACACAGAATCGAAGTAAAATTGCAGTTTCTGTTAGAATATCATTTAGGGTAAGGTATTTTTTCAGTCTAGGATCACAATTGCTTTAGGTTTGGGGTTAGATCTGATAGAAGTGGAGGTCATTTAGGATTAGCATTAAGATTGGAACGCTTTTGGCTTCAGGATCAGGTTCGGAACATAGGATTACTGTTAAAGTCATTATTGGAGCACATTTGCGGGTGAGGAGGGAGGCGAAACGGAGGCGGGGACGGGATGAGGAAGAGAGGAAGGGAAAGGGAAGGGGAGAGGGGACTAGCTTATTTAGGATAAGGATTAAATTTCGGTTTAGGATCGCAGCACATCCTGTGCTTTTTGGGCTAGTGTTAGGGTTAAAATCAGAGCACATTTATGGTTAGGGTTTGGGTTAGAATTGGAGCACATTTAGATTCACATTTAGGGGTATGGTTAGGCTTAGAATCTGAGCGCCTATAGGGTTAGAATCAGAGTGGATTTAGGGTTTGGATTTTTGTTGTGCTTAAGGTTAGAGTTCTTTTAGAGTTAGAGTTAAGGTTAGAATCTGACAGCGCATTTATCTGTAGGGTTATACCTGATACCATCGGAATACATTTATGGTTAGCATTAGTATTGGAGTGCATTTCTTGGTAGGGTTTAGAATTGTAGCGCATTTACGGTTACAGTTAGGGTTAGTGGTAGAATCGTAGATCACTTAGGGTTAAGGTCAAAATTCTATTTGAAGTCAGAGCATATTTTGTCTTTTTTGGTTTGGAATTAGGCTTAAAATCCGATCACATGTAGGGTTAGGGTTAGGGTTAGAATTGGAGGACATTTAGAATCACAGTCTCGGAGATCATTGAGGGTTAGCTTAAGGTATATTGTAAGAATATTAGAAGCAAATTCAAGATCTGATAGAATGGGAGTGCATTTAGGGTTAGAGTTAGGGTTAGAACTGGAGAGCTCATTTGGGGTTAGCGTTAGACTTGAGAGTATTGGAGATCATTTAGTGTTAACATTAGCATCGCAGAATATTCAGTGTTACGGTGAAAGTTTTAGCACGTTCAGCGTTACATTATGATTAGGCTTAGAGTCACAATCATTAAATTTAGGGTTAGGGAGAGTTTTAGGCTTAGAATCGGAAAATTGAAGTGCTTTAGAGCCAAGTTAGGATTGGGGTTGGAATCGGAGCACATTTATATTTATGGTCAGAAACGGAGAATTGAAGTGGGATCACATTTAGTGTTAGAATCGTATTCAGTATTAGAATCACATTTAGTGTTAAGTTTCACTGTCTTGTTAGGGTTATATTCAGAGTAAAATTTGTGTTAAAATTGGAGAAATTTATGGTTGGAATGGGAGAATGATAGGGCGTATTTAGAATTGTGTTGCCTTTAGGGTTTTAAAATCTCACCATATTCAGGATTTGAGTTTGTGTTAGAATTGGAAAGTCGAGTCCTATCACATTTAGTATTATAATGATATTGAGGGTTAGATTTTGCATAACGTTTCGAATCAGAGGCCATTTAGAGCTGGGGTTAGGCCTGATATAATTAGAGCTCATTTACAGTTACTGTTAGAAATCAGATCGCACTGTTGGAATCAGACAGCATTTAGGTTAGGCTTATAGTTATCGTTAAGGTTAGAGATGATTTAGAGGTAGAGTTGGTGTGAGAGTATGAGAGGGAATTTAGCGTTAAGTTTAGACCAAATAGAATCAGAATTTATTTATGCTTAATATTAGAATTGTAACACATTTCGCTTTAGGGTTTGGAATTGTAGTGCATTTCTGGTTATGGTTAGGGTTAGTTGTATAATCAAAGCTCTTTTAGGGTAAGGGTTGAGGTTCGTTTTGGAATCAGAGGACATTAATGCTTTTAGGTTTAGTGTTAAGTTTAAAGTCAAAGAGCTTTTAGGGTTAGGGTTATGCTTAGAATTGGAGCACATTTAGAATTGGAGTTTCAGAGCTCATTTAGGGGTAGGGATAGAGTTATAATCTGTGCCCATATACGGTTACAATCAGAGAGGATTTAGGGTCTGAGTTATTGTTATGTTTATGGATGGAGCTCATTTAGGTTTAGGCTGCGAGTCTGAGAGTGCATTTAGCATTAGTGTTAGACCTAATAGAATCAGAGCTCAGTTATTGTTAGCGTTAGAATTGTAGCACATTTGTATTTTGGATTTGGAATTGTAGTGCATTTACATTTAGTAATAGGGTTAGGGCAACAGTTGAGGTGCGGTTTAGAATGAGAGCACAATAATGCTTTTAGGTTTAGTACTATGGTTAAAATCAGAGAGTTTTTAGGGTAGTGGTTAGGGTTAGAATCGAATGGGAGTTTCAAAGCTCATTTACGTTTACGGAAATGTTTAGTGTCAGGATTAGGACTAGAATCAGGATCAGGATGGGATGGAATTGGATTGCATTCAGAATTATTGTTGCATTTAGCGTTAGGGTTAGGACTAAAAGCACAGTGCATTAGGCTTTGCTTTATGTTAAAGTTATAATTTGGGTCAGAGTCAGTATTAGACTCAGTAATAGAGTTAAGTTAGAATTAGAGCGAATTGAAGGTTCTAATCGTAGTATATTTTCTGTTATTGTTTGACATGATAGAATAGGAGTTCATTTCACGTTAGCATGAGAAATGGACAGCATTTCTACTTGCGGTATAAATTTGTACCGCATTTTGGGTTAGGGTTAGGGTTAGGTTTTGGGTTATCATTGCTTCCCATTTAGTGCTATAGCTGGAATTGGAGCGTATTTAGATTTAGCATTAGGGTTAGGATTAGAAATGGAGCACATTTAAGGTTAAAATTAGAGGGCATCTAGTTTTAGAGTCAGGCTTAAGGTTAGAGCTCATTTAAAGTTAGACTTACAGTTAGAATTGGCAAGCAAATTTGGGGTTAGTGTTAGACTTGTTAGTATTGGAGATCATTTATGTTTAGTGTTAGAGTCACAGCACCTTTAGAGTTATCTTAAAATCTTAGTGTTTTCAGGGCTGGGTTACAATTAGGGTTGGCGTTAGAACCTGAGTGCATTTAGGGCAAGGGTGAGTTTTAGATTTATAATCAGAATATCGGGGAGCCTTTCCTATATCATATTCTCATTTTAAATTCAAATTCTGAATTCATATTAGAAATTCCATATTCCTATTCCAAACTTAAATTCCAAATGCCAATGCCAATTCCAAATTTAAATTCAAAATTCCCGTTCCAAATTCTAACTCCAAATTCCAAATGTAAATCCCCCGTCCAAAATCTATCTTCTAGTTTTGTATTCTAACTGCAATTCCAAATTCTTATAACAAATTCAAGTTTCAAATTCCTGTTCTAAATTCGTGTTCCAAATTCCAATCCCATACTCTAAATTCAAATCAAATTTGAAATTCAAATTCCATTTCCAAATTCCTATTCCATATTCTAAATGCAAATTTCAATTCTATCAAATTCCACTTTCCAGTTCCATACTCAAATTCTCTTTTGAAATTTCAATTCCAAATTCCATCTCCAAGTTCTAGTTCCACGTTCCAAATTCCAAGTCTGTGTTCCAATTCAAAATTCAAATTCCAAATACGAATTCCAAATCCAAATTCCATTCTAAATTCTACTTCTAAATTGAAATTTCAAATTCCTACTCATAATTCATGTTTAAACTTCAAATTCCTTACTCAAATTTCAATTCCAAATTGATATTCAAATTCCAATTTAAAATTCCTATTCTGTACTCTAATTTTAAATTCCAATTCTAAATTCCATATTGAAATTTCCAATTATAATTATAAATTCCAGTTCCATATTGCAAATTCCTATTCCAATTTCCTACTGCAAATTTCAAATTCCACTTATAAATTCCACTTCCAAATTCAAAGTATAAGTTACTATGACAATTGAAATGCCAAAGACAATAGAAATGCCAATTCTAAATTCCAGTTCAATGTTCCTATTCCAAATTCCAATTAGACATTCCCTTCCACATTGCAATTCCAAATTCCAATTCCCAATCACTATTCTAAATTCCAATTCCAAATTCCACATTCCAATTTCATACTCAAATTCTACTTACCAATTCCAATTACAAATATCCATTTGAAATTCTTATATCAAATTTCACATCTAAAATATAATTCTAAGTTGAAAAGTCACATTTTAAATTCCAATTCCAATTTCTGAGTCCAACTTCCACCTCCAAATTCCATTTCAAAATTCAGATTCCAAATTCCACTTTCAAAGTCCGATTCCAAATTTCCATACCAAATTACACATTCCAATTCCATACTTAAATTCCAATACAAAATTCCAATTCCAAATTTCAACTCCAAAATCCAATTCCAAATTCCAATTCCATAAGCAAATTTCAATTCTACATTCCAATTCCACTTCCATTTCACTTTCCAATTCTAAGTCTCAATTACAATGCCAAGCTGGAATTCCAAAGATAACAGCAATTTCCAATTCGAAATTCCAATTTGAAATTTATATTCCAAGCTCCAATTACAAAATTGAATTCTGAATTCTAAATTCCATATCAATACTCAAATTCAATTTATAAATTTCAATTCTACCTTTCAATTCCATACGCAAGTTCCAATTAAAAATTATGATAAAAATTCAAATTATAAATTCCAATTCAAACTTTCATTTCTAAATTCCAGATAGAAGTCCCCATTACATATACCAATGTCAAATTATATCTCAAAATTCCAATTCCATGGTCCTATTCCAAATTCAAATTCCATTAAAAATTTTAATTCCAACTGCAAATTCAAATGCCATTTGTAAATTTCACATTTCAAATTATTGAAATTTCAGCATTGAATTGGAAATTGGTATTTGGAATAGGAATCTTGAATTGGAATTTGGAATATGGAACTTGAATTTATAAGTAGAATTTGGGATTGGAATCTGGAATTGGAATGTGCAACTGGAATTTAGAATTGGAATTTAGAATAAGAATACAAAATAAAAATTTGGAAGTTGAATTTGAATTTTCATTTAGAATTGAAATTTCAGGATTGATGGAACATGAATTTAAAGTAGGAATTTAAAATGATCATTTGGAAGTAGAATTTAGAATTGACGTTGAAATTTAAGTATGGAATTGGAATGTGGAATTTTTACAGGAATTTCGAATAGGAATTTGGAATTGAAATTTAGAACTGGAATTTGATATTGGAATTTAAAATTTGGGATTGGAATGTACAATTGAATTTTGTATTTGGAATATGGTATAAGAATTTATAATTGAAATTTGGAATTGTCGTTGGGATTTGAAATGTAAGTGTGGAGTATTAATATACAATTTGGAAATGGAATTTGTAACTGCAATTTGTAATAGGAATACCATAGTTATATTTAGAATTCGGACATCCTATTGTCTTTGAAATATCAATTTTTGATTGTAATTTTAATATGGAATTTGGAAATTGGAATATGGAACTGGAATTTAGCAGTTGAATTTGGAATGGGAATTGAGAACTGGAATTTAGAAGTGGAATTTGGAAGGGGGATATGGAGTTTCTAATTTTAATCTAAAATTTGGATTTCGAATTCGGAATTGGATTTTAGAATTGAAATTTTGTAGAGGAATATCTAATTGAAACTTTGAATTTGAATTTGGATTTATAATTTTAGTATTGATTTGGAATGTGGAATTTGGAATTGGGATTTAGAATGGCAACTTGGAATTGGAATTTGGAATTGGTATTTGAGTAGGGAATAGGAATGTGGAATTTGGAATAAGAATTTAGAATTGGAATTCAGAATTAGAATTTGGAATTGGAATTTAGAACTGGAATTTGGATTTAGAATTTGAGTATGGAACTGGAATGCAGAATTTGGTAATGGAATTTTGTAGTGGAATTTGTAATTAGAATATGTGACAGGAATTTGGGAAGTAGAATTTTAATTTCAGTTCGGAATAGAAATTTGAGTATGGAATTGCAACTTGGAACATGAATTTAGAGGAGGAATTTGAATTTAGAAACTGGAAGGAAAATTTAGAATTAGAATTTGGAATTACGCTATGAAACAGAAATTTTAAAGTGGAATTTCAATTTGAATTAGGAACAGAAATTTGGAAGTGAAATTTGAATTTGGAATGGAAATTTTAGTGTGAAGTTGCAATTTGGAGCTTGAATTTGGCATAGGAATTTCAAATTATAACTTGGAATTGGAATATGGATTTGAAACGTTAGTATGGAATTTAAATGTGCAATTTGTAATAGCACTTTAAAATTGAAATTTGGAATTGGAGTTTGAAATTTGAATTTGGAATATGGAACTGGAATTTGGAGGTGAGATGTGTAAGGGTAATTTAATATAGGATTAGGAATTTTGATTTGCAATTTTGAATTGAAATTAGCTTTTGTCATTTTGAATTCCAAATTGTTCTTGTAATTTCGGGTTGGAAATTGGAACGTCAATATGGAATTTAGAGTTGGAATTTGATATTGGAATTAAGAATTTTTTTTTATTTATTTTTTATTTTTTTATTTTTTTAATGTTTAACAATCACTGCCATACAATTGAGATTTTATCCCTCCCCACCCACCCCCCACTACCTCCCTCCCTCCCCACGACTGCATACAATTCTGTATAGATTCTACATATACTTTCCTATTGAGTATATTTTCACTATAGTCATGCTATGTAGTCAGACTAAGATAAATGAAAGAATCCGTATAACAAATCAGAACATGATACACAAACAGATACACATACACAAACATGATCTGCTACATTATGTGAGTGACTTCCATATTTCTCTCTCTGAGTGTGGAAGGCATTTTGCCTTGAGGTCCACCATTGGGATTTTTTTTTTTCAGAAGTTCTTGTGTTATTACAAAAATCTAAGTCTACCAGAAAAAACTCTCACACACTGTGGTTGTTGCTGTGCATAAAGTTCTCCTGGTTCTGCTCCTTTCACTCAGCATCAGGTCATATAAGTCCTTCCAGGCCTCTCTGAAGTCTTCTTGTTCATCATTTCTTATGGCACAATAGTACTCCATTACATTCATATACCATAATTTATTCAGCCATTCCCCAATTGATGGACATCCCCCTGACTTGCAGTTTTTGGCAACTACATAGAGTGCTGCTATAAATATTTTTGTACATGTGGGACCCTTTCCCATTTTTATGATCTCTTGGGGATATAGTCCTAGTAGCGATATTGCTGGGTCAAAGGGTATGCACATTTTTGTAGCCCTTTGGGCATAGTTCCAAATTGCTCTCCAGAATGGTTGGATGCGCTCACAGCTCCACCAACAATGAATTAGTGTTCCAACTCTCCCACATCCTCTCCAGCATTTATCATTTTCTTGTTCTGTCATGTTTGACAATCTTATAGGTGTGATGTGGTACCTCAGAGTTGTTTTGATTTGCATCTCTCTAACCAATAGTGATTTAGAGCATTTTTTCATATGATTATAGATAGCTTTAATTTCTTCCTCTGAAAATTGCCTGTTCATATCCTTTGACCATTTATCAATTGGGGAATGACTTGCATGATTATACATTTCGGTCAGTTCTCTATATATTCTAGAAATGAGGCCTTTATCCCCGAGCTTAGCTGTAAAAATTTTTTCCCAATTTACTACATCCCTCCTGATTTTGGTTGCATTGGGTTTGGTTGTGCAAAAACTTCTCAGTTTAATGTAATCAAAGTTATCCATTTTGCATTTCATAATGCTTTCTATTTCTCCTTTGGTAAAGAATTCTTCCCTTCTCCATAGATCTGATAAATACACTATTCCTTGCTTCTCCAGTTTATTCATGGTATCAATCTTTATACCTAAATCATGTACCCATTTGTACTTTATTCTTGTGTACGGTGTCAGGTATGGGTCTATGCCTAATTTCCGCCACACTGTTATCCAGTTTTCCCAGCAATTTTTATCAAACAATGAGTTCTTATCCCAGAAGCTGGGGTCCTTGGGTTTATCAAATAGAAGGTTGCTATATTCCTTGCCTACTGCATCTTGAGTGCCAAGTCTATTCCACTTGTCTACCTCTCTGTTTCTTAGCCAATACCAAGTGGTTTTGATAATTGCTGCTTTATAGTACAGTTTAAGGTCTGGTAGCGCTAGGCCACCTTCCCAGGCATTTCTTTTCATTAGTCCCTTTGATATTCTGGACCTTTTGTTTTTCCAAATGAATTTTGATATTATTTTATCCAGCTCTAGAAAGTAATTGTCTGATAGTTTAATTGGTATGGCACTAAATAAGTATATTAATTTGGGTAGAATTGTCATTTTTATTATATTAGCACGGCCTACCCATGAGCAACTAATGTTTTTCCACTTACTTAAATCTGACTTTATTTGTGCAAAAAGTGTCTTGTAATTGTGTTCATATAGTCCCTGGGTTTGTTTTGGCAGGTAGACTCCTAAGTATTTTATACTGTCTACCCTAACTTTAAATGGGATTTCTCTTTCTATCTCTTGCTGTTGAACTTTGTTGCTAATATATAGGAATGCAGAAGATTTGTGTGGGTTTATTTTGTACCCTGCAACTTTGCCAAAGTTGTTTATTAATTCAAGTAATTTTTTACTTGAATCTCTGGGATTCTCTAGGTAAATCATCATATCATCTGCAAAGAGTGATAACTTAGTTTCTTCTTTGGCTATTCTAATTCCTTGAATATCTTTATCTTGTCTAATTGCTACAGCTAACATTTCTAGTACCATATTGAATAATAGTGGTGATAATGGACAACCTTGTTTCACCCCTGATCTTATTGGGAATGCATCTAGCTTTTCCCCATTGCATATAATGCTTGCTGAAGGTTTTAGATAGATACTGCTTATTATTTTATGGAAAGTTCCCTTTATTCCTACGTTCTCCAATGTTTTTAGTAGGAAGGGATGTTGTATTTTGTCAAAAGCTTTTTATGCATCTATTGAGATAATCATGTGGTTTTTGTTAGCTTTGTTGTTGATGTGATCGATAATGCTAATAGTTTTCCTAATATTGAACCAGCCCTGTAGTCCTGGTATGAATCCTACCTGATCATAATGTATTAATCTCGTGATAAGATGCTGTATTCGTTTTGCTAAAATCTTATTTAAAATTTTTGCATCTATATTCATTAGGGAAATTGGTCTATCATTTTCTTTCTCTGTTTTGTCTCTTCCTGGTTTGGGTATCAAAACCATATTTGTATCATAGAAAGAATTTGGGAGGACTCCTTCTTCCCCAATTTTCAAGAATAGTGTATGTAGTATTGGAATTAACTGTTCTTTAAATGTTTGATAGAATTCACTTGTGAATCCATCTGGCCCTGGAGATTTTTTCCTAGGGAGTTCATTGATGGCTTGTTCAATTTCTTTTTCTGAGATGGGGTTGTTTAAGTATTCAACTTCCTCTTCTGTTAATCTGGGCAATTTGTATTTTTTAAAATATTCATCCATCTCATTTAGATTGTCGAATTTGTGGGCATAAAGTTGGGCAAAGTAGTTTCTAATTATTGTTTTAATTTCCTCCTCATTGGAGGTGAGTTCACCCCTTTCATTTTTAATGTTAGTAATTTGGTTTTCTTCTTTCTTTTTTTTGATCAGATTAACCAAAGGTTTATCAATTTTATTAGTTTTTTCATAAAACCAACTATTGGTTTTATTTATTAATTCAATAGTTTTCTTTATTTCAGTTTTATTAATCTCTCCTTTGGTTTTCAGTATTTCTAATTTGGTATTTACTTGGGGATTTTCAATTTGTTCTTTTTCTAGCTTTTTCAACTGCAAGCCTAAGTCATTGATCTCCTCTTTCTCTATTTTATTTATGTAAGCATTCAGAGATATAAAACTTCCCCTAATAACTGCTTTTGCAGTGTCCCATAAGTTTTAGTATGTTGTCTCACTATTGTCATTCTCTTGAATGAAGTTGTTGATTGTTTCTATGATTTCTTCTTTAACCCAATCCTTCTTTAGAATTAGATTATTTAGTTTCCAATTGATTTTTGGTTTCTCTTTCCATGGCCTTTTATTACATGTAATTTTGAATGCATTATGATCTGAAAAGGATGCATTGATTATCTCTACCTTTCTGCACTGGATTGTGAGATTTTTATGTCCTAGTACATGGTCAATTTTTGTAAATGTTCCATGTACCGCTGAGAAAAAGGTATATCCCTTCTATTCCCATTTAATTTTCTCCAAAGATCTATCATATCTACCTTATCAAGAGTTTTATTTACCTCCTTACCCTCTTTCTTGTTTATTTTGAGGTTGGATTTATCTAGTTCAGAGAGGGGGAGGTTGAGGTCCCCCACTAGTATAGTTTTGCTATCAATTTCTTCCTTCAACTCCCCCAACCTCTCCTCTAAGAATCTGGATGCTATACCACTTGGAGCATACATGTTTAGTAATGATATTGCTTCATTGTCTATGGTGCCTTTTTGTAGGATATAGTTTCCATCCTTATCCCTTTTGATTAGATCTATTTCTGCTTTTGCTTTGTCTGAGATTAGGATTGCTACTCCTGCCTTTCTTACATGAGCTGAGGCACAATATATTCTGCTCCATCCTTTGACCTTTATCCTATGTGTATCCCCCCATTTCAAATGTGTTTCTTGTAAGCAGCATATTGTTGGATTATGGCTTTTAATCCATTCTGCTATCCGTCTCCGTTTTATGGGAGAGTTCATCCCATTCACATTCACAGTTATGATTACAATCTGTGTATTTCCCTCCACCCTCTTTCCCACCATTTGTGCTTTTAACTCTCCCGTCTCCCTTCCCCTCCTCAATAGTATTCACTTTTCTCCCCCTCCTCCTGCAGCCTTCCCCTCCTTCTTTTAGCCCCCCGCCCTTTTAGTCCCCTTTACTCTTATTGCTTCTTTCCTCCCTTTTAGCCACCCTCCCCTTTCTTCCCCCTTCCCCTCCTACTACCTATAGAGCTAGTTAAGATTATCTACTTAAGATTATTGTTCCCTCCTTTGAACAAATCAGATGAGAGTACCTCTCAAACAATGCTCATCTCCCTCCCCTCCTTCCCTCTACTATAGTTTTGTACTTCTTCCTGTGATATAATTTGCCATTTTCTGCTTCCCCCTTTCCACACCTCCTATTACATTCCCTTCTCATACTTAAATCATATTTTTGACATGACATCATTTACTTTATGCCCGTTCCCTCTACATATATCCCTTTTATCATAATAGCTGCACAGTTCTCAAGATTAACAGGTATCATCTTCCCTTATAGGGAGGTAAACAGATTGCCCTAATTGAGTTGCAAGTTTTTGTTTTTGTTTTTTCCCCTCTGTTTACCTTTTTATGATTCTCTGGAGACCTGCATTTGAAGATCAAATTGTCTATTGAGTTCTGGTGTTTTGGTCAGGAAGCTCTGGAAATCCCTTATTTCGTTGAATGACTTTCTCCTTGCCTGAAATGTTATGCTGTACTTTGCTGGGTAGTTGATCCTTGGTTGAAGTCCCAACTCCTTTGCCTTACGGAATATTGGGTTCCAATTCTTTCGATCTTTTAATGTAGAAGCTGCAAGGTCCTGTGTGATCCTGACTGTGTGTCCTTGATATTTGGATTGTTTCTTTCTGGCTGCTTGTAGTATTTTCTCCTTCACTTGATAGCTCTCGAATTTGGCAACTATATTTCTTGGGGTTTTGAGTTTGGGATCCCTTTTGGGAGGGAACGGTGGATTCTTTCGATGACTATTTTGCCCTCTGAGTCTAGTACTTCTGGACAGTTTTCCTTGATGATTTCCTGGAAGATATTGTCCAGACTCTTTTCTTCATCATGGGTTTCTGGCAGGCCAATAATTCTTAGATTTTCTCTCCTGGATCTATTTTCCAGGTCAGTTGTTTTTCCAATTAAATATTTTACATTTTCTTCTATCTTTTCATTCTTTAGATTTTGTTTGACTGATTCTTGTTGCCTCATTGAGTCATTAGTTTCTACTTGCCCAATTCTAATCTTCATCTTAGTGTTTTCTTCAGTTAGCTTTTCCATCTCCTTTTCCATCTGACCAATTTTTCCCTTTAAGGAGCTATTTTCTCCATTTAATTTTTGTACTTCTTTTTCCATTCGACCAATTTTCCCAGTTAGGTTTTGGGTTTCCTTTTCCATCTGATCAATTTTCCCTATTAGGTTTTGAGTTTCCTTTTCCGTTTGATTAATTCTTCCTTTTAGGGAATTATTCTCTCCAGTTAATTTTTGAACTTCCTTTTCCATTTCTTCAATTTTCTTTTTCAGGGTGATGTTCTCATCAGTGAATTCTTTTTTTGTAGTTTTAAAATCATTGGCCAGTTTTTCTTTTATATCCTTCTTCAGACGTTCCAGGTAATCTAGTTGTGCTTGCGAGAAATTCATAGTCCCATCTGAGGTTTCAGATGGAAGTATAGTCTCAGCTCTGACCTCTTTGGTGTTTCTGTTTTGGTCCTTATCCCCATAGAAAGATTCTATGGTTTTTTCACTTTTCGTCTGCTTTTTCTGATTCATGATGTTGGCTGAGTGTTGTAGCTTTTGGTTCTTTCAGTCAGAAGATACAGATCTTTTAAGTTGAGTTGATGTTTGTCTCGGCTAAAAGCAGGCTTTTTTTTTTTGTTGTTGTTGTTGTTGTTGTTTCCCAGATCAACCCTGGGGTTAGCTTGATAGGTGTGTGGGAGGTGTGGTCTGGTCTCAGGATATCTCCTCAGCTGGCCTGAGGCAAAGGCAAGGTCCGGGGATGGTGATCCCAGCTTCCCTATTGTCTTCCCTTTCCCCTGGAGGGCTGGGGCACGCCTAGAGGCTCGTCTCCCGGGCTGAGGCTTGCTTGGGTCTCAGTGCGAATTTTCTCTGCCCCGGGTCGTCTGTCCCTCCAGATAGCCTCCACCACGGTGGGAAGAATCCCACTTTGCCACTTTTCCAGCCTCTGGTGTTATGAGACCACCCGCCCCCTTCTGCTGTTCCCACTGATCCAGGATTAATCTGGGGAAGAATTTTATGGTTCCCTCACGGTCATCGGGGGGGGGAGGGGAGAGCACTTACTGATCACTCCGGCATCCCAGCTCCTGGATGTTCAAGTAGTGACCCACTGAAGTCCCGTCTTTAGGCTGAAGATTTCAAAGGCTGTTGCGCTGATATCGTTGGCTCGGCCTGGCTTATCTCCTGCTCCGCTGGTCTCGCCCGCCACTCTCGGGCCCCTCGGGTCGCCTCCGCCCTGCCGCGCCGGGGTCTTACCCCCGCGGAACAGATCCCTCCCATGGACCTTCCAGTCCAGCCTGGGCTCCGAATCTGTCAAAGTCCGTCTCCCACTGGATTCTACACCTCCAAAGTCTGGTCAGACTCTCCCCCCAAAGATATCCAAAGGAGTTTTTCCAGGAGCTTAGGTGAGTCGTTCGGAATTAAGAATTTTAATAAAAATTTGTAATTCGGATTTAGAATTTGAAGTAGGAATTTGGAAGTGGAAACTGGAATTGGAATTTCGTAGAATTTGGAACTGATTTTCCTCAGTGAAAGTTGTAGATGAAATTTGGAACTGGAATTTGGAAGGTGGATTTGAAATTTAGAATTGCATTTTAGATTTGTGATTTGGTGTAGGAATTACAAATTTAAATTGGGGAATGCAATTTCGATTTGAAATGGTAACATGGAATTGGAATGAAGAATTTGGAATTTGAATTGCTCAGTTAGTATGAAAGTGGAATTTTCTTTTGCCATTTGGAATTCCATACTGGAATTTGTTATAGGAATTTCAAATTGAAATTTTGAATTGCAATTTGTATTTGGAATTTGATTATGGAATAATAATGTGAAATTTGTAAAAGAAATTTAGAAATGACATTTGAAATTAGAATATGGAATACAAATTTGAAAGTGGAATTTGAATTTGGGTTTGGTAATTAGGACTGGATTTTGGATTTCGAATTTATTAGAAGAATTCCAAATTGAAAATTGAAATTGGAATTTCTATTTGGAATGTGATTACTCATTTTGAATGTGGAATTTGGAATTGGAATTTAGAATCAGGATTTGGAATTAGAATAAGGTATTGGAATGTGGAAATGAAATTTGAATCTGAACTTAGAATTGAAATTTGAACATGGAATTTGATTTTGGAATATGAATTTAAGTAGGAATTTGAAATTAGATTTGGGAATTAGAAGTTAGTACTGGTTTTTGGAATTGGAATTTTAGGATGGAATTCAAAGGTTCAATTTGGAATAGGAGTTTAGAATTGAAATTTGGAATTAGAAAATGGAATAGGAAGTTGGAACTGGAGTCTGAATTTGGAATTGAAATTTAAGTATGGAATTGGAATTTGAAACGTGCATTTAGAATTGAAATTTGAAATTGGAATTGGAAGTTTAGTATAGAATTGGAATGTGGAATTTATGATTGAAACATAGAGTTGGAATTTGGCATTAGAATATGGAATAGTAATTTCAAAGTGTAATTTTAATTTGAAATTTTGAAATGGAATTTGGAAGTGAAATGTCGAAAGGGAAGTTGGCATTTGTATATGAAATTGGAATTTGAAATGGGAAGCAAAAACTGGAAGGTTGAATTGATATAAGAATTTAGAATTTCAACTTGTAATTGTAATCCTCAACTGGAATTTGAATATAGAATTTAAATGTGTATTTGGATCTTATAACTGGAATTTGAATATTGAATTGGAATTTACAATTTGGAATAGGAATTTAGAATTGAATTTTGGAATAGGAACTTGGATTATGAATTTCGAATTGGAATTTGGAATTAGAATTTGGAAGTAAAACTTAAAAATTGAAATTCAGAGTCAGAATTTCAATAAGGAATTGGAATGGGGAATTTTGAATATGAATTTAGAATTCAAATTTGGAATAGGAATTTGGAACTGGAATTTGGAACTAGAATTTGGAATTGGAATTAGGAAGTGGAATTTGCAATTGGAATTTAGAATAAGAATTTGTAATTGAAATTTCAAATTGGAGTTGGTAGTCATCTTTCGAATTCCAATTTGTCATTGTAATTCATACATGGAATTTAGACGTGTAATTTGGAACAGGAATTTGAAATTTGGGATAGGCATTTGGAATTGGATTACGGAATTGGAATTTGAAATGACAATTTCGAAGTAGAATTTAGAACTGGAATTTGGAATTGGAATTTGATTACACAAGTGGAATGTGGAATTTGAGATAGGAATTTAGAGTTGGTATTGGAATCTGTAACTGAAATTAGAAGGAAAAATTTGTACCTGGAAAATTGGAGTGTAGAATTGAAATTTGGAATTGCAACTTGTCATTGTACTTTATACTTAGAATTTGGATGAGGATTTTGCTATTGGAATTTGAAATCTGGAGAAGGAATTTGGATTTGGATTATGAAACTGGAATTTGGAATTGGAAGTTGGATTTGGAATTTCAGACTTCAATTTAAAATTGGGATTTAAAATTTACAATAGGATTTTGAATTTGAAACTTAGTAAAGGAATTTCTAATTGAAATTTGAAATTAGAATATGGATTGAGTATGGAATTGGAATGTGGAATTTGGAACTGGAATTTAGAATTGGAATTTGGAATTAGAATATGGAATAGAAGTTTGGAATTGGAATTTCAATTTCATTTTGGAATTGAAATTTGAGTGTGGAATTGGAATTTGAGACATGAATTGAAAATAAGAATTTTAAACTAAAAGTTGGAATTACATTTTGTAACTGGTATTTTGAATTGGAAAGTTAGTATGTAATTAGAATGTCGAATTTGAAATTGGATTTTAGAATTGTAATTTGAAATTGAAATTTGGAATGGAAATTTCGAATCGAAATTTGAAATTGGAATGTGGATTTAGATTTGGAGTATGGAATTGTAATGTGGAATTTAGAACTGGAATTCAGAATTGAAATTTAGAATTAGAATATGGAACAGGAATTTGGAACTGGAATTTGAATTTCATTTTTGACTTGCGATTTTAGTATGGAATTGAAATTTGCAACATGAATTTAGAGTAAGAATTTGAAATTACAATCTGGAAGTAGAATTTTGTATTGGAATTTGAATTTAGAATTTGAGTATGGAATTGGAATGTGGAATTTGTTATAGGAATTTAGAATTGAAATTTGGAATTAGAATTTCGAATAGGAAGTTGGAAGATGGAAGTGGCAGTTGGATGTGGAATTTGGAATTGAAATTTAGAATTGTAATTGGAATTTTGAATATGGCATAGGAATGTGGAAGTGGAATTTTAATTGGAACTAGGAATTGAAATTTCACTATGGAATTGGAATTTGGAATATGAATTTAGCATAGGAATTTGAAATTAGAATTTGGAACTAGTACATTGAATTTGAATTTTAGTATGGACTTGAAATGTGGAATTTGGAATTGGATTTTACAATTGCAATTTAGAATTAAGATATTCAGTAGGAATTTGGAACTGGAGTTTGAACTTGGAATTGAAATTTGAGTATGGAATCAAAGTTTCTAACGTGATTTTAGAGTAGGAATTAAAAATTAGAATTTCTAATTAGAATTTCAAATTGGAATTTTTGTATGAAATTAGAATTGGGAGTCGGAATTTGGAATTAGACTCTGGAATAGGAATTTGTAGATAGAATTTGAATTGGAGTTTGGAATTTAAATTTGGAATTGGTATGTGGAATTTGAATTTGAAACGGGAATTTGGAACTGGAAGTTTGAATTGGAATTGGAGTTTTGCATTTGAATTTATGATCAGAATTTGCAATTGGAATTTGGCTATGGAATTGGAATGTGTAATTACAATTTATAATTGGAATTTGAGTATTCATTTAGAAGGAGAACTTGCCCTCCACTTTTGAAGGGGCCTGAAAAAAGACGACCTCAAATGTAGACAATTTTCACAAGAACCCAGACGAGGTCTGCACGAAGAATAGTTCCCTCCCTACCTGCGACCATTAGGGACCTAAGACCAGTTGCATATTTCTTTAGTAGCTTTAGTTTCATTTTACCTAGTTGCCCTCTATTCGCATTATGGTCCCTATCTCGATCCCCCTTGCATCCTCCTCTTCTTGCGTGTTTGCAATTGCCCTGAAGCGGTTGTCCTCTTCTGGGAAAGTCCAACCAGAGGGGAAAAATCACTGCCCACTCCCATTGCCCCACTTTCTCTATAAGGCAGACTATGTCTCAAAGAATTCGACCTTCTGTTTAGTGCCCTGACTTCAGAAAACAGTTGGGAAACGTCCCAAACCACTTAGATTTGAAGAGCTGTCAGGGCCCTGTCTTTTCACATGCAACCCGAACCTCTACAAACATAACTCCTATTCTCTACTATTTAACAAATAACTGCTCTGGTTCCCTCCAGGAAACCTTGACACAGTCCTGTGTTTCTACACATTCTGGGTTTGTCCTAGGGGGCTTTACTTATCTTAATAAGGGCGCCACTTAGGCTGACTATTGATTACAATTAACTTTGATAAACAAAATTAGGTTGTCCATGTTTATTTTCCCTCCATCTGCACAGCCCACTCTAGCAGCAGAGGTTACTGCCTGTTCCTGGTTAAGAAAGGAAGAGTTATGAGGGCTTTTCTTCCCATGCTCTGACGAAGACTGAGGTATTCTCTGTCTTCTTTGGTCTACAGACCGCACCTTCCACATGCCTTTGACACAAAAGACGGAATGATAATAATTTCAGATAATATGAACCAAAATAAGGGTCAAAGGCTAAATCAATGAACGAGAAGAAAGGGCTCCACCTAACAAACATCCAGTTTGCTCTCTGAGAAAACCCAGAGAATGCCTCTTCCTGTGTCAACAACTTCAAAGCCAGATGGAGCTAATAAGAGCATTTTCCTCTGTTTATGGCCAATCAGGATGAGTTTTAACCCAAGTCAGTATTCTGAAGAATGGGACTCTTCTCGCCTTAATATTTTATGTATATATACCATATTATGTCATGTTAAAGGTAAAGGAGTCACAGATATCCTGCTTTGTAATTTCAGTGGATACGTTGTCAGCTCTCTTACCTTACTGTATTTAAAACCTATTCCATTAACAAAACTCCTTTCTTATAATATGGATAAACATAGATGGATCATGAATTTGTGTAGTACAGTCATCCTAAGTTGGAACTATTCCAAAACGTACTTAAGTTTTCTCATTCTTTTTATCAGACAGTCAGAATTCGAATGTGGCTCCATGTACATACTATGTTCGCAAACTTAAAGAGAATAAACCATAGCAATTCATATGCCACCTACCCTGTTTTCCCCTTTTAACCAAACTTTCAGGTCCACAACTTAAACTACTTCACACCAGGTATGATCTTATTTTTGTTCTCCTCCCCAGTGTTTAGCACAGTACTTGGTGCTAGGGCAAGGGAAACTCACAACGAAACCAGAGTAATTAAAAGATTAATCAGTTAGTTTAGTTTATTGATAGGATAAAAGCAAAATAAAACAAAATAAATAAAACTGAGACAACAAAAGACCAAGATGAACACTTTCAAAAATGTCAAACACCACACTGACAGAAACAATATATAGATCTATCTGATAAAAAGAAATAGAACTTACTGTAAAGGAACTACCAATGAAGAGGGGATGGGAAAGCTACAGATTTTTATAGTTTAATGGAATTCTATCAAGTGTTTAAAGTAAGAATTGTACCCATAACACAAAACGTATTCTCAATAAGAAACATTTCATGGGACAAAAAGACTCATAATAATTAATCCAAGGAAAGAAAAAAACATGGAACTAATAGTCAATATCATTTATGGAAAGTTATTCAAAAAATTTAAATAAAATCCTGTCAAACAGACTCTACAATCATTCACCCAAGATGTCATTTCTTGTGGACAAGTGAGATTTATACCAGGTATGCAAGGATGGTTCAACATGAGGAAAACACTCAAAATAGTTCATCATATTCAGAATGAAAATTACCTAACCTACAAAACTATCTCTCTGGAAGGATAAAAAGCTTTTGAGAAAGGAAAACACTCATGTATTCTATAAACCCACCCAATTAAAGTCATGGAAGGATATTTTTAATATCATCAAAGGGTATAAAACCAAAAATAATGACCATATGCAATGGAGATATACGAGAAAGTGTTCAAGTAGTATGGGAAAAGAAAGGGAAGACCACCATCTCCTTTATTGTATTTGATATTGTTAGAGATTGGTTATCAACAGCAACAATACAAGAGAAATGTAAGCATACTGTTTGTTATATGCTCTTTTTCACATTGTTCTCTGAAGGACGGATGGGGAGGAAAATGAGGTGAAAGCTTGATGGTATAAAACACCAAAATGATCTCTGAACCATGTTTTCTAAAAGAATTTGGAAGCATTTATCAGAGGAAGAAGAAAAAGAATTTTTCTTGTAAGCTTGGTTATCATGAATGAGATATATTACACCCATAGGACTAAGAATTATTTGATAGCCATACTGAAGTCCTTCAAAAGAATCAGAAATACCGAGATACACATCTGTACTTGGAAATATATTGAGTTGCAGTGATTTTCAGGGTTCATTCAATCATACACCCACATGCTTTGTAGGAAGGCCTGGGTTGTCATCCCACTTTTGATAAGTCTCTCTTGTTGGTGGCAGCTGAGTGGGTCAGACAACAGAATCCTGAGCGGAGAGTGAAATTGCATCTCACACAATTCCTAGCTGCGTCACTCTGGCCAAGTCATTAACTCATCCTGTGTCTCCATGCCCTCAAATGTAATAAATGGAGATAATGAGAGCATTATTTCAAATAAGATGATAATAGTAGAGTGATTATCATAGTGCCTGGCACACTGTACGTTGCATTGGTGGTCATGAGGAGAGAGGGTCCATATTTGCACAACTTCCCATGATACTAGTGTGTCTGTGTTTTAGGCCCAGATTTAGACAGATGAGCTGATGCCAACTGACCATAAACTCATGCAGCTGAGAATGACAGTAATGAGGAGACCATGTCTGGAATAGGCCATTTTTATAGTAATTCTTTTGAACAGGCATCAAAAATCCTATACATTTCTCAGGATGTGTATTCACCGACATCAAAATGATAAAGACCTTTTAGCAAACAGTATCCTCATTAACAAGAGGAAAATGAGAGACTATAAGAATACTCATAGTTGCAACATTTAATTTAGATATAATTATTTTTTAGAAAACAGCCTGGAACAACAATTACATGATAATATATGGCTGGGTTTCTTTTCTTAAGTATTAGGGAATGTGGAAGTGGATTAAATTATGGAAATAAATTAAAACTGAACTTCTAAAACAAATGGTGTTTGTTTGAATATTTGTAGAAAATAATGGAGTCTACCGTGGTATTGCTTCCTCATCATGAAGACAGAGTAAGCCTGATTTGACTCTAATCTACAAAGACAAAGTCTCCTGGCAATTTGTGATTGTGATTGTAGAGGCAGGGTAGTTGATCATTGCTTAGCACCAAAGGCACTCTTCTCCCAGGACAATTCGAGCTGCGTAGTTACCTTCCTCAGCTTGAGGGAATTTCTGTACTGAAAGTGAAACAACCTTCCCACAGCTAAGGAGTAGACTGAGACTGAAAACAGCGTACTAGAAAGGGGATCATCTCCACTCCTTCTTGTCAAAGAAAAAGGGAATCTTGTTTCTGGTCTCCCTCATCAACTGCTCCTGTTTCTTCCTGCCCTTCATCTCAAACCCAAGTCCAAACTAGAATCTGGAATGTTAAGGAAAGGACTCGAGGTGGAGGAATCGACCTGACCTGGAGGCAGAAGATTAGATTTGAGGGCTGGTCTGACTGGGCTTGCTCAATTTGGCAAGGGACTTAACTTTCCAGGGCTTCACCTCCTCATTTGACAAATCGAGGGTCGGAGAGGAAGAGGTAAACGACATGTACTCAGAGCCCCGCTTCAGTTCTTAATCTATGGTCCAGTGGGAGAGCCATCTAGGTCTTCTCTACACCAAGTCCAGTGCCACATACAGCCTCGTCAGGCACGTAAAAGGCTGCCAAATCCAAGATCAGATCTACCCAAGGCAGGGAGGGTGAGCGTCACAGTACCTTGGAGTTTTGTCTTTGGCCAATCATCCCACGCACCTTGTTAGGTTTCTGTTGACCAGATACAAGTCCAGTCCATAACATTACCTTCAGCAGCAACTAGAGGAACCTCGACAACAAGCTAGAGAACATCATAAAACCTCCATCTTCTGAGGAGCTGAGCAACTGGGAAATTTAAAATCAACCTCACAAAAATAGGCCTCAGGAGGATTTCACAAAGATCTTGACTCCCTTTCTGTTCTCCACTTAATTACCACCTAACTATTCCCAGATAAGTAAAAGATTCCTCTGCTCTGGGATGTAGAAGAAGTTCAGAATTCCAGGAGGCAGAGGAATGGATAAAGAAGGGGAAAGAAGAGAGGGAAAGGGAAGAAAGAGTAGAAAGAAGGAGAAAAGTGTAAGAGGGAAGAGGGAGATGGAGAAGTTTACATGGGAGAGGAAGAACAGGAAGGGAAAAAGAGGTGGAAGAGAAGCAAAGATGGAGAGGAAAAAGGAGAAAAACGAGGTAATGTGGGAAAAAGAGAAAGGCAGGTGGGTGAAAGCGGGGAATGAAATAAAAGAGAGAGAAAGCGGAATAAAGTTGGAGGAAGGGTACTGAGGAGTCAGATTATTACATCCCCAACTTCCAGTAGCCCGACTTCTCATTCACCAGCTTCAGAATACCTTAGTCAGAGGGGCAATTTTATAATCCATCCATCCTCTTTCTCCTGATCCTGGCTCCTCTCTTCCTCTAACCTGAAAACTTTGCAGCCTGTAACAGCCCCCACTGCACTCACTCATCCACCCTCCAATGAGAGTCCACAACACCACTCTTTCTTCCCCATCCAGGGTAAAGGAGGAGAAAGAGGCAAACCTGGAGACGCTAGGAGTGTCTCCTAGTTCATCAAAATAGAGAGAGGAGACTGTAGATGGAGAGAAAGGATCGGAGAAGGAAAGACTGAAAATGATCATCACAGTAACAGCTGGCTCTGATGGAACCCCGAGGCTGGCAAACTATCCTTTCCATACTGATATCAGAAGCACTCCCTTCAGTTGGAAGTCCTGATGTGGTTACCTGATTCATTTTACAGAAGAGAAAACTGAGGCTTAGAGATACACCTGTGGTCTCATACGTACTAAGCCCTGGACCTTGGAATGTTAACCTAATTCTTCCTCATTCTGAGAGGTTCAGCACTCAGACAGGTATGGGGGGGGGGGAGATTTGAATCAAACTAATGTGGAAGGAGCCACTTGGAAGAGATGGAGGGATTTGCAGATATGAAAAGTCATGTGTCAAGCAAGAGAAGAGAGGGAGAAAAATCACTGCAGCTAATGAAAAATTTTGAGGAGTGGAGAAAGGGAATCAATGAAAGTCCACTTAGGTGCCCTCAGTTCCCTCAGTGAAGAAAGGGGCTAAGACTCCAAGTGAGAATGTGGGTAGGGTGCTCTGTCCCTTCTTTGTAGGACTGAGTAGAAAGGGAGAGGTTTGGAATAGTCATCGGGTGAAATGACCTTATCCAGTACCTTGGATGTGACTACCATATTCCAGGCCTCTCTGTTTTTCGATTTCCTTCCCTATCGTACAAAGTAGGAAACACATCCGAAGAGAAATCTTCATGATTTGCCCAAGGACATACTCTTATACTGAAATGAACGACATGAATACCATTGAGACAAGAAAATTATTCAGCAAGGCATGTAGTTGCAGAAATAAATCGGGCCCAAGTCTCTCAGTAGGACTAGAGGCTCTGAAACTTGGTTTCTGTGAGGTTATGATACAATGTGGAGTGATAAACAGGATTCAGGATTAGGACACTTGGTTTCCAACTAAGTCAGATTGGGGGACACCCAGGAAGAGGTTACAATGGTATTCTTGTGGTGGGATGATAGTAGAGATAGGGAATAAACTTGGGCCATCTCCAAAACCAGGTGACTTACATAGACTTAAAATTCAACTTGCCCAAAGGGTGGTTCTAAAATAAAATGAAGTTACCTGGGATATTTTTACTGCAGTAATACAGGGAATACTTAACAGAGCCGAGGTTTGAGAACCAGTAATCAATCTACAAGTGCACACTCTTCCTTTTGCTTTGTACTGTGTCTTCATCACAACTTTAGAGGGAATTCAGCCTATCTGGGTCTCAGTTTCCTCATCTGTAAAATGTGGTAGTTAACAATGTCAGAGGGAACATACAGCTAGAGACAGAGATACTAGTATATATTAATATCCAAGGCCTATTGCTTCGGTCTATTTCCCATCCCAACATTAGTTTCCCAAGGTCAGTCCTCTATTGTATGACCTCATTATTACATGCCCTCACTGTTGGAACAATGGCCTGTATTTGTTGCCTTATTCTTTCTCTCTTCCAATCTATCATTCATATTGATGCCAGAATTAGGGTTAGAATTAGGCATTCTATGGGTCAAGACACTGGGCTGATCAAATGCCCTAATGTCTATTGAGTGAAAGTTCCACCTTTCTCCCTGGCATTGGAGCCCTAAAAAGTATTATCCTTCTCATCTCGATCTCATTCACAAATTCTGTACTTTATTACCTTAAGATGAAAACAGTCAGTCTGTGCCATACCTTCCCTAGGCCTCCCTTCACTTTTATGGACATAGGAATCCTGTAATCACATGCCACTTCTCATATTTATATTAATCTTTTACAGCCCAAACAAAATTCTACTGTCAATAGAAATATTTCCCTCAAACACCATCTCTAAAGAGCTTACTTCCTGGGATCTCAAAGAGGATTCTGTGCCTTTTCCTTGAACTTCTCTTGCATTGTTGTACATTATAGTTATTTTTGCACTTCACATAAGCGTGAGACTTTTATATTTCCCAAGAGAAGAAACCAAAGCTTATCTAAACATATATATGTCTTAACTTCTCAGACACTTCTCTAAACAGAAGAGGGTGTCCTTCTACTAAAAGTCTACTCAACTGGAATTTGCACTTCTCGCAATAGAGAGAAATGGAAGACTTTTGAGATAGAAAGTTACATCCACAAAAATGGCCATTAAGATTAAGCTGCCCACAGCACCAAATGAGAACAAGGGGGATTTTGGATAACAGATTTAAAAGTGGAAAGGACACTAGAGGCTAGTTTATCCAATTCCCCTTTTCATCTTGAAGAAAAGTGAGGTCCAGACAGCTTAAGTGAGTCTCCTAGAGTTCCGGGGGCATAAAATGACCTTTGTAAGGGCAGGATTTGGAACCATGAATCCACCAATCCGAACACTTTCAGTGGTTGCTACGGAACCTCCAGGTGAGGGGAAGTCGGAGACTAGGTTGGATGGTGGGTGTGGGGTGTCCGCTCACAATCAGCCTTTGAAAAGGCTGTCTGGCAAGGCACCTCAACTTGGAGCCCCTGAGTCTGCAGAAAGTTGCCTTACAAGAAGGCCTTGTAGCTTCAAGGAGCTCGCTCTCAAGGGGGAAGTAGGCTGTGCCCAGGCACCGGGTTGGTTGGAGAACCCAGCAGTGCGGAGAGAGGGCTTCTCAGGCAGCCCTTGTTGAGGTTTCCCTTGCTGGTCTGTCTTGTTTCAGCCTCAGAAGGAGAGATGTACTGAACTTGCTGATGCCCTCCCCGAATGCAGAAAAAGAAATAAATACATTCCAGTCCTGCTTTTTAAAACAGTGTGAACCCTGGAGATGCCCCCTCCAACCACTGGTACTGTTCAAGATCCGATGAAGCAAAGATCAGTGTATCTTCATGGACATATGAGTAGCTGCCATTAATATCTACATACATATTATATATATATATATATTTATATACAAATGTATATATGAAAGATCACTTGGTACAATAAGCCCTCTTCTCCTCAAACAAAATCCGCACAACCTTTATTTAGCACACGAGGACAATATAAAACTTCGTTAAAGAAATATACAAAAACAAAGCTAAACAGAGTAACAGAAAACTTTAGCTACATCACCAGACCAGAGCATCTACATCTGAGGTCGCCTTCAAGGGAATGCAGAGCGATGAGGGGATGAGGACACTTAACCCCAGCTACTCAGTGTCCCCAATCTGGTAAATCCAAAAAATTTTAGGTAAAGCATATTTCCCCTCAGTGAGCCCTCAGGCAACCTAAATATTCAATAATATATACCTTTTTCAATCAAAGGTTTGGCATCTGATTGGCTCAGTACAGAAAGGCGTGAAAGCCTGTTTGAAGGAGCAACTACTTAAGGCCAAAAAGAGCAAGCGTCTACCTGACTTAGTGACTAATTAACTATATGTGAATCAGCACCAGATGTATTATACTTCTGAACTGGGTCAGAGTTCAAAGGGGTAAGATATCTGCGATTGATAAGACAAAATACCTGTATAACTTTAGACATGGTAGCCATATAAATGAAGTCAGGTAGGCACATAAATGTACAGGGAAGAGCTGTATATGACCTTTAACCGGGTCACTGCGCTGGCACTTTCAGGAATCTTGCAGAGATCACTTGGTACCAGTTGTTCCACTCAATGCATTATTACAGAAACCATACAATCCAGACTATGATCAATAATAGTAGGACCTCAAGGGAAAGAGAAAACAGAAAACGTTGTCAGGAGAAGCAGGAGAATAAGGGATTGGATTGCTTCCAAAGACGGAGTTATGTACCACACCTCATCCATGCCTGGCCTCGAAATCCACAGCTCAGATGAGCCAGGTCATAGGATTTGAGAGGTCGTACAAAAGTCCTTCCTCTTCTGTTTATCCGACTTGAATAAAGACTGACAGAGGAAAGATAGTCTGAACTTAGTGTAAATGACTGGTCTAAGAAGAACACACATTCCTTACTTTGTTTTAATACAGATCTTCTGCCTTTTCCTCCTCATTTGCTCTGTTAGAAGCCATGCAGCGCCATACATCAGACAAAATGTATATAAACATCAAGAACAAGGACGATTTTTGTCATTATAGATGTACCTGGATTTTACTTACTCTATACTAGTCTCTGAGAACACCAAATGTAGAGGAGAGAAACTTTTGCGTTATTTTCTGTTTTATTTTTCTCTTAGGTATTTCACAAATGTATCTAAATGGATGAGGGCAATAAGCTTTGTTTATGATCTATGTTTAAATTCACACTATTATGATGGTATTATGCTTGATTTCTTCCGTTATGATTGTGGAAAGTGTTAAGTGAGAAATAGTAGTAATTGGAGAGAATGATAGTTGGAGTGAAATGCCTTGATTGGACATCACTGAGTGCTGAATACACTGTTGTGTTCAAGGTTTTTCTTGTTACACAAAGGTGCATTACTGGTGTGGATACTTGGGGAAAACTGCTAAATCTTTTATCTGTATGGCCAGGTTCTCTCCCTATCTCATCACTCAGCAACTTATCCTCTTTTGAAGTTAATGAAATATATCTTTACCACCCAATCAAAATCCTTGTCCCTATTGTCTAAAAATCTTCTCATAACTGTGTCAGTACACTTTCTTTCTCCATTCGGTTCATTATTTGCTTGACAATATTATTTTCCTCCCCAACTCCTGTCCTCATGCTACGAGACTTAACTGTGTCTGTGTGTGTGCGTGCGTGAGTGTGCATGTGTGTAATTCCTCCAACTATTGGATACTAAGAAAAGTCACAGTAAAAATATTATCTTCTCTATAGTGATATGAACAGGTCAACTTTGGTAACTTCGTTATGATTTCTCTGTTCTCTTTATATTTTCATACTTCTCTTGACTCTCTTGTTTGAAATTCAAATTTTCTCTTCACCTCTGGTCTTTTCATAAAGAATGCTGGAAAGTCCTCTATTTCATTGACCACTTTTTTACCCTGAAGTGTTATGTTCAGTTTTTGGTTTTAATCCCAGTACCTTTGACTTCCGAAACATCCTATTTCTAGCCCTTCAATCATTTAATGTGGAAGCTGCTAGATCTCGTGTTATCCTGATTGTATTTCCACAATATTTGAATTATTTCTCTCCAGGTGCTTGTAATGTTTTCTCCTTGACCTTGGAACTCTGGAATTTAGCTATAATATTCCTAGGAGTTTCTCTACTCGAGTCTGTTTCGGTAGGTCATCAGTGAATTCTTTCAATATTTATTTTACCTTCTGGTTCTAGAGTATGAGGGCAGATGTCCTTGACAATTTCATGAAGAATGATGTCTAAGCTCTTTTTTTGATCATGGCTTTCAGATAGTCCCATAATTTTTAAATTGTATTTCCTGGATCTATTTTCTAGGGTAGTTGTTTTTCCAATGAGATATTTCACATTGTCTTCTCTTTTTCATTCTTTCGTTTTGTTTTGTATTTTCCTGGTTCCTCATAAAGTCATTAACTTACATCTGCTCCATTATAATTCTTAAGGAACTATTTTCTTCAGTGAACTTTTGAACCTCCTTTGCAATTGGGCTACTTCTACTTTTTAAATCATTGATCGCTCATCGACGTTTTGAACCTCTTTTGTTAATTGAGTTAGCTTTTTCTTAAAGATATTATTTTCTTTAGTATTTTTTTGGGTCTACTTTAGCAAGATGTTGAGTCATTTCTCATGATTTTCTTTCATCTCTTTGATTTCTCTTCCCAATTTTTCCTTCACCTCTCTAACTTGATTTTCAAATCCTTTTGAAGTCTTTCACAACCTGAGACAATGGCATATTTATTTAGGATCTGTCGGATGCAGAAGTCTTGATTTTAGGTCTTCCTTTGAAGGTAAGCATTGCTCTTCCTCACCTGACAGGATGGAAGCAAATTACTGTTCACTAAAAAAGTAACCTATACTCTTATTTTTTTCCCTTTTTAAGGCATTTTCCCAGCCAGTTACTTGAACTTTGAGTCCTTTCTGAAGAAGAGGGTATACTCTGGGGACTTGTAAGTTTCCAGTTCCTCCAACGTGGCACAGTCAATGAAGAGGAATTTATTCTGGGCTGCAGTCTCGTCTGGGAGCTACCTCAAGTTTTCTGCCCAAGATCTTTGAAGCTTCATTGTGTGTGGGTTGAACAATCTTAGAACCACCGCTGCTGCTGGGAATTCCACCCCCAAGACTTGATCCAGTTGTATTCCTGCTTATGCTGCCTGCACAAGGCTGTGCTGTGTATTGCCCCGAGGTCTGTGGGATAGAAATTTTCTGCCCAAAATCTGCAGGTGTGGTTCACTTTCCAGAAACACCACCACCTCCACGATGCCAACATGCTCCTCCCCACTCCAGGATCGCCACTCAGGGCTGATATCCAGATAAGTCCCTTGATTCTCCCAGCAGTTTTTGGTGGAGGACTCCTATCATGCATGCTGTGGTGCAGGGGCCACTGTCGCCTGGTGGCCAGTTGGGGGAAAACCCCGTTCCCTTGTCGCTCAGGTGAAAGTGCTTTCTCACTGACTTTTGAACCTGCCTTTGGCATTTGTGGGTTGAGTAATCTGGGAACCTCAGCTGCTCCTGATGGATTCCACCCCTGAGACCTGCTCAAGTCTCATGGCCAAGTCTGAGCTTCGTTCAAGGGTTGCACTCTGCTCCGGGCCCCATGTGATTCCTGTACACGTTCCAGGCTGTCTTGGCCTGGAAATCTCTTTCACTCCGTCGTTTTGTGACTTCTGCTGCTCTAGAATGTGTTTAATGTCATTTCGTACAGGTATTTTATGAGTTATGGGGGGAGAGCTAGAGTAGGTGTTCCTTCCTATTCAACCATCTTGACTCCATCCTCCAGTGAACAAACTGTTGATCTTGCCCTCACCCACAAATGTATGACCTCCGTATTCAAGAATTCTGAAATTTCCTTATGGTTCACTTCTCCCTTTGCCTTCCCTAACAAAACCCTACTCTTGTTCCACACCATGACATTAAATTCCTCAGTTCATTACCAAAACATTTCCCCTGCACTATCCGGTGCATGTTGACCCCCTGTGAACCTTGTGAAGTCTACACTGTCCTTTTCTCCTGATTTCCACCCAAAGGTGTCAAACATTTCATAAATGCGAAAATAGTCTAATCTTTGTTTGGAAGGAAATTTATCAAAGAAATATCAAATTTATCAGAGATTTTACCAGTCAGAAGTCAAGCATTCAGGGAAATATTTATACAGTTGCCCAGGGGTGTTGTGCAGTCACTCAGTGCTACCAAATTTTGGATGACGTCACAAACTTTTTATTAATTGGGATTTCTTAGAAACTATACTGCAGTGGTTTGCTATTTCCTTCTTCAATGCATTCCCATTTTCCAGATGTGGAACTGAGGTAAATCATGGTTAAATGACTTGCCCAGAGTTACATAGAAAGTGTCTAAGCTCAGACATGAACTCTGATCTGTTGGGCTCCAAGACTGGTGTTCTAAATACTTCACCACCTAACTGCTCTGTCCAGAACTAGGAAAACAATATAAACAACACCTCTGGGAGTATACAGAAGCAGAAAGTGGAGCTATAGCTAGGTGCCTTTCCCTCAGTAGCACGACTAAGACACCAAAATCTCATCTTCTTGGTGAGAGAAATGTTTCCTTACTATTATATTAATAACCAAGTATTAAATTAAGACTACGGCTTTCTTTTTCTGTTTTGTAATTCAGGCACCAACCCCTATAAGTCAGTCAGTCTCTGAAGGACTTTGCTGATAACTGATATTTTCAAATCTTCAGGTATTTTGCTCCCTGATTCTGGGCAGCCCTTCAACCAACTAGCCAACCTTACCTCTGATTGGAATGTAAACAGAATATGAATTCCAGCAATAAAACACTAAGTCTATGCCCACGAACCCCCCCCCCCCCCATTATGATATATGGTAAGCCAGCTGGTGAAACAGAAACATTCTGTTTGGTCAGAGTGGTTTGGGTAGAGAAGGATTCTTTGGTCAGATTCCTGGAGATGGCTGAGTCTCAAGATCAAGTCGTGTTCTCCGAAGAAGGAACTGAAGACTTTGAGCCCACCTCGTTATATTGATGTTAACGTAGCCACCCTGTCTTTGATTGTGAACCAATCAGGATTGGTTTTCTCCCGTCTGGGGCAAGTTTTTTTTCCAAAGGTATTTAGGAATTCAGTTATCTTCATGGTTGATCCTTGAGTACAGAAAGAGACCACTGACCATCAACATATTACTGAGTGGAATAGGTTTAGTGAAGACTTCTCAGATTGTAATTCTTCTCCTAGGGGTGAGGTAAGACGGAGAGGCTCAAGGTTACAATATTTTTAGAGTGGAATAATTCCGTATAAGGATATAAATATGTGTAGTACATTAGGGTCTCAATGATTGGATAAAACTTAGATAATTCTTCAATGTCTTCATTTTAAAAGGGATCGGTTAGATTTGGTGTCTAGAATGTAAGATCATATTCTCAGACAATAAGAATAATGGTCAGTGGGGGGGAGGGACTTGCCTTAGGGTTTATACAAATCACTGCCTTTTCTTCGTCTTCGGCTTTCCTAGTCCAGGTGAACTGGTATAGGATTGCCCCACTTTTCGAGAATCGAATAAATAAACTTTCTGTCATCACTCTGAGAGGCTTCTGAGCAATTAATTTAAGTAAGGATCTGAGCCATCCCACACATTATCAACTAGCCTAATTGACAAATTGGTGATTAATTACCCAGAAACTCCATCTGTCAGGATTTTAATTCTTCTCATTGCTCCTATTCTTCGTCCCTCTCAGATGGATACAAATCATTCAGAATAAAGTCATCTTTTGCTTTTCAGGAACTTCCAACATTGTCAAATATATAGTGTGTATCTGAGTCCTTAGTTCTCTCTTTGTCCGGTCATTGAATTAAGGTCTTCAAAGGGGACACAGGAACATAGGAACCTAGTTCTTGAGATAGGAGGTTCCTCTGAGACCATATAATCGATTTTTCCAGCGGTAATTTGTCCAAGGTCACGCTCAAGATTTTAGACTGAGAACTGAAACTGATAACAAAGGTTATCTATCCAAACTCTCTACGGGCTGTGTCTCACTGGGGCCTCACAAAAACACACCAAAGCAGCCGCTACTATATTACTAGCTCCATCGTAAACGTAAGCAAATTGCAGCCCATAGAGGTCAAAGCACAAAGTGTCTGAGGTTCTTCTGAACTCAGGTCCGGTGCAATTAATGAATTCTCACGCTGTCTCATGAGCACCGAAACTTGTGAACACCCTGATGCAAGAGTGGCATATTCCCTAGAGGTATGAAGGAGCTAAGGGTGATCAAATAATTAAGGACTTGTGAAAAACTCCCTTTACCTCTGCTATGGAGAAAGGAAGAAAAAGTAAGGACAAGACTTCAGTCCAGGACAAATAGTATGGTGATAATTAATGGAAGATATAGAGGTTACGCCTTGGTTTTATTCTTTATTTAATTCATTTATTTCACTTCTCTGCCCAGTAACATGCCCTTTGGTCAGGGGAACACAGACCAAAAATGGTTCCCAAGAACGAGCAAAATACACCAACTGAAAAGAGCGCTACAGAGATCTTGATGAAGTTAGGTCACTTGGCCAAAGTCAGTACCATAATACAGTTTGGAAAACACTGGCAGATGGGAGGTGCTATCAAAGCAAAGGGGATGCGTGGGGTGGGGAAGGGGAGAAGCCAGGGAAGAGAGAAGAGTTGTGAGGCTGAGGCAGCCGGGACCCACAGGGGCCAGTTTTTCCACAGGGCATTCCCCAATCTTCTTTACTGGAAGAATTGGCAGATGTGATGCCTGAACAACCAAGTGTCAGTGATACTGAAATGCTCTTGGAGAAAAGGACAGGTTCTACAGGACTGAAGAAGGCCAAAGATCCTCTTTATTTTCAACAAACGGAAGAGAATAACATCTACAAAATCCAAGTCACTCAGCATGGCCTTGATTGCAGACCATATTCTAGAACTGATGATGAAGTGAGTGGCTGTGTAAAGACATTGATCTGAGCCAGCTTTACACAGGAATGCTCAGAAGGGGCCGAAATGAGACACTGACAGCTGGTATTTAGCAGGCAGGCTCCCTCATAATGTCCTCAGCATCCCTGTAGCAACCTTCTCATTTTATATTTATCAAAGTCGAGGACCAGGCAAGGGGGGTTGGCTCATCCATTGTCACATTCGTGTCCAGTTACTCCCAGATCAACTCTCTCTGATACTCAGGGCCATCTTCAATTCCTTACAAGAACTTTTGATTCTACCAGCAAAACCTATCTTTCATCAGTCTTTCCACTCCCATGGCAATCACCCTAATTCAAGCCCAAACTACCTCTCATGACTGAATTCTTACAATTCACTCCTATTTGATCATCCAGTCCCAAATCTCTCCAGAAGTCAATCCGTCTTATTACCAGATTCCAAACACTCCTTAGCCAGATCTTCCCTACTCATAAACTTTCAATACTTGCCTATGGCTTCTGGGATTAACTGAACAATTATTAGACGGGCAAGTAAAGCTGTCCACTAGCTGGAGTCTCCCTTCACATGCCCTTCCTTTCAATCAAACTCCCCTTCTCTCTCCTTCCCATACATGACTCTTCTCTGGCTTCCAAACTTTGGCACACTTTGTAGTTCTTGAGTTGTAGAATGTCTTTCTTCTTCAGCTTCAACTCTTCTGAGGTCTAAAGTCATCAGGGGGAAGGAGTACATGAGGAACTAGTGTTAATGCCTCAAATGAACTTGTGAGAAAAATCCAATCAACATGTCCCTGTACTTTCAAGAGAAGGAGGCTAGACAATACAGTGCGACAGTCATAAGGAAAACCTGAAGTCGTCTTCAAGGGGCATGATAAGTTTTGGGGTGTCCTGAACAACCAAAAGTAAGGATACATTTGCTGCTGCCTCTATTTTATTGTTTTTGTCCATAATCAAAACAGCTCTCCTTTATAATGAGCCCTTGAAGATGTCAAAGAACGTTGTAATTGCTACCTCACTTTAGTTGTGCGAAACCTATTTTGTAATCGTGTACATGTGGTTTCTAGATTTCTTTTGGCAGGTAGACTTCCAAATATTTTATATAGTCTAACATAGCTTTAAATGGAATATGTCCTACTATCTCTTGCTGTTTGACTTTGTTACGAATATATAGAAATGCAGAAGATTTCTGGATTTATGTTGTAACCTCCAAAGTTGCCAGAGTTGTTTGCTATTTCGAGTAGCTTTTTACTTGATTCTCTGGGATTCTCTAAGTATATTATCATATCATCTGAAAAGGGTGATAACTTTGTTTCCTTTTTGTCAGTTCTAATTCCTTCAATTTCTTTTTCTTCTCTTATTGCTACAGCTAATATTTCTAGTACCATATTGAATACTAGTGGAGATTATAGATATCCTTGTTTCACCCCCATTCTTATTGGAAATATGTTTATTTTATTGGAAATACTTGTTTCGCCCCCATTCTTATTGGAAATATGTTTATTATTGCATGTAATATTTGATGAAGGGATTAGGTAGACACTGCTTACGATTCTATGAAAACTTTTGTTTATTTCTGTTCTCCTGTGTTTTCAATAGGAATTTGTGTTGTATTTTGTCCAAAGTGTTTCTGAATAGACTGAGAAAACCATCAGATCTAAGTAAGTGGAAAAGCATCAGTTGCTAGAGGGTAGGTCGAGACAATATAATAAAAATAACAATTCTACCAAAATTGATTTAGTTTTTCATTGCCATATGAATCTAAAGGTCAGATCATTATTTTCTAAAATTAGAAAAAATTATATCAAAATTCGTCTGGGAGAAAAAAAGGCCCAAAATATCAAGGGAACTAGTGAAAAGAAATTCTAGGCAGCACTCTTTGTGATGGCCCAAAACTGGAAATTAAGGGGATGTCCATCAATTGGGAAACGGCAAAATAAATTATGGTATATGAACGTAATGGAATAATATTGCGCTGTAAGAAATGATGAACATGAAGACTTCAGAGAGGCCCGGAAAAACATAGTATGATGCTGGGGGAGAACCAGGAGAAATTTGTGTACAGCAATGAGCACAGGGTGGGAGAGTTTTTTTCTGGTGGAGTTGGAACTTCATTGCAATGCAAGGACTTAAAAACATTCCCAAAGATCTTTCAAGGCAAAATGCCTCCCACATTCAGAGAAAGAACTAGGGAATTCAATCGCAGAATGTGGTAGATCATCTGTGTGTGTGTGTGTGTGTGTGTGTGTGTGTGTGTGTGTGTGTCTGTGTGTGTCTGTGTCTGTATTACTCTTTGGATTGTTATATGATTTCCCTCACTCATTTTATTTATTCAACTCAGCATGACTATAGTGAAAATGTATTTAATAGGGATGCATGTATAGAACCTATATAAACTTGTATGCTGTCTCGGGGAGGGAAGGTGGAGGGAGGGAAAACAAGTCTAAGTTATGTGGCAGTGATTATAGAACAGTGAAAATAAATAAAATTAATAAAGAGAAAATAGAAATGCTAGTGAAAGTGGCCTAGCTCTACTTGATCTACCAGATCTCTAATTACATTATGAAGCAGGAATTATCAAAACCACTTGGTACTCGCTAAGAAAAAGAAGGGTAGACCAGTGGAGTAGGTACTCAAGACACAGTAGTCAATAAATATAGCAACCCACTGTTTGATAAATCCAAGGAACCCTTTCGACAAAAATTGCTGCGAAAACTGAAAAATAGTGTGGAGGAAACTGGTCAAAGATCAATGCCTGATACAGAAAACAAGAATAAATTTCTAATGAGTAAGTGATCTGGGTATAAAGATTGATACTGTAAACAAATTAGTGGATCAATAAATAGTGTAATTATCAGATTTATGGAGGGGGAACAATTTTTGACTAAACAAAGGTTAGAAAACATTATAAAGTGTGAAATGGATAATTTTGATTATTTTAAATTGAAAAGGTTTTGCACAACCAAATCCAATGCAACCAAGATTAGGACGGAAGCAGAAAAGTGAAAAAGAAATTTTCCAACTAGTGTCTGGGATGAAGGTTTCATTTTTAAAATATATAGAGAACTCAGTCAAAGCTACAAGAACGCAAATCATTGCCCCGTTGATAAATGATTAAAGGATATGAACAAGCCGTTTGCAGAGGAAGAAATTAAAGATGTCTATAGTCATATGAAAAAATGCTCTAACTTGCTATTGATTAGGGAGATGCAAATTAAAACAACTCTAACATAACAGACCGCACCTATCAGATTGGCGAACATGACAAAACTGGAAGATGATAAATGTTGGAGAAGATGTGGGAGAGTTGGAACACCAATTCATTTGTGGTAGAGCTGTGAGCTGGTCCAACCATTCTGAATAGCAACTTGGAACTATGCCCAAAGGGCCACAAAAGTGTGCAAACCTTTTGACGCAGCAATATCTCTTCTGAGACTGTATCCCAAAGAGATAATAGAAATGGGAAAGGGTCCCACACGTATAAAAATATTTATAGCAGCTCTCCTTTGGGTGTCCAAAAGCTGGAAATCAAGGGGATGCCCATCAAATGGGGAATGATTGAATAAATTCTGGTACATAAACGTAAGGGAATACTATTGTGCTGTAATAAATGATGAACAGGAAGATTTCAGAAAGACCTGGAAAGTCTTATATGAACTGAAGCTGTGTGAAAGGAGATCAAGAGGATTTTGTACACAGCAACAACCACAGTCTGCAAGGAATTGTCTGGTATACTTAGTAATTCATTGCAATGCAAAGACTTAAATAACTTCAGATGGTCCCTTAACGCAAAATGTCTTCTACATCCAGAGAAAGAACTATGGAATTCGATCACAGAATGAAGCAGATCATTTTCTTTTATATTATGTTTTGGTTTCTTTTATGATTTCATCCATTCATTTTAATTCTTTTATGCAGTATAACAAAGGTGAAAATGTATTTAATAGAAAAGGATTGTAGAAATTATATAAAACTGTATGACGTCTTAGGGAGACTAGTAGGAGGTGGGGGGGTGAGGAGGGGAAATAATCTAAGTCATATGGAAGCTGTTGTAGAACACTGAAAATAAATATGATAATAATCATAAAAGAAAAAATTAATACAATTTCATTAAATCCTCACTCCATTCCTGCAACTAGGTGCTATCGAAAACCCCATTTTGCAGAAGAAGAAAATGAGGGTGAAAAGGTTTCAATATTTGCCCTTTATCAGGCAATCAGTCAATAGACATTTATCTTCAAATACTTGCAGCCACTGTGATAAGCACTAAGGATACAAAGAAAATGGAAAAGACGGTTCCGGCCCTCAGGTACTCACATTTTGGTGGGAGAGACAAGAAGTAAATTATTGTGTCCATAGCAACTATAAGGAATGTATGAAAATGGAACAGAATCACAGGAGGAAGACTCTAAACAAGAAGCATGAAAAATAAAGTAGGGAAGGAGGTGAGATTTGAGCAGAGACCTGAAGGAAGCCAAGAGGGGGAGCTGAAGAACGAGAACATTCCAGCTCTGGAGGGCATCCATTGGAAAGGTTTGAAGTCTGGAGATGGCTATATGGAAGTCAGGAATATTTAAGACTGGAAAGGCAAGAGGAGGTCAGGCTGTGACCTTTTATGTGAAACAGGATTTTTCTATTTCTGTCTGGATGGGATAAGCAATCTTCGAATTCTGTTGAATGGAGGAGTGACATGCTTAGAACTTCGATTTAGGAAAATCTCTTTCAGATCTGAGGGTTGGATGGGTTGGGGGGGTAATTACCTAACAAAGCAAGCAAGACTGCTTCAACAGTCCAGGTGTGACGAGATAAGGGATTTCATCACCCTGGCATTTGGGTATGGAGAGAAAGGGAAATACACAAGAAATATGACAATAGAATCAACTGAAGCAGGCAACACGGTTCGGTACATTTGAGGGAGGAGTTGGGGTAGATATGAAGGTTGCCGGCCTGAGTGTCTGGGAGGACACTGGGACCCTCAATACAATAGCGAAATTTGGAGATCTGAGGCAGAGGAAAGATGCGTTCTTATTAGAATATGCTGGACGTGAGATGTTGATGAGGCCTCCCTTTGGAGGTGTCCACAAAGCAGTGAATTAATTCATGGAAGCTGAGTAAAGAGAGAAAATAATAAGTTGGTGCCTTCGAAGGGGCATCAGTATGTAGTCTGTAGTCGTCTAGCCTGCTCCTGGACTCTCATTTCTCGTGCTGTTCTCTTCCAAGTGCACAGGTGAGCCAGTTCTATTTTCTAGACACTGACTCTCGCGCCCCCCAGGACATGAGATGATGGTCATACCCCACAAATAAAGGAGTGCCAACAACACCTATGGTGCCCTAAACCCTCAAAGATGTTTAATTACCATCACTCCTATGAGTAATTTGTGCACAATATAGTATGTTCTCTTCCCAGAATCTTTCATTTACCCCCAAGCACCAGAACTGAAACATATCTGATTTGGGACCACTCCCATTAATTTTCCCCCAGCAACTGTTCCTCCCCTTACGTTTATATATACAAATATAACGAGAGCAACCCTCGTCCGAATCCTCTGAGTTCTACCACAAAAATAAAATACACTATTGGGAATGATCCTGGTGGTTGTCTTCCTAGGGACACGTGTGGTATGCTGGGTTTCTAATCCAAGAATAAGTGATGCAGAGATGTCGCGTTTTCCATTTAATTTTCAATTTAAATCCACCCAAGGTGAAGTTAAAATTTTAAATTTGATTTTCCATTTACTTTTCCATTTAATTTCACCGTACACACGCAAACACAAATTCACCTACATACACACACGCACACGCACACACACACAGACAAACACACACACACACACACACACAGACACTGGAACAATTCACTCACAGGAATAATTAACCTCTGACTTATACTCTCAAACAAACAGGATTTCAGTCCACTGTCTGACGACTGGCCAACAAGCCAAATCCCTTGGGTTGGAGAGAGGACTTTTGAATATAATTGGCAAATAGTTTAATGACACTAAACACACTTTTCTAAATTCTCTTCTACAAATATTTTCTCAAAATTATTTAACAATTCCACTCAGGTTTCAAACTCACCTCTGGGAGAAATTATCCTGAATTTCAATGCTGTTCTGTTGCTATACAAGCATTTACTCCAAAATCCAAGCCTGGAATGGCTCCTGTTATAAAAGACTGGTAGAATTTAGATTTAATTCTTTCTCGTTGTGATAAGGATAGGCTGCCGATACTGCCTACAATCTTCCCAGTGTATCACAGTTCTAATTCTACTTTCCTGCATAGCCTTCTTGGTTTATACTTACGGATTTCTCCTTTGTAACCCCTCTATGTTCCCATGTGACTCTATTTTTGGCTGAGCTGCTGTTCATCTGTCCATATCTCCCTCTGCTGTATTTGATTCAGAGTGTAAACAGAAAATTTGGAGATATTTTCTTATTCTTGAATGCAACATGAAGCGCGAAAAGTTACCCAAAATGTACTCTAAATTTGCATGACTCCAGTCTCCACCCTCTTCCTAGCCACAACCTCTATTCCATGATCCTCCCTCTATTCAGACCCTATATCCATATCACATTTTGTTATTAACAGCTACTCAAAGTTTCGTGCATTCATTGCCTCTCTTCTCACTAAATCTGATCATTTCTCATCCCCCTAATTGGTCTTCTCCTATTAGGATATTCCCCCTCTTTGATCTATCATTCCCTCACCAGCCAAAAGGATGTTTCAGAAGCCCTGGTCAGCTAATCAGTACAGTCAACACCACTGTCTCCTTAGTGCATCAAGAATCAAATAGAGACACTTCTGTTTGCCATTTAAAACCCTTTAGCCTCTGCCTATATGCTACCTTTATTTTATAATATTCAATAAAATTTCCGTTGGTAAATAATCATTTACTAAGTGCCTACAGTGTGTCAGGCACTGTGCTAAAGGCTGGGTATAAACAAAGAAACAAAAGATTATTTCTGATCTCAAGGAACACCAGCTCTAACGCAGGAGACAACAGACAAGTCAAATACAGAATAATATAAAATAATTGACAAAGGTATGGCAATAGAATTAAGAGGTGTTAGGAAAGGCTTCTATTAGAAGATGGGAAAAGAATAGCCAGGTTAGCGAGAAGACAGAGATGAAAAAGAAGAGTACTTTAAGCATGAGGAATCAGAGTCACAGAAATTGCAGGTGCTGAGAGATGGATGGTCTTGTTTGTGGAATAGGCAGGAGGTCAGTGTCAGTGAGTTAAAGAAAGAGATGCAAAAAGACTGGAAAGGGAGGAGGGTGATTTCAGGAGCACCATTCAGCAAGATCTGCCCGATAACTGTGACAGCATCTTTGATCTCCATGCCTTTGAAAAGTCTTCTTCACATGACTCCCACAAAGCCGAACCAATTAGTTTTCATTGGGCAAGATAGTGTAGTCTTTGCGTGCCCTCTAGATATCAGAAGGAAATTGAAATATTTAGGTCTCTGGTCAGTTCATCTATTCCAAAAATTCCAGTGTCTCTCCTGCATAAGTGAGAGCAAACAGAGCATCCTGTCTATCTCGTTTAAAGTTCTTCACTTTTTAGTTATTTCCCGTCTTGTTAGTTTTATTACATACTTGACTCTTTCATTTAATTATCTACTTGTTGTTCCTCATACATGCAACTTAATTTCAGAAAGTCCCTCATGAATGTATAAAGTTCCTCACAGAGTTGATCAATAAATGATTGTTGAACGCAATGAAATTGAAAGTACGTGCATAATAAATACTTAATGAGCAATTAATTTCTATTGTGGAAGATAGTCCAGTCTTTCTCTGATATCTGGTGTTAATACAGGATACTGTAAGTATCTTAAAAGTTTAAGACAAGGAAAAAATCTTCGAAGCTCATCATGTAATGACATCACATACCATCATTTGTCCATGGTTACATTGAGGTGGCTATCTTGTGTAGAACTCCTGATATTACACTCAGATGAATTCTAGAGCTTACGTCTATTGGATTTTAACCTGTGACACTCCTTCTGGTTAAGAGGAAGAAATGGAACTGAATGAGGTTCTAAATTTATGATAGGAAGTGAATAAAAAATTTCTTCAGTGGATAGAGTAATTCTATCTAAACCATAAATATGCAATAACCTATAAAATTCTTTGTTATATCAAAGGTCACCTGATATAGGATCAGAAGTCGGCGAAGACACCACTGAATTCATTTACATCATCAATGTACCAGCCAATTACGCACTCACCAGAGAATATGCAGAAGAAATACTTACCAAAATGAAAGAAATTTATGAAAGAATTATGAAAATTAGAGAGAGACTTGACTATCAGGCATGCAGATATATATTGACACTTGCATGGAGGGATAGTAAGTTAAAAATAATTACACTGGGAGTGTAAGAAATCAAATAGTGAGTGAGGCTACAACTGGAGTCATTGTGTTCAGTAACAGGGCTGGTATGGCAATCTGGCTCCTCGACTTCCAAATGCTGAAGGGTGTTCACAATGTGAGTGCCACTTTTATGCTCCATTTGAACAAACAACAGTGTCGCTCCCTCCATCTCTGTCTCTCTCTTTCTCTGTCTGTTTTTGTCTATGACTCTGTTTCTCCTTCTTGGCACTGCAATCTTCTCTACTGTGTAACTGTTGTTTCAGTTTCTTCTCTGCCCCGTCATTCCTTTAAGACTTTCAGTGAGTTCATGGGATCATGGGACAGCAGACCTAGAACTGTAAGCAACCTCATAAGCTATTGACATCCACCCACCTTGTTTTACACAGGGGGAAACTGAAAACGCAGAAGTCAAGTGACTCATCTGATAGTGCACAGATGATAAAAGTCTAAAGCAGGATTTGAACGTGAGTCTCACTGACTTGAAATTTAGTGTCGTGTGCACCAAATCTGACTGCGTCTATTCTCTCATTGTACTAAGGTACTCTCATCTCTCTGGAAGTTCTGAGATCAAAGGTATAAAGAAGAATTCAAGATTGTTATGTTAAAGGAATGAAAGAACACATCAGTTAAATGGAAAGATTCCTCTCATAAGCACTCAGTAGATATTTATTGGCTTTAACTGAATTCTTTGGATTGCTGTCTGCATGATACTCTATCCTGAAGTTGTCACTTCCTTTACCTCTTTGATTACTAACCTTATTAACCCCCTTACTTACGTTTTCCTCTTGTTGATCTGAGAGGTTTGAAAGGATTTATACAACATATTAGCTCATATGATAATCATACGATATCATACGATAGATAAGAGATAGATAGATGATAGATAGATAGATAGATAGATAGATAGATAGATAGATAGATAGATAGATATCCTCTAGATATAGATATCCTATCATTTGAAAATCTGAATTCAATATTACTTATGCATCAGACGGGGCCTAAAGTGACATGTTAGCACTATTCTGTGGTTCTCAGGAAACCATTCGGCCTACCAGTTTGAACCGAATGCATTCTCTCCCCACCCTTCTCTACCTATCTCAGGATTACCATAGGCGTATAGAGTACTGTCATCAACGAGCAAAAAGACAGACTGTGTATAAAACATCGTCTGGGGTGATCTCTTCACACAAAGCCTCATCGTTTCTACAGCCGTTGTGCTAAAGAAACAAAATAATGCAACACATGAGCCCAGGTGCTCTTTCCTGCCAAGAAACCAGTCTCAAAACACCACATAACCCTTAACAATGATTCTGACATACTTAGAGAAGAGTTGATGGGAATGCCAACAGCGTAGTTTGTTCTAATTGCCCTTCCAAGGCCTAGTAATGTACAGAAAATGTTGGAAAATCTTAAGGGGAAGAATTGCAATAAACAGCAAATATTTTTTAGAATCAACATTTTGAGAAAGCGCTGAAACGATAATGGCCAAAGAAAATGTTGGGTAATCACTTGGCTTTAAAGTCACTTCTGTCTCAAAAACCCCATTTGTTGAGTCCTTAATTCTTGTTCAGCATAGGGATAGGTTCCGGGGACAGGGGAAGGTAGAGAATGAAACAAAGGAATACTGAGAATTAAAGAAACAGCATTCCCTGGAATGTGTTATCTCCACTTGATTTCTAGAATTCAATGGACTCTCTATTTTCTTCTCCTTCCCATTTCTCCTCATTTTGGAGTCATCAAATTAGCAAGTGTTTTCTGACAACAACGCTCCTTTTCTTCATACAGAAAGAGGGAGAGGAGATTAGTAATGGGATCAAATTGTGGGAGAGTGGAAGGAGCTTGGATTTGGAGGTAAACAGTCCTGGGCTTAAATCTTGCCTCTATCACTCATGACCTGTGTAATCCTGAGCAAATTCCCTAAGATTTGTGACCTTCAGCTCCCAGATCAGTCAAATGAGAAGGTTTCATTACATAGCCTCTGAAATCCTTTTCATTATGACATCTGTATGCCTGTGTTCGATCCTAAGCTACTCAATTCTCTCTAGGTCTCAGTTTCCTAACCTATAAATTAAATCATTTGGATAGAGGACCTCTGATATCACTTGCTGATTTCAAGTTACAATCTTTTGCATGAGCTTTTGAAGATTACCTCTGTAACAAGACAGGATTGGACTAAATGGTTTCAGCGGTCCCTCCAATCTCTAGATATCACCCTGTGGAATAAATAAAAACTTTAAAGGTATGACTGGTCAGAGAGATACCCAAGATCACAGATGCATTACATACATTTGGGAATGTTGGTATTCCCTGAAAGGAGAAAGATGGCTTTGTTCAGAATGGAAGGATCATTTGGACAGGGATGGGGAACATGGTTCAGAGGCAATGACATGAATGAAAAGCCTAACAGACAGAATTTCTGGACAACTAATAATGAATTTTTTAAGCTGGCTGATGAGCGATAAATTGAGGGTGCGTGGTGTGTTTCTGTAGTCAAGAATAAAACCGTAGTGATCACTGAATGTTTAAATACCTTTGAGAAAGGAAGTGCCCCTGACAGGTGAAAATCAGCCCACACTGGTGAACAATTAAGGAAGAGGAGGGGCTCAAAGTCTTCAGTCCTTCCTATAGAGAACATGGCTTGATCATGACACTCAGTCACATCCAGCAATCTGGACCACTCTGGTTAGTTGTCTTCTTCATGAACCTTAAACCACGGTGAGGCGGGCGTTGTAAAAGGAGAGGCTTAATGCTTTTGCCTTGGAATTCAGTTAGACCACATGACATTCACACACTAAGAAAAATTAAAGTCTCCTACTTGGTTGAGGTCAAGAAACAAGGAGCATGCTACTGAAGATTTGAAAATCACATTTATCAGCACAGTCATTCAGGGACTGGCTGACTACAAGACCGGTTCCCCAAATAAAGGGAAATAGAGGGGAAAAAGCCCTAATTTAATGATTGGTTATTTATATAATGTCAAAATCACTTATCTCAGTAAGAAGAAGAGATATTGAAGTAGAAAAGTCAAACTGGAATCCAAGCTCTTCCACTGAGGATTATGATACATCTGTAACCTCCCTATTTGATTTTGTATAATCATGGAGTTATAGTAGTTTTCTAAGAAGGCTGGATGGGACAGACATGTGGTGCCAGAAGATGCTTTGTTTCTTTCGAATTCTACTTCAGACAAGATGGCCACATCATTCCCTGGATCCCTTCAAAAAACCCTGTCTAAACCTCCCAGCCAGTATAGAATGTAGACAGAAGGAGGAACAGTTAAAGAGTACATGTACTGATTGGCGGATAGTGCTGGTGTCCTACTTCGTAATGGGTTTGGAGCTGAGCCAATATGATGCCCAAATGAAAATGTGTGTATGAATCATGCACAGGTCACCTATGGATAACAATAATCTCGTTGTAGGCTACATTGGTCATAGTATCTTGAGTTTTCACCCACTCTTTAAGTGATAATTCAGTATCCACGTTATGAATTTTTCTCTGGAGGGGAAAGTCAGGGCCGTTGGAGTTAAGTGATTTGCCCAAGGTCACACAGCAAGTAAATATAAAGTGTCAGAGGCCTGATTTGACTCAGGTTTTCCTGATATGAGAGTTGGTGCTCTGTTCATTGAGCTGCCTAGCTGCCTGTAATCTAAATTTTTTTTTTATCAGATCACCATGTCTGGACATCCATCTTTCATAGAGTTTAAGCTTTTATGACTTTCCACTTATTTCTGCATTTCATGCCTTACTCCCAATTGGGATCACACATCAGTTATTGTCTCAGGGAGAGGCGAGTGGAGAGCATAGTGGTAGGGATAGTATTGGGAATTCAAGATGTAAAAATGATTTTAAAAATTTTATATGGGATTGGAGAAAAAAAGAAATAATTGAAATATTTTAAAGAAAACTTCTACTCCACCCCAACTTCACCAAAAAAAGATTAAGTTACTTCAGGGAATTGATTGTCTTTCCTCTTTTTGTATACACATTGCTTCCCACAGTGCTTGACACACTACAGGTGCTTCCCAAAGGTTTATTAATTGATCGTTTTTCATTTCTGAAACTTGATTCTTTATTGTTTCTAACGTGACCTCTTCTTCCTTTAGAATTTTATTAGTTAAGGTTCCATTTTAATCTGTGTCTACTTTTACTTGTCCCTGTGATGAGTTTCAGATTCTTTGAACCTCCTTGAAATTCCCTTGAATCTTTTCACTTAAGTTGGCCTTGCACACTCAAGTATTTTGCCATTGCCCTAGCCTGGCCCTCCATTCTGTGTTTCCTGTGGATTACTCTACCTGCTTCTCACTGATACCTTCAATTGTCTGTTACCTCTCAGTTTCTTGCAGCTCATTTCCACCTTTCATTACATCATCAGTTACCCCAGTCTTATCAAGATCTTTCTTAGAGGGGGTGGAGCCAAGATGGTGTAGCAGAAAGACGCACATATATGAGCTTTTCCCCCGCAGCCCATAAAATACACAGAAAGAAAGACTCTCAACAAATTCGAGAACAGCAGAAGCCACAGAAGAACAGAATGGAGGAGATTTCCACCCAGGGTGACCTGAGAGGCTGAATGGAAATGTCTGTCTCTTTGGTCTCTGAGTGCAGGCTAACTCAGCCTTGCATGCTCAGAGCAGCTCTGGGAGGAGGATGAGAGCAGGCTTCGGGGGTTGAATTTTGGTCTCAGTAGCAGAGGTTGGAAGACCCCCCAACCCAGAGGCGCCAAAGGTCAATGACAGGGTTTTATCAGCTGGCCAAGAAGGTAGAAGTGCCTCCCCATAGTTCTGGCCTCAGACAGCCACAGAGGCCTCATCAGGCGGGCGGCAGCAGCATCCACAGCAGCCCCTACAGCCCCCCACATCCATGGTTGGATCGTAAAACCCCTGGGGGTTCTGAGCAGATGATTCTTACCTCAGCCCTGTGCAGCGAGCCCTGAGCCCACCTAATACTCCTGGGGAATTTGAGCAGCTGATCTTTCTCTCACACTGAATGGAAGCATGCCCCTGCAACTTATCTGAATCTCATCCCCCAGTGCTGGCTTGGCTGAACTGGAGAGCAGGTCGTAGTGAAGAAGAAACTCTAATACTCAGATTTTTGGCATAAAAATTTCTTCTTGCTCCCAAACGACTGTACATACTTGATTGTGCCACCTTGGAGGAACTAAGATCTTACAGACCCCTAGAGTACACCCTACTCTTGACAAAGTACCCAAAAGCCAAGTACCTGCTTGGCAAAATGCCCAAAAAGTGAGGGAAAATAAGACTATAGAAGGATACTTTCTTGGTGAGCAGATATCTTCTCCCATCCTTTGAAATGAGGAAGAACAATGCTCACCACCAGGGAAAGACATAAAAGTCAAGGCTTCTGTATCCCAAACATCCAAAATAAATATTCAGCGGTCTCGGGCCATGGAAGGACTCACAAAGGATTTTGAATATCAAGTAAGCGAGATGGAGGAAAAAATAGGAAGAGAAATGAGAGAGATGCAAGAAAATCATGAAAAGGGGGTCAATAGATTGCTAAAGGGGACACAAAAAATGTTGAAGAAAAAAACACTTTTAAAAATAGGCTACCTCAATTGGCAAAAGAGATTCAAAAAGTCAATAAGGAAAAGAATGCTTTCAAAACCAGAATTAGCCAAATGGAAAAGGAGGTCCAAATCTCACTGAAGAAAATAATTCTTTAGAAATTAGAATGGAACAGATGGAGGCTAATGACATTTTGAGAAACCAAGAAATCACTAAACGAAACCATAAGAATGAAAACATGGAAGATAATGTGAAATATCTTACTGGAAAAACAACTGACCTGGAAAATAGATCCAGGAGAGATAATTTAAAAATTATGGAACTACCTGAAAGTCATGACCAAAAAAAGATCCTACACATCATCTTTCACGAAATTATCAAGGAAAACTGCCCTGATATTCTAGAACCAGAGGTCAAAATAGATGTTGAAAGTATCCACAGATCACCTGCTGAAAGAGATCGAAAAATAGAAACTTCTAGGAACATTGCAGCCAATATTCAGAGTTCCCAGGTGAAAGAGAAAATATTGCTCGGAGTTAGAAAGAAATATTTTGAGTATTGTGGAAATACAAGCAGGATAACACAAGATCAAGCAGCTTCTAAATTAAGGGATCAAAGGGAGTGGAATATGATATTGCAGAAGTCAAAGGAACTAGGATTAAAACCAAGAGCATAGTACCTTGGGGGGAAAATGGTCTTTTACTGAAATAAAGGACTTTCAAGCATTCTTGATGAAAAGACCAGAGCTGGAAAGAAAATTTGGCTTTAAAACACAAGAATCAAGAGAAGTATGAAAAGATAAATGGGAAAGAGAAATCATAATGGACTTACTATAGTTGAAGTGTGTACGTTCCTACGTGGAAAGACAATATTTGTAACTCTTGCAACCTTTTTCAGTATCTGGGTAGTTGGTGGGATTACACACATACACACACACACACACAGAGCGACAGAAAGAGAGACAGAGAGAGTGACAGCACAGGGTGAGTTGAATAGGATGGGATCATAATGAAATTAAGAGGTGAGAGAGGAATATATTGGGAGAAGGGGAGAAAAGAACTGGATCAAATTACCTCTCATAAAAGATGCAAGTAAAATACTTT